>NW_023270717.1:2379682-2523269 GCF_011800145.1 Mirounga leonina
GGCAGAGGGACAGGTGGGCAGAGGGACTGGTGAGCTCCTAGGACAGGAGGGCAGAGGGACAGGTGGGCAGAGGGACAGGTGAGCTCCTAGGACAGGTGGGCAGACGGACAGGTGGGCAGAGGGACAGGTGAGCTCCTAGGACGGGTGGGCAGAGGAGCTGCAGAGACAGGCTGGGTGGAGGGTGAGAGGGAGAGCCCTCATGTGAACAGTCCTCCCAAATAGCACAGTGCTCGCTCCGTGTGAACCTCAGACCAAGCACCAGGACAGAGGGGGAGGGGTGCGGGAATGAGCAGGTGCATCTACAGCCAAGTGAGGAGGAAAAGGAGGCGGACCGTCCACTTCATGAATTGGTGAGTCGCCGGGGGCACAGAGTGTGGAAGACTCCTCTGTGGTGGTTGGGACTTCCCATGTAGATCCGGTGCTCAAGGGTGGGGAGTGCCAGGGGTCCCTGTCAGGGGTGTAGGTTTGAAATGAGAGGAAAAGCCCCAAACACGGGAGGAGAGGTGGATAGAGAGAGCATGGTTTTACAGCATGAAGCGATTCTCTGCATGCCTGATCAGTAAGCATCTATTAATAAACACAGGCCTGCCAGGACACCGAGGAGACGCTCCTACCCCAAGTCTTCCTTTGTTCATTCTGTCCAGCAGGCGGGAAGCTTGTCCACCATGTGAGACAGGCAAGGAGCTCCCAGTCTGCACAAGGACTCAGCTGTGAGTGAGCCCGCCAGTTTCCTAAGGAAGTCTGGTCACAGCTCACGTGTGACAGAGGAGGGAGCCATCTTTTGGCCTGGAGAAATCAAGGTGGGCTTCGTGGAGGAGGAGACATCTGGAGAGGATCCTGAGGTTCTGAGTTTCACTCTGTGAACTGCAGAAGGCTGTGAGGAAGGACAGGCTACCTGGGCAGGGCCCGTTCCTTTGCCCCGACCTCGCCCCTTCCCTGTCTAGCCCCTGTGCCTGCCATTTCCTACACGTGCATCTAATTTCCCATGAACCCAAAAGGAAAGATAGCGGCAATTAATATCTTTATGCAAATGTTTTGTGCCTCAGGGCATACCCTTGCTGTGATTTATGAACAATGATTAAAAATAACTCACTTAATGTAATCTAACGGGGACAAATATGAGGAGACGAGATTAAATTAAATTTTATCCCCCTGGAAAAAGAACTTTGAAGGTCATCACCCTCCTGGAAACACCAAGTGGTTTCCTTCATTGGTGTTCAAGGTTTCAGACCCCAAAATGAAATTCTAAAAATAAAAGAAGCTGCATTTAATATGTTGTCCTAAAATTCAGTCTATGCTTCCAGTTTATCTTGAGCGACTCTCAGGTTTCTTTCTGTTCCCCGCCCCCCCACGTCGTGGTTTAGGACGAGGAGGAGTGGGCACATCTACTTGACACGGGGGTCTCCCCTGGGCCCTTGCGGCCTCTTTCCAGAAGGGCCCTTCTTCGGCCGTGTCGGAAAGAAGGGCCTGGGGACTAGATCAACAGGTCTCAAGTGCTCCTTCCCACTCTCCCTACTTGAGTACAAATTACTAGTTTCCAGCCGCAGACCCCTGAAACATTTATCTGCCATGCAGAAGTAGGTAAAGTCATCCAGGCATCCTCCTACGCCCACATGGGACGAGGTCACACACATCCTTACGTGGACGGGCCGCGTCCTGGTCGGCCTTGACACTCACTGACTCGGACAGCACACCTCGATGCTCCCTCCGAGGTTACACATGCCACCCGCCTGGAAGGGGGGCCAGCACGGGGGAGGGGAAGGCACGAAGGGGCGGTCCTGGGCCCCTGTGTTCCCTGGCTCAGGTGTCCTCAGCCTCCTTCCTGGGGACGTCTTGCTACCTGCTAAGACACGAAGAGTACCAGGCAGGTGACACATCATATGTGACCCGTTGGGTTGGAGGAGCCAGAAAGAGCATCACACAACTCAGAGACCGCAGTGACTACCATTTCTTTATGATGACAGCCATCTGTCCCTCTGTCCACATGGGCAGGCGGCCACGCTACACCAGTCACTGGGACACTTGTCTGCACACACTCTATTCGAGGGGCTGGGGGCCGTGGGTCACTCAGTCCTGCTGTTTGCCTGGCAGGCAAGAGGACGGGAGAATTGTTTATGTTTCAAGGACTTCCTTTATGCAGACAACACGCCGGCGTTGTCTCATTTAATACCTTTGACGACTCTACATAACTCTTACCCGAGTAATAACCGTGGCTAGGTCTCATTGACCTCATTTGTTCATGCATCCATCCAGCCAGCCCACCCTGAGCATCTACCTCATTCCAGGCATCCCTCCAGGTACCAGAGACGCAGCATCAACCATAGAGAAAATGATATGGTCCTCAAGTTAGCATTATAATGGAATGCCGACTCTCGAGTCCTTTAGCTATTCGTCGTCCGTTGTATAAGAGAATGCCATACTTCATCAATCTGAGGCTGAATCGCTGCTCGCTTCTTAGCGCCTTGGAAATCTGGATGTACTTAGCCATGCCGGTTGGCCAGATGGTGGTCTGATCACAGTGGTCATTGCCCAGACGTGTGCACTGAAGCTTGCAGAAGGGATGCACGGGCTTGGAAAACCCCGACCCCCAAGCAGATCATCCCTTTAAGGAATGTTATGTGCTTGCCTGAGATCACAGAGGAGAATGTTGTGTGGAAAATCAGAAATACAGGCAATTCTTCATCAAGAAGTTCCAGGAACCAGACTATGAATATGAAGCAGTCTTAGGAATGTGGTGGTTGGTCAGTGGAATAATGGCACCCAAAGATGTCCACGTCCTAATCTTCAGAACCAATGAACACGTTAGGCTCCATGACACAGAGGAATTAAGGTTGCAGATGGAATTCAAGATGCTAATCATCTGACCTTGAAATAGGGAGAGTATTTGGCTGGCTTCGAAGGTGGTGGAAGGGGCCAGGAGCCAAGGAATGTGGAGCCCCTAGAGGCTGGAACAGGCCAGGCAATGGTGCTCCTTCGAGCCTCCAGAGGGACTCAGTCCTGCCAACACCTTGATTCTAGCCCAGGGACACGCACGTCAGCTGTCTGACCTATAGAACCAAAAGATAATACATTTGTCTTGCTTTAAGCCACTAAATTAGTGATCATTTGTTACACATGGATTGGAAACAACACAAATACATTACTAAATTGATTTCACTTCCATTTTCCTTATTTACACACAAAAGTGGTGTAGGATAAAAACGTACATATGTATACTAACGCTAAGTGGTAGGAGAGTGTTGCATGCACGTAGGATTGCTTACTCTACGTCAGAGTAATCAGTGACAATGAACGGTGCCTTAGATCTAGTGGATAAGTAACAGCAGAGCAACGTAGCTATCATGTACCCATTCTTAGATGTGGAAACTGAGGGTATAAGGATAATGAGGCCAGTAAGTATGGGCCACGATCTCATTCCTCAGCTTATTCCTGAGTCCTTGTCCACCCCATAGCATCCTTCCTACCCTAAGGTCATGCCCAGGTCTCTGGGGGAAGATACTGACCTGGAGACTTGGGGTCTAAACCACATGATCTAAAGCCCACCCTTGCCATCTGGTCCCAGAGGAAGAGAGTTGTGCTGGCCCCACTCTGTCCCCACAGGTCGGCCTGGAGTCCTGCCCCTCCTGTGCAGGATGCCAGGGCCAGTTATGAGTCTGAGAGGTCAGATGGATGTGTCTATCTCCCAGTGACCTGCAGAAATGAAAATCTTCATTGCTCATGGCCCTGGGCTGGGTCTCTGCTGCAGTGTTTTCTAAGAGACTCAGATGCCAAGCGTGGGTTTGCACTTGCAATTCAGCGGCAATGACCCCCCCTGAAAATAACTCTCCCAAAAATGTCACTTAGGGATCTTTTTGACTCGAGCTGTTCATCTGTTTCCCCAACAGGCTGGTTCTTGGCTATCTGTGAAAAAGACTTTTCAGAAAACCTTCTCCAGTAAATCACTAATTCCTTTCACAACTCAGGAGAACAGAACTTTATAAACTTGAAGGGTAAAAGAGGGGAGAAGTGCCTCTCAGAGGCTCCGTTGCCACAACAGACATCCACGGGCCCCCGAGCTCCCCGCCTGACACCGTTCTTCACGCTGTTAAGGACCCCCAGGTGCATTCAGCAATTCTCCCTCACAGCAATCCCTCTACCCTGCAGGTCACCAGAAGCACAATTTATGGGCTGCCTGTCTGAGAGCAAGAGAGAGATGAGGCTTGCAGAACTCACTCTGAGCTGCTGGGAAGTGAGATGCCCTGGCTGTGGACCATCCTTTACTGGGAATGAGATGCCCTGGAAACTTCCATCATCAGCACTGCGGGCACCCCGAGGTAGCTGCTGGGAGCCGAGCTGGGGGCCAGGATGTGCCCTCAATCCAGGGGTTGCTGGTCAGCCACCCGGGCCTATCTGCTCCTGGTCCTCTGGCCTCTTCCAAGGACCTCTGCCTCATGCACCAGCAGGTGCCCCACAGTCGAATCCCCTGGGCAGAGATTGTGGTGAATTTTCTGCTAAGTGGCTCAAGAGGGGAGAAGCAAACAGGAGACCAGCAGCCTGCTTCCTCCGTGCCGGGGCTGTGTGACTCCAGGCAAGCCACGGGCCTGCCGAGCCCCCCCAACCCCACTTCCCCATCTGATAACCATGGCCACCTTAGACACCTTCCAAGAGTATTTGGAGTTTGAAATAGGAAGGTGTGCGGGCAAGCTTTGGAAAGGAGCGGCTCTGCCCGTGGATGGTGAGTGTCTGCCTGATAGTGGTTTGCCGGAGAGAGCAAAGGGGTCTTGGAATCAGAGCCAGCTCGCTCAGCGCAAGTCCCACCGAAGCTACCTGCTCTCTTAGGGGGAGCGAGCAGTGTGTCTACCACCTCCGTCTGACCTGTCCAGGCCCCTGACTGATCCGTGTGCCTTAATGGCGGGCACTCACCCCCAGTCCTTGCCATAATTAACACTGAGGATGACCATTTGTGATTTTGAACAGATGCCTGAGCTATTGGGGTGCTTCGAACTCCACAGCAGCCTCCCCTGGATCACGGAAGGCCCCGCACCAGCATTCCCAGGCCAGAGCAAAAGGAATGGGGAGTCTGTCCCAAAGTATTTAGAGTGGGGTTATGGGGTCCAGCTGGGACAGCAAATGGTGTCTGCACCAAATTCGTTGCAAGAACCTGTTTCCCAAACATGTGCTCTTTCCTATGCAGGGGGCTCTCACCTTGGAGGGACGTGAAGAGATGAAGGCAAGCCTGGGGGTCAGGAGGTCTGGGTTCTCCCCGGCCCGAGGTGTGATGCTGGACAAGGCCTGCATCGCCCCTCATCTGTAGAGAGGAGAGCTGGGGCTGCTATGCACGGTCCCATGGAGCCTCCTGTGAGGGCGGGGCAGCCAGTGCTGGTGCTCGTGAGGACACTTGGAAGGAAGGAGAAAGATGGGCCCCTCCCTTGCAGCACTCGCACGGCATCGTGCCATGGGCCCGCCAGTGCCGGCCTGCGCCCTCGTGGGAGAACTGGTCACAGGCTCTATCTCACCAGGGAGTGGAGGGCGTGTGACGGGTCACCGATCACTAATTTGCTTGGACCGGACCCAAGGACCACATCTTCAACAACCCGGTGCTTGGTCTGAGCTCGCGGTCAAGGAGAACAGCCTCAGATTTTGGAGGATGCGCCTGGAGGAGAAAGCGCAGGTGAACAGGGAAGGTCAGGTGGAGATGTCACAGTCATACACCTGCAGGATGCTCTCTTCTCCTCCAGAAGGACACGTGGCCAGAGGGGCAGGCGCTCTGGTCCCAAAGATGCTGGTGCATTCATTGTCTCCGGGAAGAGGACACAGGGTTTGGGGTTTTTTGCTGCGGAGAGGGAAAGAAGGGTCTTTCAGTTCTCAACCTGCTGTGGGGTGACAGGACACCCTCCTTGACTAGCTTCAGTCACCTTCCCTGAACCCTCTTCCCAATGGGGCCCGTCTCTGGGCTTCGGGTCAGTCCTCGGATTGCCCAGTTTTAGCAGAAATCCTGTTCACATGGTGTAGCCAGACTCTCTTCCCCTCGATATCTGATCGGGCTCCCCACCACACCCGCGGGTGGCCTGCCTTCAGCAAGAACCCTGTAGGGTCAGTTCAGCAAAGAACTACCCTGCCCTCTTAGCAAGTTCCAGCTGCCCCCGCCCCCAACTCCCAGGCCATAAATCTCCACTTTCCTTTGTTGTTTTAGGAATTGGACCCATTCGACACGGACGTCCCTTCACTCCTATCTCAATAGTTCTGGAATAAAATCAGTCTTTACTGCTTTTACTACTGTCCGGCTCTGGTTTTCTCTACCAGGGAAAGTCAAAGGCGCACTCTGGGCACCTGGTGAGGGCAGAGAGGGAAGCCAGAGGGGGCACAGAGGCGGGAGGGGCACCAGCGCCTCGGGCAGTCAGCGCAACCCCCTGAAACAGCACCAGGCATGACCAGATTAGCCCGGGTCCAAGCCCAGTTCTCAGGCGCCCCACCCCACACCCCCGGGTCTGGCCATCACCCGGCACTTGCCTTGGACAGGGAACGGAAGTGGCCCAGGACTGGGAGCCTGCAGGGGGCAAGGAGTGAGGGCCCTCAGGACAGTGAGGCAGAGAGCCCCCCAGCCACCAACGGGCTAGGGTCAAGGGTACGGGATAGGCAGGCAGCGATGCCCAGCCAGCCCCACCCAGCCGGGGTCTCCAGTGTCTGCCCAGGGGAGGCCAGCTGGGGCGGGAGACAGGCACGAGGGAGAGAAGGCCGGATTTCAGTTAGGAGGAAGAAGGAAAGACGGAAAACAGGAAGCTAAGGAAATACAGCAAGGCCAGAGCAAGAATAAATCGGAGTCTAAGAGACAGAACAAAGGAACCCCACCTGAGGCCTTAGGGGAGCAAGGGAAGGTGAAGAAGACTTTGGGGAATTAGAGGAGGCAGAAAGCCCCTAGGGATGTGCCCAAGCATATCTGCAGGACGCACAGAGCCTAGGGCAGGAAGGTGGCCACTCATGAGTGGGCTGAAACCCGTGTGGGCTCACCTGACAGTGCCCCCCAGAGAACTCACAACTTCCCCACCAGCCCCCCATTAGCTTCGTGAGCTCGCACCATTATTTCTTTGAGCCTCTGTGTTCTTCTGTAAGCTTGTGAACAACCACACCACGTGCCCTTCGGCAGATGCCTTCTTTTGCTCCTTCGTCTGTTCGAGGATGGATAAACGCTCAAGCGTTTGAATCACATGCCCTAGAGTTGTTAACAGGGGAGAAAAGACTCATTTCTCAAAAGACCCAGCTTGAGCACCCTGTCTCCTACGAAGTGCCCTCCTGCTTACTTCCCTGGCACTTCTATCCCGAGGACCATTTTGAGCCAGGAATATATAGAGCTGTGACTTCATAATCTGAGATTTATGTAGCATTAAGTTCCAGCAGTACATGTAATAAATAAGGAAGGAGTGCCCAGCTCTCCCACCCTGCCCTGCGAGGAGAGACTGGGGGCGGAGCCTCGGAGGGGAGCCGCCTCCCAGTGTCCTGGGGCGTAGATAGCTGGGGTCTGCAAAGCCCCTTGGAAGAGGGTCACGACTGCAGCAGTGAGTTCCCAGAGAGCTGCTAGAGATGCCTGGCTGTCCACGGGTTCACAGGGATGGGTTTAGAATGTCCATAATCCATCAAGAAGTAGAATCCAGGCCCTGAGTGTCCCAGCAATGAGGTCCGTGAGCACCAGGTTGCTGAGCCCCCAGCACCTGCGCTCACTATAGCAGAAGGACATTCTAGGAGTTAAGACTCGCTTGGTTGCAGCAATAAATACTCACCTTGATGCTGCTTAAAGAAAAAATGTCAACTCATTAGACATTTTCTATAAGAAATAAACAGTAAACTCGGGAATATGGTCACTGGTGTGATTCCAGGTACCTTAGGATCTGCAGCTAACAATTCCAACATCCTTACGTATGTATTTAAAATGTTCCTCCTTTCTTCAGGGTCCTATTTCAGACGAAAGTCTACAGAATAAAATATTTTCATACCCACCAGTTGGTTTTCTCAAAACATAATATATTTTTATGTATGTGGTTTAGATGATTTTCTATTAAAAATAAAATGTTAATAAGAGAATTGAAGCATTCCACTTGCTCCTCCCTAATCCCAACCCCCATCATCAGTGACACCCACTATCCTGAATTTGTGTTGTGACACATATATTTACCAAGAAACCACAGATTTTGTTGTTTCGAATTATTTTAATTTTGAAAGAATTATGTACAATCTGTAGCATATTGTATATATACATTGAAATCCATACTTGTAGTCAATATTATGTTTTTGAGGCTTAGACGTTTGCAAACAAGTTTTGATACTTCAAATGTTCCCTTATGATTGGCAAATTTTTGTGCTATTTATATAATTCCCTAGCAGAAAACATAAAGGTATTATGTTCAATTCTGAAAGTTTTGGGGCTGTGCTTTTCTAGTTCAGATCTTCAATCAACCTGGAATTTACATTTGTGTGTGATGTGAGGTAGGGATCTACTGTATTTTTATTTCATATGGAAAATCTATTGCCTCAACACCATTTATTAATGGTTCATCCTTCATCTGCCCATGTGTGGAACCAATCCATTTTATACCAACAGATGTGGACCTATTTTGGATCTCCTTACTTGGTCCCTTTCTAGGTCCCTAAATAGATTTGTCTATCCCTGCATCAGGATCATCCTATCTCAAGCACCATGGATTTACAATAAATGCTGGTAACAGGTAGATAATGAAGGTCAGAGCACAATGGAACAAAGTCTGTAATATATATCAAACGTGCTGAGGCAAGCTAACAGCAAACATGCACATCCTTCTCCAGCTGTCTACACCATAATTCAGCAGTGAGGACAAAACAAACTATTACAACTTTTGTTTCAATCATCACATATGATTTAGAAGATCCACGATGAGGAGGACATCTGCTCTAAGTACCGTACTCCTGTTTTCGCTCTCCTTCTCTCCTCCTTCCTGGTGCAATGTGATTTCTTCACTTATCACCTCCTGTCTGTTTGGTGAATTCCCTCTGCCCAATCTTTACAAGCAGGTCTTCAGCGACAATTCCTTTCTGTGTGCCTACATCTGGGAATGTCCTGGGCATTCGCCTGGAGGACAGCTTCACCAAGACAAAATGGGTAAGAGACAGTTCCTTCCTCTCCCCACTGATGTCCCTCTGGCCCCCGTGGCTTTTGATGAGCTGCTGTCACTCGATTCGGTGCTCACCTGTATCAGTGCTCACCTGTAGGGGACATGCCATTTCTCTCAGGCTGCTTTTAAGACTTTGTCCTCATTATTTGTTTCCAGAAGCTTTATTGCGATGTGTCCAGACATGGATGTTCTGGGGATTATTTAACTTGGGTTTGGCTCATCTTTTGGAATCTGTAGGTTTATATCTCTCACCACATTTGGGGGCTTTTTCAGCAATTTATTTCTCTGACCACCCTTCCCTCTCCCAGGACCTTGGCTTATGGATGTTGGAGATTTGCTTATTGTTCACAGTCTCAGAGGCTCTGCCATGTGTTTCTGTCTTTGTTCTCTGTTGTTCAGAACAGAAAAATTCCTTTGTTCTGTCCTCAGTTCATGGACTCTATGTTCCCGCATCTGCATTCTACTGTGGCCTCTCTCCAGCAAGTTTATAAAGTTTCCGTTACTGTGCTTTTCAATTCTGAGATTTCCACCTGATTCTTCTTTACAACTTCTATTTCTCCCCTGAGATTTTCCTTATTTGTTTCAAAACAATTTGTAATTGATTCTTGATGCATTTTTGTGACGACTGCCTTAAAATCTGGTCAGATAATTCTAACATCAGATTCACCTTGGTGGCAACATTTATCAGTTATATTTTCTCATTCAAGTTGTGATTTTCATGGTTCTTGGTACGACAGGCAACTTTCAATTGTACTGTGGACATTTTGTCTGTTATGTGAGGAAACTCTGGGTCCTATTTAAATCTCTAATTTTAGCAGGCTACCACTTTGCTTATGTTAGCATACGGGTCCTGGCCTACTTTTGGGAGGCTTGGTTCCACTAGCAGTTTAATTTCCGGAGTCCTTGTGGTATTATTTTGGGCTGTTAATTTGGTGCCTGTGGGGTCCCCGTTGGTCCCTCCTGGATCTGCCTGAGGGAGCAAAGGCGTTTCTGCAGACCAGGCTCCCTTGTGTCTCTTGATGGGGGAGGGAAGTCTCAGGATTCCCTGGCCAGGAAATCATTAGGTTGGGGGCCCCCCAAGCTCCTCATTGTCTCAGGGATGAAGAGGGTCACCAGGTTGCACCATTTGTTTTGTTGGGGGGTCCTTCTTGCCCTTGCTCCCGGCTGTTCCTGTATCTCTAGTTCAGAGCGGGGCAGTCTCAGGCCTGGTGGGGAAGGAGAATATCTCCCCTGGGCACTTATTTTTGGCAAATGTCCCAATGGATCCCCTTGGTGGTGGTTTCTGGGTTGTTGGGGGTGCTGATGTCAGATCCAGGGGAGAAAGGAGCCGGCTGAGCCACTTCTGCTTCTGCTCAGCTCGGGGACAGGAAGCACCAGGGTCTCGCTTTCCTGTGGGTGGGAAGACCTGGACCACCCATTGTTGTGCTGTCCCCTGTTTCCTGGCTTCCTAACCAGTCTTTCTTCCTTGCACTGCTTTTCAGAGTTCCCAGCGGTTGTCCCCGTGTTATTTCCAGATTTGTAGTGTGCTTAGCAGAGAGGCAGCGTCTCATCCAGACCAGCTACAAGATCTCTGGGAGTGACTTCTCTCTGCTCACGACTCACGTTTCTCTCTGCAGCACAGCCTCCAGCTCTAGACTATGCACCCACCAGCTACTCGCCCAGGATTCCTCAGTGGATGCTCAGCATGCATCACGTCTTACCTGGCAAAGCAGTGTCACTGATTGTAGCCCCCGGGTCCACGGCACCTCTAGCTTTCTCCATCTTGGGAAACTGTAGACAGCCACCCAGTTGTGCAGACCAGAAACCAGGGAGTGGTCTTCGAAAGGCGGGTCTCTGTAGCCCACACATGTGTGGCCTGATGGTGTGGCCATGATGGTGTGTCCCCATCACCTTTACTCATGGCCACGGTTGCCTGCATCACCAGGACAGGCTCCCCTTGGGTCACTGCTTCCATTCTCTCTGCAGCTGCCCAAGTGAGTGAAGCATAGGGCACCCCAGGTCATGATGCTCCTTAAAGCAGCCTGGGGTCTTCCCACCACACCAAGCCTAAAAGCCACAGCAGCCCACAGGCCCAGGCCTCACCCTCCTGCGATGGCATTACCTCTTCCTCCCATCACCGACAACGTGGTGACCCTCCCTTTCTCCCATCCCTCCCCCACCACATTGGCCACACTTCTGGCCGCAGACCCCGCAGAACTCTGCCAGTTCAAGGGGTCACTTCGTGTTCTCTCTCTATGGGTTGTTTTTCCCCACATCTCCTGTGACTGCCACCTTCACAGAGAGCTTTTGTCCTGGGGACTCAAGCCCCTACTGAGCACAGGCGCTCCTTGCCACCCTCAGGACCATCGTCTGGGATCTTGCCTCACTATCTTTCCCAAAGCACAGCAAGCGCTCTACATTGGCTTCTTTGTTTACTTACTTAATGTGCTTACTACCACCTCCTCTTTCAAGGACACACCCTGTTGGCATCTGTCACTATTGCAGCCCCAGAACCCACCGTCTCTCACAGAGCAGGAGTAAGTTCTGGCTGCAGAGAGAGTGCAGCTGGTGAAAACCTCAGGTGTGTGAGTCGAGCAGGAGGGAGCCACGCCAGGTCTCTGAGCGAAGTCCCCAGGCTCCTTGCCATGGCCTGCTTTCCTCCCGCCTGGGACGTGAGCCTCCCCTCCACCCTGGGGCCATCTCTCTAGTGGACAGAGAGAGTGAAAAATGCAGGGGAGCAGAACCAGGGACTGGGATGGAGGAGGGGCTGACTTGGCTGTGTCCAGACCAGACCCTGTCCCGGCACCCAGATTTCCGGAGACCCTGTATCTCCAGCTGTGTTTCTAAACCAGCTCTGAAGGAACAGAAGCTCCACTACCACATGTGCCCCAGATCTGAGTGAGGGCACTGGGCGTGGGACCTGTCCTGACTCCACCAGCTCACAGACAACTGATCAGACGAGGGTCCCTATGTTCATTATGGAGGAAGAGGAGAGGCGGGAGGGGAACTCTGGGGATGAGGTAGAGAGGAGCCAGCAGGGAGGGAGACAAGCCTGGTAGGGAGACGGAAGAGAAGAATCCAATAAGCAGAAATAGGCAGAGGCAGGATGGGAGACATAAAATAGAGAAATAATTCTCAAATTGGATGCTGGCTCTGGCATGGATTTATAGCATATTATGAGATTCTAATGCAAACCAGTGCTCTGGTTTTTTTTTTTATTATTATTATTATTTATGCGGAAAACTGACTGAGAGATCAGTGTGGAGATTCATGAACTTGAACTACACCAGATCTAGCAGAAGAGATTTTTTTTTTTTTTTTTTTTTTTTTTTACCTCTGCCTCCCTAGTTTTCAGTGTGTAGCTCTCAATGGGGAAATAATCTTCCCTTTGATTTCAAACAGTCTCTGAGTCTTTCTGGTCTCTGAGTCTTTGGGGCTGCAGTGAGAAGTTGGTAAGTCATTCACTCAAGAGCCTGGTCTGGTAGGTATGGATTTATAGACACAATGTCTATGGAAAAAGAGTCTCTGGACTCAGAAGGACCATGAAGCAATTTCACTGCAAAACATGGTCTTTTTTATTAGCCTCATCCATTCATTCATAAGCTATGGTATTGCAGCAGTGCAAAGACTCAGCCATCCATCCCCTCATTCATTCCAGGGGCAGGTGTTGAGTATCTGGTGTCTGGAAGGGGACCTGCGGGGCATTATGTAGGGTGGAGGGGGGAGGGAGCCTTGTCTGCTGTTTGAAAAGACCAGAAACAGAGTTCACAGCAACTTACAGACAATGCTGGTTGCTTGGGCAAGTGTGAAGCAGACACAGTGATGGGCTCAGAACTTCCCTGAATAATCCCAGCCTCCCAGGCCTGACTTACTCACAGGCTGGCGAAAATATTTGCTGCATAGTTGGGAGAAACTATTTTATTCACTAATGTAATCACTTTAGGCATGTAATTAATGATCTGTATTTTTTTTTTTTTACATTTGTGTAGAATTTCAAACATATCTACATGCAGGGAGGTATTATTTTTCACATTTGCTTCATTTGTAATTTTTTTCTTTTTTTGATCTATTTTTTTTGCAAGTGACAATATTGTATTACTTCACTCTTAAACGTTCCAGTGTGTATCTCTGAAGAATGGGCGTTTTCATTTGTAACCAAGTGCCACAATCACATCTGACAGTTGACAACGATCTATGATGTTTTTCCAACATGCACTCCATAGTCAAATATCCCTGAGTGCTAATGAATGTTGCAGAGTCAGCCGGCTTCAGCCAGAATCCCTACAAGGCCGATACACTGGTTCAGTGGTTAAGACTCCAAGTCCCTTGGAACTCCTGGGCGGCTCAGTTGGTGAAGCATCTGCCTTTGGCTCAGGTCATGATCCTGGGGTCTTGGGATAGAGTCCCACCGGGCTCTCTGCTCGGCGGGGAACCCGCTTCTCCCTCTCCCTCTGCCTCTCTTTCTCTCTGTCTCTCATGAATAAATAAATAAAATCTTAAAAAAAAAAAAAAAGACTCGAAGTCCCTCCCCCCCTTTTATTTTGGGTGTTAACTTGTCCCAGAAATCAGAGCGGTTGTCCTGCAGAATGCCAACCACACAGGACTGGAGTGTCTGCTCCTTGCAGGGCCGTGATGTTATCTTCTGTTCCCTATTTTTTATAAATGAAAGGCAGAGGTTTGGGTAGCGTCAGATGTAAGGTTTCTGGCTGGAGTATTTCATAAGTAGAACTGTGTGATCCGCAGTGCATCACATCAGGAGATGCACCTTGCGGTTGTCCCACCTTTAGAGATGCTAAGACCCACCAGTGGTTCTGGGTGGTGGTATCTTGTCCGCTTCCCCATCTGCCATTCGGCTACTGGATTCATCCACTGAGAGACATTGCCAATTAATTCAGAGGCTGCAAAACAGTGATTTTTAAAACTCTCTAATTCCTTCTATATTTAACAGCTTAAAGTTTTTAACGAGTAAAATGAAAAGGAACTATAACATGTACTCGGTGGCATCTTTGTAGGTAAATTTGGTTTTATGTGCAATGGAAGAGGGGCTGATCCTGTCTAGCTCTGCACTTTTGTAGAAGAGGGTGGATGCCGAGTCATTTCAACCCTGAACATGTTTACTGAGGGTTGACTCTGCACAGGGCTCTTGAGTGAGTATCGACAGACCTGAGATGCCTTCTGCCTTCAAGGAGCTCACTCTCAGGGAGGGAGAGAGAGCACAGATGTCTCCCTTATCCTCTCTACATTTAGTGACAGAATCCTGTGTGAGGAACAGCATAGACTGATTAAACATGCCTCCTTGGAACCAGACAAGGAGAGTGAGCTCCTTGAAGTCAGAAGGCATCTCAGGTCTCTCGATCTGCTCCAGAAAGGATGTGCTCCAGAAAGAAGCACATCCCTGCCAGCGTCTTGATTTTACCCAAGGAAACCCATATCAAACTTCTGAACTCCAGAACTGTAAGTTAATAATTTGCATTACGGTTTGTCACAACCACCACAGGAAGCTAATACATGATTGGCTATGATAGGAGAGTAGGGTGACTCTTAGATTTCACTTTTGGAAAACCAGGTAGATTATGGGACCATTTGTTAATGAAGAATAAAGAGAATCATAGTCAAGGACAAAGACAACGCATCCCATTCCAGTAGACACAAGTGCCCCCTTCTTCAGTAACCACGGGCAGTGACACCCCAGAGTGAACAGGTGAAGACCAGTTGGTTGGATGGATCTCAAGAGAGTCTCACAGGCCACATGATATTTAGCATTTCTTCATTACAGGAGTGAGGAAATGCCTCAAAACCAGCCCAGCGCAGACTGGGAAATGTTCACGAACAGTTAAAATCTCTCACATGATAATATAACATCTGGATTCCTTTCTCCAACCATGCCTGGGGATGACATTCCATTATTTGATATCATGATTTGAATAACCACCCAATCAGTCAAACTCCTGGCCTCTTGCAATAACTCTAGTGTATATTTTTGTTGTCTGTTTATCCAAATAAAAGAATATTTTGGACAACGTTTCATGTTAAACTGTGCATTTGTAGAGAAGAGTACTTACTCCCTTTGGTCTCAAGATTGTCTGCACATTCCCTATTCCAGGGTAATTTTTGGAAGCATTTCCATTGCCAGCAACGTGTTCCAGAAGTGGACACCTGGTATAGTTACTTTGTGTAGTTTAAGCTTGAGGGAGTGAGGAAGGCCTGTTCTGTGGGTCACAGAGCTATTTACCGGGAAGTGAGCTGAGCGTCTCCAGCAGCCCCATCTCTCCTGGCGGAGTAAGTCATTGTAAGTCAGCTCAGGAGGGTTGTGTAGCAGTAACAAACAACCCCAAAGTACCAATGGATTGAGGCAAGAAACATTTGTTTCTTTCCCACATTACTCATCAACTGTGGGTTTACTGCTCCATGCGTCTTCCTCGTTCGGGGATTCAAGAAGGAGGAGGAGCCTGTTTCGGCCACCTGTGAGCCCAAAGGAGTCTGGACCAGCCTGGACCCCCCTCCCCTGAGAGGAGGGGTGCAGAGTGGGGCGAAAACTACAGCCTGCTTCAGTTTATGAGAACGGCTGGAGATGACAAACAAGGAGGCACCACAGCGAGTTCCAAAGGCTCCCGGGCGCTGTCAAGACTGGTTTGCAAGATCTAACCAACCACTTCTTTTTAGTAAGGAATGCTGAATGGGGTTTCTACCTTGGGATTATAAATCTCCTAGCTGGTTCTTACTCAGTCCCTGTAGAGATGCAGCCTATGAAGCTGAATCTAGGCATAGACCCGTGGATGTCACCTTAAGTTTGCACCATCTGTATTCTTTCAAGCAGTCAGATCATGATGTCTGACACAGTGACTAAAAAGTCCTCCTATCAAACTTCCTTGTTGGCTTTTTAATTGAATTAGAATACAAATGAAGGACAGTTTGTCAGTCTTATGTGTATAGCTCACCACTCTTTTCTAAAGGGAAATGCATAGTCAGATTTAAAACACTAGGATACTCCTGGCACCCCAGAGCCTTTCTTGTGACCCTCCCTGCATCAGCTAGTGGAGTTTGTGTTAATGAGGGGAGTCAGCTCAGCCCCATATCGATAAGATCCATCCACACTGATGTGATCAGCAGTATTCTTTTTTTTTTTAAGATTTTATTCATTCATTTGAGAAAGAGAGAGCCCAAGAGAGAAAGTGAGCGAGCAAGCATGAGTGGGGGTGGGGGGGAAGGGCAGAGGGAGAGGGAGAAGTAGGCTCCCCTTGGGATCATGACCTGAGCCGAAGGCAGACGCTTAACGCACTGAGCCACCCAGGTGCCCCCGTATTGTGTTCTTTTTGTTGCTATATATTTCATTGCATGAATAGTCCAGAATTCATTCATTTATACATTCTATCATTCACAACATTTGCAAAGTTTCCAGTTTAGGCTTTTACAGCTAACGCTGTTGTGAGCATGTTTGCCCTGCTTCCATTTCCGCCAAGCGTGCATGTGAGAGTCACGATGCTGGTTCAGGGCGTGCCTGGGGGTCTGTGCCTGTGGATGCCTCGGTTTCTTCTTTGAGTTCTGTAACTTTCTGGCTTACAAATTTTGAGGCTCCAGTAGGTGGACGGCTATGTCATTTCTAGTTGCTTTAGCTATCTGTCGAGTTGACCTCTGACCACGGTGAGATGTCCCTCCTCCTGTCAGCACCTGCTGCCTGCTGCCCACCATGGGGCATGTTAGTTCAGCTGCCCAGCTCCCTTCACTCAGGATTTGCATGGGGTCCTTCTTCCTGTCATGTAGCTATCAACCTGCCTCTGTTCTTCTCTTCAATGTAATTTGTGCTATTCTTGTTGGGCTGTTTGTTTGTTGTTGTTTTTTTAAATCTACTCTGTTAAACATTGTCTCGTATTTGGAACATGCAGTTAATTTTCATTTAATGTACTGAGCTGAGTCATGAATTGCCAATATTTGATGATTTTCACCAACAGAAAGACAATTTCATATGATTCAACATAGCAATTGCTATGTATTTGGTTTAAATCTATAATCTTACCATTAGCTTTCTATTTGTCTTGTATTTTTCCCCTTCTCTTTCTCTTCTTGAATTATTTATATTAATCTGGTATGTTTTATCATTCCATTTTCTTTGCCATTAGCTCGTTATACAACCTTTTCTTATTTTAGTGACTGAAATGGAGATTATTATAACAGGCATCTCCAACATGATGCAAAGTACCTGAAAGTAGTAGTTTTACTACCTCATGGACAAGATCTCACAATGCTTATATTTCATTCACCAGCTGCCTCCTTTTGGTTGTATTATGCAGTATTGTTCTCAGTTCTTTGCTGATTCTCCCATCCCTCCCTATAAGTGCGTTATAATTCATGCCACTTACCACATGCCTTTGTAATTCCTCCCACTCCAAGGGAGGAGTCGATGTCCACAAGCCACAACACTCAGCTGGGCCATGTGACATATTCTGAAAGGTGGGTGGGCCAGAGGGGACCAGCACGGACCCAGCACCTCCCCAAGCAGCAAGTGCTCTCCATCGTTCCAGGCACGCTTCATCCATTTCCCACATGGGGGATGTGTTCTCACCATCCAGGGAGCCCAAGGGGAACATCCACAAGCGGAGAAGACCCAGACCTGGGGCCAGACCCAGGGGAGCCCAGTGTGCCCACTCCGTTGGTAAACCCACCTATTTAATCTTCACTTTAGATCACCCAATTTTTATTTCTAGCATTTCTGTTTGGATCTGCCTATCTGACAAAATTCTGTTTATTCCTGCCTCTCTCCAAGGTGCTGGGCAGCTGTCGGAGGCATTCCAGGCTCCTGTTTGAGATTTTCACCATCTACATCATCTCTGCAAGATTCTATCGGCCATATCTTCTCACGACCATGGGTCTCATTTTCTTTTCTCCTTATGCATCAAGTAATCTCTATTTTTATCCTAGACATTGACTGTAAAAAGGAGAAAAAAAAAAAAAGGCAGAGACCACAGTAAATAACATATAAATAACACTTCCCTCCAGAAGGAAGCATGTTCCTCCTCAGGTCAGGTCATTGGTTGGGGGTTGGTGAGGGGTGAACCAACCTTCTCAGCATCGAGCTGTGTCTGGGTTTGCTGGAGCTTCAACCGAATTCAGTTCACTACTGGGTTGGGATATCTTGAGGGTGGTGTTGGCACCATGCTTTTAGCATGACCTGTGACCTGAGCACAAGGGAGAGGGGGGCAGTCTCCAGAGATCTCTTTGTGCTTTAGAGACCATGCATGAGCTTCCCAAACCACACGCATCACTTTTTCTGCTTTTCAACCAGTCAGCCAGCCTTGGGGGCTCGGGGTTCTCTTGTCTCTCCACCTTTTTGCACCTCAGAAGATGTTTCTCCAACCTTCAGCCTTGTCCCGGGTTCCAGTCTGCTCCCACAGTTATTTAGCAAAGGCCTGGAGTGCCTTGGAGAAACCCCCCGGGTCTCCTGCCCTGCTGCTGACCTTCATGACCATTGCACAGTGCCCAACACTAGCCGGAGCCCAGATCACACACTGCAGCACCTCAGCTCCCAACGAAGCAGCTCGACTCCCAAATTACCTGTGAACTCTGAGAAACACCACCCCTTAATAGTCTACAAACACTGTGCACTGTCCCCACCGCGAGCGCCCCAGAGCTCGCAAGACCTGAAAACATAAGAATATAGGATTGAAGAGAGAACGAGGAAAGGCCACTTAGCCCTGAGAATGCATTTGGACCCTAATACCCAGTTTCTTCTAGGTACCGCTTAATTGTTTCCTGAGCGAGTCTAGTGTTGTGATACCGCGCTGGTGTCCCCTTATTTTCCTTCTGTGATCACTTCTGCCCCAAATAGTTAACTCCACCTTGCTGTTTAGGATTCCAGGTGTTTGGACGGAATTATCCCCTCCCGGCGAATTCTCCTGCTGGGCAGCTGAGATGCAGCCCACTTCTCTCCCCAGGGCTGACACCGCACACTGCACAGTGCTCCACGTCGCTTCACTCCGGGCCCAGCAGAATGTACACAGCAAAAGAGAACCCATCTCTGCGGGAATAACACCCGAGAACCTAAACCCAGGGGTGTCTGTGGCGGCAGGCTGCTGATGGGGAGCAGCAGGGTGTTTTCTGCTCTGTTCTGAGGGGGTGTGGGCACAGTTTACCCCCGTCTGCCATTTCTGAAAGCTCAGCCCCGACCAGGCCAGGTTCCCCCGAGGCTCTCTTCCCTAGCGAACACCCCTGGGGACAGTTGAGGCCTGGTGGCCTCCAGAGCAATGTGGTCCTACCTACCTTCCAGGCGTGTGCACCACGGTCCTTCTGCGTTTATTCTCTTCCAGGGAGTAAGCTTCAGACCCTCCCCTGGAACAACTCCAATGAGAAGACCAGAAGCTGTGGGGAGAGTGATCTAAGACCCATACCCCGAAGAAGGCGTTTAGGGCACGGGAGCTCTAATATCGTTTATCCCCAATTCCTGAAATTCACTTTCCACCAAGCTCTCTATCTACATTTGTTTTCCAGCAGAAAGATTGCAGTCACCACTGAGCAACGTGAACTCTGGGGATAAGGCTAAAGATGGGCCATGCCCCCCAGAGGTGGTGTGTTCAGCACAGGCCAACCCCCCGTGTGTCTGTCACTTTGATCATCTGGGGTCCGGACTGCGGGGTCTGGGTGGGGGAGGGGATTTCGCTGGCAAGCAGGAAGCGTGGAAGAAGGAATACTCCAGCATGGGCCCAAGAGGAAGGGACAGGGAAGGTGGAGGAAGGCCTTGCGACCAGCGCACCGTGTTGGTCCTGCACAGGGCGCAGGAGGAAGAGCTGAAGGAGGAAGCAGGTAAGTCCACTGCTGTAAGAACTGAAACAGAGAAGAACGTGAGAACCATGGCCCGCCGCTCTGGGAAAGAAGGGGTGTACCTGATGCAAGGCCAAAAAACCAGAACCTGATGGAAGCCAAGTGTCGGGGAAAGTCGCGTCAGCGGTCACCGTGTCCACTGGGCCCTCGGAGCGGGTCAGCACCTGCCGGGGGAGCTCCGGTGCCGCCCCTGGCCGAGTGGCTCCGGGACACTGGGGTGAGCCCACCACGATCTCCGGGACCAGAGCCCGCTCCCGTCCTGTGCCTCTGGGCCTGCGTAGGACAGAGCATGGGGCCGCGGGACGGAGCATCCGAGCCTCCCTGCGCTGTGATCCTCCTTGTCGTATGATGAACAGGCCCCTGGATTACTTTGGCCATGGGCCTGCCCCGTGGCAGCCTGCTGCCCTCCTCCAGTAGCCGGGTCCGAAACTCTTCCAAAGGGCCAGGCCCGCTGTGTCTGGTCTCCCTGGGCAGAGAGATGAAGCCAGCATGCCCGTGCCCTCCCTCCTCCCCTCCCCTCCTCGGGTGGTGACTCCAACTCAGAAAGGGCCAAGCAGACCCAGGGGTCCTCTCGGGCTTCTCCTGAGCCTAGATGAACAGGGCCTGCCTGCGTGCCCGGGAGGCCCCAGAGTGTAGGCGGCTTCTCCAGTCCATCTGACCGGCCAGTCCTGCATGGATGTGGGGTGCCAGTGACTTCCCTCATCCCCGTTTTGGTCCCTGGGTTTTGTCTCATCAAGGTTTACCCCAGGGGTTCCGTGGGTACCAGATGTTCTGAACACCTAACAGAAGATGGACAGAGTCCTCATCCTCAGAGGAGGAGACGGGCACGTGGAGCAGTAACTAAACTATAACGAGTGGCATGTGGGATGACCCTCAGGACGGGGGGAAGTCACCTGCCATCTCCCACTCCCCCCACGGGCATCACAGCGCTGCCCACCCACCCACCCCCAGGACGTCTGCCGCCCACCCCAACGTGCTGATCCTGCCAGGGCAAGCACAGCATCTGTCTCACCTGCCGGTGGTCTTCTGATCCCGCCTCCAGTGACCTTTACCGTGCCGCTGGATTCCTTGTATGTGGCTCTCTTGCTTGTCCACCAGGACTCAGCTCACATGTCCTGTGCTCGAGAAAACATTCTCTGACACCTGCAGGCAGATTTTTAAAACTAGTAATAACAGCAGATATTAAACGATGTAGATGCTGGGGCTCGCTGAACAGGAGACGTGCGAGCGCTCCCTGGACCCCTGAGCCCGGCTCGGGGCCGGGGCAGCTTGGCCACGATCCCGGCCAGCAGGCCGGCTCTCCGAGCGCCTGGGACACTTCCGGGAAATTCGCTAGCCGGTCGTTACATACATTAAAAATTGCCTTACATAAACTCACAATTACATAAACGCGAACAGATTGTATCGAGAGCAAAGGTATTCAACACTCAGAACTCACCAGTCGCTGTTTCCACCCTTGACTACCCCGTGCTCTTTAGATCGCTGAGGCCCCGTGGCCCGCGGTGGAAGGCGGTCACTGTCCCCGGGGCCCTCCCTCCTGTCCGCCTCCAGGACCCCCCACGGCAGTGTGACACTCTGCCCATCGTCCCCGAGGCGCTACACCACGGAGTCGGCACGCGCTGCCACGCAGAGCTTAGTGGCCTCGTGTGGTGATGGTCTAGATCTCACACCTTCGTGCGGAAAATGTTAATAATGCACAGCAAACCTGAAACGAGGTCCTGTCTGCAGCTCACATACTGTGAATAGAATTATAAAGTGAGAAAATCTCCGTGCGTTTGGGAAGTAGAAGCTGCTCCAGCAGGGAATTTATTCACGGCCACCCCCCCCCTCGCCCCACGCATCTCTGTTCCCTTTGGTCTTACTTGTTCACTTGACACAAGACGTCAACAGCCAACATTCACGTTGGAACTACACTCCCTTGTCAGGGATGCGGGCAATTCCTTTTCTGAACCGGAGTGTAACTGATCGTTTCTTAGTAATAACATTCACTATAAACTTACGTGCACACATACACACGTACGCACACCCATGGGGCATGGGCACGTCTGTTCAAGAGAGTCGGCTGCTCACGTTTCCCAGCAGCTAGCCCAGGAACCCTAACGCAGCAGCTGAGGCTCCGATCGCCCCCACTTTGCAGGTGAGGAGGCAGAAGCCCAGGGCGGGGGTGCGGGTCATGCCGAATCCCCAGCTCCTAGGAGACCGAGCTGGAGTTGGAACCATGCCCCTCCCTCTGCAGGCCAGACTCAGCTCCTGTGCTATATTTCCTCCTGGGTTCAGTCTCTCCTCCCTCTCGCCCCCGACACCCTGTGCAAGCCTTTCTCACTATAATGGGAGTTGCAGGTGAATCCTGTGTGTTCCCTACCCTTCAGAGCATCATCTCTCCTCTTCCAAAGGCTGTACGCAGTCCCTGGTAGACAGTAAGCACTCGATAAATGTTTAAATGCAACACGTCCCGTGTGCTCTTTACTTTCGGCCTACAGGCTTTGACTGGGCTGGGCTGTGTCTACAGGGCCCCGTCACTGCCTGCCCGCCTGAGCCTCTCCATGCCCGTCGGCCAGGCTGCCCATCCGTCTGTCCAGCTGCACCTGGCCTGGACTCCTCTGTCCTTCCCACCAGACACCCCCACACCCTCTGTAGGCCGTGCCCAGGCTTGTGTGTGTATTTGATGTTCCTGCTCCCCAAAAGCTTCGCTTCGTGGATGGGAATTCACCAGGCAGATGGCAGCACATGGCCCACTGCATGTTGTGGTCACCGCGACACTGATCAGTGTCCAGACCAGTGCGGACATCACCCCACGGGGCGTCCGGGGGGGGGGTCCTAATCATTTCTGGATCCCCCCCTCTGTCTATGGCTGTTCTGGCTCCCAGCAGGCTCGCACTAGGTGAAGGGCAGGGCAGTGGACAGCCCGTCCGCAGAAGCGCCCTCCGTCTCCGAGGCGGGCTGGGCTCTGGCACGAGGAAAATATGCCTTTCTGGCTCTGGACTGCCTAGAAGTTGCCGTGCCTGTGTTTAGGTGAAGCTCCCCGCCTGGGCTCTGCGCTGGGGCGTCCCTGTGGATATGGGGGACAGCTGAGGCCCCTCCTGCATTTGCACAGACTCTGGAATTGTCTGAAGCAGCTACTGCAAGCCGTGGGGACAGGAGAGCTCTTTCCTGGCCGGGCCTCTGGCAAGAGGGGACAGGGCGGGGAGGAGGGGACGGGGCTGGAGAAGCGTGCAGGCTGGCTGACGGTCCCTGCTCCCCGGCCCCGGCCTGGCTGGCAGGGGAGCGGGGCAGGAGGCCCCGATGTGTCGCGCTCAAGTCCGTCCTGCTTGTCCTCCGCAGAATGTACAAACCCCGATGCCGGCGACCAGGCTGGGCCTGCGGGGGTCCCTGCAGCCAGGGCCCCTCTCACCGCATGTGGGCTCGGGGGACAGAAGTGGCAGCGAGAAGACAAGACTCCTCTGGCCTCGGTGCTGCTGGGATGGAGGACGCGCTGCCCGAGGCTCCTGCAAGGTCCTGCCCAGCTGAGAGACCTGCCCCCACAACCCCACGCTTGGCAGACAGGGAAACTGAGGCTCTAAACCCACGGCCCCGAGAGACAGAGTTAAGGCGACCAGCAGCCTCCTGACTTCCGAGTCAGTGTTTGCTCCTTGCTGGGCTGCTCGTCACCTCAGAGAATACACAATCGCATAGTTGTGTGCGGCTCGGTCCCTGCAAACCCCAAGATCCGGGGGGCATGCAGGGCAGGGACACCCACCCCCAAAACAGGACTTTCTACACCGGCCCCACTCTCCAGTGTGTCACACATACTCTGAGCAGAGGGAGGGACGGAGGGAGCTGGGGTGGGGGGAGAGAGAAGAAGAGGAGGAGGGGGAGAGACGGAGAGATGGAGACAGAGGCTGAGGGAGAGAGACAGGTGTCTCTGGGAACAGCCCTCGCTGCCCACCTCGTGCCCGGGCCCGGGACTCACTGCAGGAAGGGCAGGTGAGCTTAGCAGAGTGTGGGCCACGCTTCACGACCAGCACAGGACAAATTAAGCCATAATCATAACCGCTTTTGTCTCCTGATGATGTTTTGTCTTATATGACAATTTCTGCAGAAATAATTGATTTTATGGCTTGATTTCATTCCTTGCCTATCATGCTGAAGACACAAACACATAATGAGATTGTTGTCTAACATTCGCCGAGATTAAATGCCAGTGGGATTAATCAACCCTGCTCCTCTCATTAGATTAGCTGGAGCAGGGCGAGCAAACCCACCCCAGCAGATGTGTCCCGAAAGGTAGCCATGGGCCGACTGTGAGGGCCGCACGCGTGGCAAATTAATATTCGTTTGTTGTTATGGGGGGGTGCACTTCACACCCAGGCCCTGTGTGGGCCTGGTGGGTCCCCCCACAGCCGGCTCTGCATCGTGAGGCCAGAGCGGTAGGTCGCCGTTCTTCGCCTTTGGTTGTGTGGCTGGTAATCCGCGTCCCAGAGCCGGCTGCGGGATTTCCTCTCTGAAAAGTTTGTAGGCTCCTTGTGCTCTTTCCCGGGGCTCCCATAACGAATCTGCACAAAGCGGGTTGCATAAACCAACTGGTCTGCGAGGAAGGTGCCATCCCAGGACTTAGACATTCCTTTTTGAGGACACATAATTCAACCCACCACGTTCCTTATGATTAGGGATAAGGACAAAATTGTCCCCTGAATTTCGGCGGCCACTGGAACACTGCTCAGCTACACTGCTGTGTGAGAAGCTATGTCAGGGAGAAGCTGGTCTTGACAGCGGGTGTGGAGACGCTGGGTTAGTTGGATGATTTGCATATGGAAACCATCCAAGATGATTCACGCCGATAAGCACTCAGCACAGAACGGACAGCATGGGTCAGGCACGGTCCCTGCCCGCGGGGAGCCCACAGCCTTCCCGGTGACAGACACACACATAAATCACCCTAAATCAAGGCCGTTCCACAGTGAGTGAGCCGTCACGTGGCAGCTGGGAGAAGGGACGAGACACCAGGTCCACCCCGGGAAACTGGGGAAGCGTGTGCTGGAGGCAAGGCTGGAGGACGGTCCCCGCTCAGGCTGAGTTTCCGGGGAGCTTCGGGGTGGAGAGGTGATGCTTGAGATGGAAGGGGCAGGGTTTGGGAAGGGTGGGTCAGCTAAGGGCTGCCGAGGTCAGTGAGCTCTGGGGGATGCCTGGCCAACACGGACAGGTGGACAAGGGACCTGGGCCTTCCTCCAGCCCTGCAGACCCCATGCAGAACCCCATCACCCCAGCTGATTCCCCCAAGGACATGCCAGGCGAGCGCTCCGTGGGCAGGTGGAATCTGAACTTGAGTCTGTCACCTTGGCAACACCTTTGAGGCGGGAAGCCTGCAGGAAGGACCAGGAAGGCAGTGGTGGGCTGCGGACAGAGGGCCTTCCCATGCCCCACCCTCCCACCCTCACCGCCAGCCCCCTGAGGTCTCCCCCAACCTCTGGGAGGACGCATCTCAACCCCCCAATTTGCTCAGCCTGGCAGACTGGCTTTGGGAGGAGCTCCTGGTTCAACCAAGTTTTGGCTGTTGATCTCAGCAAGTTAATTCATCCCAGGGTGTCTGTTTCCTCAAATGGAAAGTGGAAATAATAATAGAACTTATTTGGTAGGGCCATTTGGAAGATTAAATTTTATGCACACATACGGACACACAGGTTGTCAGAGTTTCCAAATAAAAATACAAAACCTACAATCCTAAAAATGTATTAGCATACATGCGGTCCAATATTGCACGGTAGATGCTAAAAAATACTTGTTTATCTGAGATTCAAGTTTAACAGGCGCCCTGCATTTTTTCTGGCCCCTTCTCACGCGCACGCATGCACAACCCGGGATGTGGTTCCTAAACCTCAGGAACCCACTAGTTCCTTCTCTTTGTCACCAGGAGTCTGGTAATAGGCTCCCAGATGCGCTGTCCCCCATGCTCTTGTCCTAATAGTGACTGACTCCAGGAGCCCGTCTGATATGTTCAAATGACAAGTCAGACCCTGACAAACCCCTTCTCGGATCCTTTGATGGACCTCACTGCAGGTCTGGCGTCGCCAGTCCTGCCCCCTTCCCGCTCTGTCTTCTCTCCTCTTTCCTCGGTTATTCTCCTGCTAAAGGGGCTTGCTTTCACAGCATTCATTCATTCATTCATTCATTCATTCATTCATTCAGCAAATCTTTCTTGAGGCTCTACTTCGGGTTCCAGTGCAAGGGCTGGGGGTGTACAGGGGATTGGGACAAAGTGACAGCCTCACGGAGCTGCTGTGTGGCCCGGCCCCAACCAGACTCCATCCAGCCAGGGGTGTTTCCCTGCAGAGGACACGGTCCAGGGGTAGACACCTGCTCTGCGCTGCCCTGTGCAGAGGCGTGGTCTGCATTGTTTTACCAGACCGCTACAACATGCTCTGAGGCATTATTTTTATCCTGTTTTCAGGCCAACAAACAGACCTAGGCCTAGGGAGAGAAATAATACAACTAAAGCATGGTGAGGCTGGGGCTCAGCACAGGGGTTCTGCACAGAGGAGATGGGCCGGGGCGCCCCTGCTGCCAGAGCGGGGCAGGTTCCTGATGACCGATCTACTTTGGGAGCTCCTGGCTGTGGGAGGTGCTCCCCAGAGAGAAGTCAGCTGCCCAGAGGGGCATACTACCCATCACACAGTTGGGTATTTGGGGAGCTCCATCTCTGCATTGTTCTGGCTTACAGAAGCCCTGCATGACCTGCAAGAATTTGGGGATAAGGCAGTATCTTTAACAACTTAGATACTTTAGTCAGCTTAACACACGGAGGCCACTGCAGCCCATCCCACCAGATGGCCAGCAGGCGCAAGGGACAGATCTGGAATCAAGGGGAAAGTTCATCATTGAACTCCTGTGGATTAACTCCATTGATCCCGACTGAACTATGATCAAAGGGACCTCTGCGTGGGGTAAACCTTCAACTTTCTTGGGTCGTGTGAGTCATGTTCCACATCTGTACTCAGAGAGTAGCCTCCTGGGCTCCCTGTGGTCATGGGGGCCGGCGTGGACAAGCGTCGGGCTGTGGTCCACGGAGGGCACCGTGGATGGCCCTGGTTGGAGGACTCGCTAGGGACCCGCCAAGTCATGCCCAGATTCTCACTCCAGCAACTACCCATGTGCAAGCCTCAGGAAGGGTTCCTGTAGCAACCCACACATATGTCCACCCAGCCTCCAACAAGTGACCACACACCTGTCCACACTGGTGCAAACACGTGCACGCACGCTCGTCCTGAGGACACGCCTAGCTTCCCCCACACCCCTCTGCGCACTTTCCTCACGAAAACCCATGAGCTGTGGGAGTCAGAACTCTCCAGACTCTCGCTACGCAAACTCACTCTCCGAACACGTACGTGAAAATGCGGGGCCGTGTCTATAAATTCATATGACTTTGTGACTGTCTCAGTTACTACTTTTTGCACCTTTATACAGATGTTTGGCACTAAAAAGACAGGGTTGAGAGATAGGTTTCCTAGCTAATAAAATGTGTTTTGAAAACGGAGCAAAGGCAAAAGATGAAGGAAGGCCCTCATGGGGTCCCTGGCAGCAGACCGATGACGTGGGACCAAGGGCCAGGATGTCCTCTGAGTCCTTTCGTGGGGCCTTCGTGAGAGGAACTTACTGTGTCCAGCGGGCGCCATCCAGGTGCTGGTGATGACGATGGTGTATTTACTGAGTGTCAAAGGTGTGCCAGACAGTCTCCCATTTAGTCCTTGCTGTACTGTAGACTCGACCAATGGCACCGTTCCACAGATGGGGAAACTGAGGCAGGGGGTTAACTACCTCTCTGCAGGGCACACGAACTGTGCAGACCCCAGCAGCTGGGAGGAGGACCCACTCAGTCAGCGGACAATGGGAGGGTGCACGGATTATCTTTTTGTATCCATATCCAGCAATCACGGAGCCCCGGACCAGTCGTGGGCACGCCGAGCATCAACACAGAGAACACGGCAGCATCCGAGGAAATAACTGAAACGCTTGAAAGAACTGTTGCCCTGCCAGGCCGCAGGACCTCCCAGCTGAGGACTGCGAAGGCACAACACGCGGGTGCACGTCTCCGACACAGCGGGCTGGTGGGCGGGGGGTGCGTTGATGGGAGCAGGTGGGGACGGCAGCCCCAGCGAGCGAGGGCATCCCTTCTTGCCCAGCTCCCCGCTCCGGCGGGTTGCTGGGGAACGTGGGGCTGGTGCTGACGTCGAGAGGCTGGCCGGGGCGGGATGCGGGCTGGAGCCCTGGATGGGAGGCCGGAAGAGCAGTGGGCTCTCCATGCCTGCAAAGTGAGGGTGACAGGAGGCTCCAGTGGGCGTGTGGGAGGGAAGAAACGTCCAGGACCCACGGTGATGGCCAAGCTTCATGAAGCAGTTCCTGGCCGGTGTTCCCAGTGATACCGCGGCCCAGACACTTAATATAATCAAGACCCATTGCCATAGAAACATCAGAAGTAAGGCTCACGCCGAGCAGTGTGCTCAGAAGCAGCTGTCCCTTCTGCACCAGGGAGAGAGAGAAAGGGTGCAGAACGTCGCCCGAGGGTGGCATGGGAACAGCCCACCGTGGGACGTGGCCCCTCTGCTGGCCTCGCCCGGGTCTGCATCCCCATCTGCTGTATCTGTCCCACGCAGAGGAAACCAACGTGGACAAGACACATTCGCTCACAGTCTCCACCGGCCCTCCAGGGACGGTGTCGCCAACGTCATAGGCAGCCACGTCTCCACGACGTCCGTGTCACGGCCCCGGTGACGTCCTGCCAATTTTGCCGTCAACCATTTGCTGCTGTGAGTCCCTCACCCACACAGCTACAGGACCTCGGGTGTCCCCACCTGACTCACCCCCCCCAACCCCGTTTCCAAGGGTGTGTCCACTCTCCTGGTCTCTGCCGGGGGCTCCTGGAGGATGTCTTCCCTCCACCCAGCTGCTGGTCAGCAGCATCGGCCCACCCATGCCCGGCTCCTCTCAGGCCGAGCCTCTCGTGCACCCAGGGGCTGGCGCCAGGGTCTCCCTGACCCGGGAGACCCTCCCAGTGCTGCATGAACCTGCACCTCCTCACTTCTGCCCAGACCCACCCTGCATTCTGGGAAGACGCAGCCCATGGCCTCTGCCCTCCCTGCTGCACTGGGCCACCTGGGCCTTGAGGAAGCAGGACAGGTGCCTCTTCGCTCCTTGCTCACCACAGATCTGCAGGCAGGTGGGGCGGCGGGGACACGTGCTGTAAAGTCCTGTCTTGTCTCCGTTCTGGCTCCCGCTCCCAACCATGCCTGCTCTGCCGGGCTCTGCAGGAGGAGACAGCCTTGCAAGCAGGTGCTTGGGCTGCCCCGGCATCTTCCAAAACAGCCAGACTCAGACCCTGACTTTTGTTCAGTTCAGGAGCGTGGCTGCTGAGCATAGATGGGGTTCCTGCCCGGGGACACGTGCCTGAAGGTGGTGGAGTGAGTGGGGAGCAAGTCTCTTTTCCTCCCCTGGGAGAACTGGGATATTGCTGGGAGCACTCGGGCAGTGGGAACAGTTCTGCCTCCTACCTGGGTTCATGGAGTCACTTCCCAGACGCCCTTTTGGCTGGTAGAGCCCAGTGACCATATGTGACCGGTGAGCTGTGAAGACAGTGATGCCATGTCGGGGGAGAGGCGGTGACCCCAAAGAACGAGGATTCCCCAAGGAGCCTCTGGATCCTGGAGCCATGACCCGATGGGAGCTGGCTGCAGGCATAGCTTTACCCGCAGGGGCCTCAACCGAGTGAGAAATCTGGAAAGTGGACTTTGCTTGTTACCACGGCGCAACCACACCCATCCTGAGGATACAGGCCCCAAAGAAGAGAAACCTGAGCTCTCCAGCAACCCAAGGGTGCCCTTCTCCAGGGGCCTGTCTGGGAAGCTGGGAAGTAGGCTGGATCCCAGGAGAGGAGCCAGGGTGCAGCTCACAGGACCCAGCATCTGAAAGCCGGCCTCAGCAACCCCCGAAATACACCGTAAGCATCAGCACCGTCTTGTGGCCGGACCCTCAGCCTCCTGAGAGCCTTCTGGCCTCATGAGTGTCCACAGTGCCTCCAGGCCGGTAGAGCTGAGGCCAGATGCAGAGCGTCAGGCCAGTGAAAGCACCTGCTGGAGTCCAGGTGCCTGTTGTGAGGAGGGTCTCCTGTTGGCCGACACCCATGGCTCAGAGGGAGCACAAAGGGCATCTATCCCTCAGCGGAGGCCAGGAGCCCAATTCTCCTGTCGGTCTGTCCTGATTCCAGGCCCCAGTGTGGCCTAAAGCTCTGCACCATCGGGCCACACCTTTGCAGGGGTGTGGCCGAATGACTGGCCTGGCCAGGCACTGATGGACTCGTCAAACATTTCTGGGGACAGAGTTGAATTCAGCTCCATCCCTGACCTCCAGGAGGCTCCTCCTAGTGGGAAGCCATTTGGAGACAGACTGCCCCACCCAGGGTGGCCCCCTGACCCCAGCCCGTGCCCTCTTGCAGCCAGTCCTTGCACATCTCCCCAGAGGACGGCAAATCTGGAAAGAGGTCAGCTCGGCCCAGCTCAGGAGGGGCAGCGCTCAGAGGTTGCCTCCAGACGCAGGGAGGGGGGCTTCTCCTTTGCACTTGGAGGAAGGGGCTGAGGTCTCACTTCACGGTGGGCCCAGGCTCCACCTGGAGAGCCTGCCCATGTTCATCAAGGTGCTTCACGCCTCCTGCCTGCAAACAACCTCCGATCAGAACAGGTCTGTGGTTTAAGCTAAGGAGAGTCTACCTGGAGGGCCCCTGCTTCGGACACCTGGGCCATAAAAGCCAGGGACCAAGGTTCGTGGATCCCTAAATCTCATGCAGCCCTTGATGGGCCTCAGTAAGTGCTGCTCACTTGCTCTGATGGTCGTCTGATGGCAGGGATGGGAGGAGGAATGAAGGAGGGGGTGAGGGAGTGAACTACACTGATAACCCTTCCCGTCGACGAGCGCAGGCCAATAGATGAGCCACCGCAAACGGGATTCCAGATAAATGAGAGTCGATCTGGGGAAGAAATCACAACCTAATCCTTCAGGGACTTTATTTTAAAAGACAGACAAAAAGCACATTTAACTTAATGTTATGCTAAAGCCGTGGGGATGTTCAGAGGCAGCACCTATAACGCAGAGAAATTGCTTCTGCACATCTTGTCTGGGAATAACTGACCTCAGTCTGCGCCAGGACCCAGCAGACCACCTCAGCGTCCGCCTGCACGCCCCCCGCAGACTCCAGGATACCATGCCCGCCCCCGCCGCCTGCACCTGGGGAGCCCACCCCGGGAGCTGACCCCTCAGCACACCGTCAGCCAAATGCCTCCCATCCTTTAGGGCCTTCATGCCGTCCTCCTCCCCCTCCTCCCCCTCCTGATACTTCCTCCCCTCCATCCTCCTCCCTCTCCCCCTCCATCCTTCTCCCCATCCTCCTTCCTCCCTACCCTCCCTTTCCCTCTACTTCCTCCCCTTCCATCTTCCTCCCTATCCTCCCCCTCCCACAACTTCCTCCCCACCCTCCCTTTCTCCTTCCCCCTCCATCCTCCTCCCCCTCCTACCTCTTCCCACTACTTCCTCACCATCCTCCCCTCCTCCCCCTCTCCTTCCTCCCTTCTCCCTCCTCCCTCACCATCCCATCCTCCCCCCTCCTCTCCATCCTCCACCTCTCCTTCCTCCCCTCTTCCCCATCCTCCCACTCCCCCTACTTCCTCGCCCTCCTCTCTCGTCTCCCCCTCTCTCCCCCAGGGCAGGAGACATCCATGAAGTGCCTCACTTCTTGGTTGCAGCAGCCTCCGTCCTTCTGCCCATTTGTGCCCTATGGAGGAATTAGCTGTCGCACCGAAGACTCCCAGAAGAAACCTGGCCTGGGTAGATGCCCGGGAAAGGTCAGCACAACACAGCAGGGGTGGGCTCAAAGGTGCGGTACCCCTGGCGTGCCAGGTGGGGTGGGGCCCAGCAGGGAACCAGGCTCTGATGCCCCTGTTCTTGGGGACCCCAGGGGGACCAGTTTGCTCACATTCTTGCATCCCTATTCGGGGACTAGAAGAGATGGCTTCCAAAAAATGAGGCATCCTTCTGAGGGTTCTTTTTTTTTTTTTTAAAGATTTTATTTATTTGAGAGAGAGAGAGAGAATGAGAGAGAGCATGAGAGGGGAGAGGGTCAGAGGGAGAAGCAGGCTCCCCGCTGAGCAGGGAGCCCGATGCGGGACTCGATCCCGGGACTCCAGGATCACGACCTGAGCCGAAGGCAGTTGCTTAACCAACTGAGCCACCCCCTTCTGAGGGTTCTAACGGTGTGCCAGCCTCTTAGCCCCCGTGGGCTGGCTCCAGACTCGGAGTGCAGGTTTGGGTCTGATTGATCTCCGTACAAGTAGCTGGCCTAAGTAGATGGTCATTAAATGTTTTACCCGGCGAATTAGTTTATTGACAGGCTTTGGTTGCTCTACCCAGCAGCGGAAGCCAGCCGATAATCGACTTTTTCTCTAATGACTGCCCTGCATTGAATTCCTACCAAGACAAATTAAACTCTAGCAGCTCTTTGCTTCAGTCTGGGTTTAATTGGTTAGTAACCTATTAGTCAAGATGGCCGAACCAATATTCTGTGACTCAGAAGAAAGTTCTGAGCCGGAGAGAAAAGTGCCTTTGCTCGAACAGACTTTGGGCATCCAGGGTAACGCAGCCAAGAAGAGGCTGGTGTTTTCTCTACGGTACAACTTTTAGCTCATCTAGTGCTAATATTACCTTGAGGAGATAATTATTCTATGTGTTCTGGTACATTTTGAATACATTCTTTGGTATGTTAATATTTAGAACTTGTTTTCTAAAGCAGCAATTCTCCTACATTATGAATTGTATAAAATTTACTGGAAACCGTGTCTTGTCAAAACTCCTTATAAAAGCACGGAGCATCTTTGCTTGAATGCATCTGAGGCAGGAGGACCTATGGGGACAGAGTGTTGGCGATGAGCTTTGCCGGTAATAAAGATTGACACCAGGGTGGCCTGGGTGCGTGGAGACCTCCCTCAGGCGAATCAGCATGCCTGTCATTTAATTAACCTTGAAAGAAATATTCTCAAGCATCAGAACCTTTCTGGGTGAGCCACGAAGAAATGGAGGCCCCGAATACAGTAATAACACTTAAGCTCGATGGTGTATTTAACATTTGTCTAACGCAGGTGCTCGTGAGTGCTGCAATATGCCGGTGTGACCTTGAGATCAGGCAACAGCCTTTGGGGTACCGCAGGTGGGGCGGGCACCTGGCACTTGCAGCGAGCCCCGTGGTGGGAATGAAGGAAGCTCTGCACGATTGTCCTCTCACCTGGTCTTCTCCCCACTGCTCAGTGTTGAGCGTGTGGGCCAGGTCTGCGCCCTCGAGGGTCATGCCAGCTTGCGAAGGGATCCATGTGTGCATGGCCACCAAGGAGACCCAGCCTCTCCTGGAGAACGGCCCTGCCTCCTGCCCTGGCCGCTGTGGCTGGGCTCTCATGGCCAGGCGTTGGGCGTGTCAACTGCATCAGTCAGGACATGTGGATCGCCGTAACAAACAAGTCCCAAATCTCAGTGGTTCCACGCAGAAGCAGGTCACAGCCCCGCTGTGGCTACAGCTGGGGACTGCTCTGCTCCACGCAGTGACCGTCCTTCAGGCTCACACGCTCCCCAGAGGGACGCATGCCCCCCTCTGCAGCCCGTCTGCAAGTGGGGCATTGTAGGGGCAGGTGTGGGAGGGGCAGGCCCCCTTTCTGCTGGTGTCTCTTGGCCACGAGTCAGACACTCAGCCCTGGGCAAGAACACGTGGGATATGCACGCCCAGGAGGGAAGTGAAGGGTGGCCTGTGGACCAGAGCGTCCCTCTGCCCCTTCGATGGTGCTTGTGTGTCCACGGAGAGATCCCGGCTGGGTCAGGAGTGGTCCGGCTCATGGCTCTGCCCTGCTGCCTCGCTCGGGGAAGGCATTGAGCACGGGACTCGGGACGCCTTGAGTGTGTGCATTAATGGAATAAGTTATCTCCAGTGGACAACAACAACCAGGGAGGGCAGAGGCTTGCCTTTGCCACGTTCCTACTGTGTGACATCATGCCAATCCCGTGCAGCCTGGCGGGGAAGACTCGGGCACCAGACGTGACCTTGCAAGGTCACTTCTCCGGTTGTTGGTCCCTTTGGCAATGGAGCTGTCCACTCTGTGGCTGAGCTGTGGAAGAGGATTACTCTCTTCCCAGGGAGGGACGAGGAAAAGGAACAACATCTTGGGTGCCCGCAGGGAGGCGGTGACAAATGGCTTTTCCTTCCTACGCCTGAACCCAGAGGGACCCCTCCCCCAGGCTCGCCGTCCCCACACCTGGGGCCCTGCCAGCCACCACGTCAGGCCAGGCTCCCCCAGACAAGCGTCTTCTCCTTGGGAACCTCAGTCTGCTCTGCGCACTAATTATGGCCTGTCATCTGGAACAAATACCTCATGTGACAAGCGAGATAATTAATATGCTTGCAGAAAACTTTCTTTTTTTCTTAATTAAGGCACACAATTCCTTTTAAAGGCTAGAAAATGTGTCTATTGTCTCTAGTCAGCTCACGTACACACCAAAGTCTGTGGAACACCACTGTTTCTATAGATTGTGCTTTCAGTTCTGTTTTTAATGTAAAAATAGTTAGCAGCTCACGTTTTTTTTTTGGAGTGAAAATCCGCCAAGAAGTGTCCAACGAACAATGGTAGCAATGAGGGCTCTTGCCACTGGGGGCCTGAGGCGCGATCCGTAACGTACAGCCGTCCCACCCGGAATCAGTGTCTCCCCAGTTCTATACACTAGAGAACAGGGAGAAGCGGGGTTTTTAAGACAGCTGCATGGTTCCAGGCATGGAGATGGCAGAGCGGGGCTTGGAGCATAGATGCTCCTGGCCTGGAGCCTGACTTATTCTCCGGGGCACCGCTCTGCCGGTGGCCAGGACGGCAGAGCGTGGGAAACACACCTGCAGGAGGGAAGGGAGGGGTGTGGCCCAGAGCGCCCTCTGTTCCCCCGGGGCTCCTGGCCACCCCCCCAGGGCACGGAGGGGTCCAACGTCCAACACAGAGGAGACCACGGGAGGTAAGCCAGCAAATAGCCCGGCCGGTGAATCACAGACACATGAGCCCAGCTCGGACCCCAGCCCTGGAGAAACTGGCTACCTCGCTCAAGGTCACTCCTGAGAAGCCGGGACAAAGTTCCCTCTCTCAGCACCACGTGCTTTATCTCTGCCACCCGGAGACAGGCAATCCTGGTTTATGCTCCTTCCTGTTCTTGAGAAATGTTTGATTGCATGGCTTTGGCCATCGACGGAAAAAGAGAAGCCGCAATTCGTGTAAGAGGCTCTCGGCTTCCTCTGAGGGCAGAGCGTGCGTAGCCCGGGTGAGCCGCATGCTGAGCTGGCAAGGCCAGCGAGCCCACTGGGGTGTCATGGGGTGGAAACCGCTGTTTGGGGGCTGGCGGGTATCTGAGAAATCGGAAAAGTGCAGCCATCGGTCTGAAGCCCTCGGGCTGGGTTGGGTTTCCACGGAAGGGCTGAGAGTTCATCTGGAGGCTGAGTACCTGGAGGGGTGAGGAGGTCTCCCTGGTTCTGCATCCCTGAGAAGGGCGTCTGCACCAGGCTTCAGGGAACCACTGGAAAAATGGCACTGTGTGTGCGGTCTGCGCTGGTGGGGGCGGGGGGGCTTAGGGGGCAGGGACGGTGGCAAGAGTCCATGGCCCACAGCCTGCAAGAGTCTGAGGGTGCCCAGTGACTCCTGGATCAGCTCATCTCTGGGCCTGGGTCCAGCTTGGCCCGTCCCAGGAGGCCAGCACTGCCCAGCAAGATACATCAGGGAATCACGGGCAGGAAAACGGGGGAGCCCAGCCCGGTTTGTTATTAAGGGCCCGCTGTGGCTGTAGACAGGAGAGCAGTCATGCTTGCTCCTGCCAACAGCAGACATGAGCCAGGGGAGGATGGGAGGTAGGGGCCAGGCCAGGGCTGTGCAGCCCTGTCATGGCCGAGCACAGCCTATCTTGGTACGTGCACCCCGGCAGGGCCGTGGGTCAGGTCCAGGAGCCAGAGACCAGGACAAAAGCTCAGAGTGAGCCCCCCCGGAAGAGCCCTACACCATGTTCCAGGTCAGACTGGCAAGAAGGAGATGAGACAGACTGATATGGGAGCCCTGAATGGGAGACCTAGGGCTGGGGGGACCCCGGCCAGTGTGGGGGTGTCCATGTGCACCCCTATTCAGTCAGCACTTATTTCAACACAGGACAGGACTGTGTCCTGGTGGGGACAGCTGGGTGGCCCTGGGCGTGGCAGGGCCAAGCACATGGGTGAGCAGGATGGTGATACATGAGGAAGTGTTTGACTTCAAAGAAGAGCTTGGCCTTCAGTGTTAGAACCCCCACCCACTCATATCCCACCCCGGCTCCACCTATAATGGCAGAAGTTTAGACACTTCCTAAGAGCAGAAGAATCCGATCAAGGTGACTGATTTTACCCATTTTATCCCTGCTTGGGCACAGGTCCCCAAATGCCCACCTGGACCCCAGGACTAACTGAGCCCCTGGCTGGAGCAGGTGTTGCCCATGGGCCTCACGTCATGATGTGAGCCTTTCACGGAGTGAGCTCACCTAACCCTCAGGCCTGCCTGGGAGGGTGGGCACGCACGCCAGTCTCCGTTCATGAAACAAGGGTCCGTAGCACTTATCCTGTGTGTCGTTGTGGAAAACACTGACCCATCTGTTCATCCACTCATCCATTTATTTGGTGCTTATGGAGCACCTACCATATGCCAACCACCGTCCCAGGCACTGGAGATACAAACGTGAGCAAACAGATAAAGTCTCCATAATGGAAGGACGTATCTTGCAGTGGTGGAAACAGGTACAAACAAGGGGGGGACGAAACTGCAGGTGGGGTGGAAGAGGAGGTAAGGGTCATGGTGGGGGCGGAAGGAAGAGAAGGGGCTTCAGGGAGGGGGTGTGCTGTAGGACTGACTTCTTTCCTTTAAAAGGACTTCAAGTTTTAGAGCAGTTTTAGGTTCACAGCAAAACTGAGTAGAAAGTAGACATTTCCCATATACTCCCTGAACACACACACCCTCCCTCCCTATGGACACCCCCCCCCAGAGTGAGACATCTATTACAATTAATGCATGAACACATCCTCATCACCCAGAGTCCAGTGTGGACCCAGCCTTGCACAACTCAGATAACTCCCACTTGGCTGTGATGGATGAGTGTATGAGTCCCTTTACAGGTGGTCAGGCTTGATCTGCTAATATTTTGTTGGGGATTTTTGTATCTGTGTCTGTGGGAGATACTGGGTTATAGCTGTAGTTTCTGGTAGTGTCTTTGTCTGGTTTTGGTTTCAGGCCAATGCTGACCTCCTAGGCTGAGAGGAAATGTCCCTCTGCTTCTGTCCTCTGAAAGAGCTTGAAGGGAATTGGCATAATTTCTTCCTTAAATATTTGGCAGAATTCACCAGTGAACCCATCAGGGCCTGGGGCTTTCTGCTTTAGAAGGTTATTAAGTATTGATTATTTTCTCCAATCAATATAAGCCTATTCAGATCATCTGTATTTTCTTGTGTGAGCCTGGGCAGGTTGTATCTTTCAAGGAACTGATCCCTTTCATCGAGATTATCTAATATTTGCACACAGACTTTTTCATCGTGATCCTTCATTATCCTTTTAACGTTTGTGAGAACTACAGGAATATCCCCTCTTTCATTTCTGATATTTTTAACTTGTGTCATCTTTTTCTTTCTTAGTCTGGCTGGAGGCTTATCAATTTTATTGGTCTTCTCAAAGAATCAGCTTTCAGTTTTTCTTGTTTTCTCTGTGGAGTTCCTGTTTTTTCAATTTCAATGATTTCTGCTCCATTTCTTTCTTCTTTTTTTTCTTTTTGGTCTCTTTTCTTCTGTTTACTTTGCATTCAATTTGCTCTTCCTTTTGTAATTTCTTAAGGTGGAAGCTTGGATGATTGATTTTAAATTTTTCTTCTTCAGTGTTATAAATTTCCCTCCAAGCACTGCTTTTGCTGCATCCCACACATTTTCAAAAGTTCTATTTTCCCTTTCATTTAATTGAAAATATTTTTAACTTTCTCTTGAGGTGTCTTCTTTGACACGTGTCATTTAGAGGTGTGTTGTTTAATTCCCTGAGTGCTTTTGGAATTTCCCAGCTGTCTCCCTCTTCTTGATTTCTAATTTCAATTTCATTATTGCCTGAAAGCAGACTTGATTTGATATTTACTTTTAAAAACTTGTCAAGGTGTGGGCTCTGTGCTCAGTGCAGAGTCTGCTTAAGACTTTCCTAGGGGCGCCTGGGGGCTCAGTCAGTTAAGTGTCTGCCTTTGACTCAGGTCATGATCCCAGGGTCCTGGGATCGAGTCTCACACCTGGCACCTTGCTCAGCGGGGAGTCACTTCTCCCTCTCCCTCTGCCTGCTCATGCTTTCTCTCTCTCTCTCTCTCAAATAAATAAAATCTTTAAAAAAATAAAAAAAAGGGCTGTTCCTGCTCTACCCCCCCAAAAAAAAATAAATAAATCTTCAAACATTTGTTAAGGTGTGTTTCGTGGCCCAGATGGTTTATCTTTGTGGAAGTTCCATCCCACCTTGAGAAGAATGTTTGTTCTGCTGTTGTTGGAGGAAGTGGTCTACACAGGCCTATTAGACCCAGTTGGTAGTGCCACTGAGCTCACCTGCTGGATCTGCCCATTCCTGACAGAGAGTGCTGAAACCTCCAACTATAACAGTGGGTTTATCTCTTCCCTCTTGCTGTGCTATCCATTTTTGCCTCACATGGTTTGACCCTCGCTGTTAGGTGCATACACGTTAAGGACTGTTACATGCAATGAGGTGCTTCAGTTTTAACTGAGGTGGTTAGAAATGGCCTTTCAGGATGTTGACTCAACAGGTGTGAGAGCTGAGGGGGCATCCACCTAGACACCTGCTGGTGGACTGACTGCAGTGGGGACAGCGAGAGGGAAGGCGGACAGATGCCTGTGGCTACAGCAGCCAAGGGACCCATCACAAGGCAGATTGGATCCTGGCACCACTGCCTGGAACCCCAGTCCCGGCTTTGCAGTGACACACAAGGCCTGCGGGATCTGGCCCTGGCCATTTAGGGGCCCTTCTGTGACCCTTGCCCTCCTTCTCTGAGCTCCAGCTACCTGGCCAGCCCTCTCTCCCCCTGACCCATGCTAGGGTCCACCTCCAGGCCCGCACCCTTCTCCTCTCTCAGGGTGCAATTCCTCTGGCTCCATGCCTAGGCGGCTCCTGGTTCCATGGGTCTCAGCCCCCTTTGTCCAAGCAGCCCCCCCTAATGATCTCATCCCACTTTTTATCACACACCCTGCCTGCTTCCTTCATGGAACCGCACCATTGTGATGGATCTGTCACTGGGATGCAGCTTCCTGAGAGCAGGGATGTGGTCTGCTCTGTTTTCCTGCTGTAACCCTCAGGGCAAAGGACACAGCAGCCCCTCCACTTTTGTGCTTGGGGTGACTGAAGGAGTGGGGTGTGGGGTGTGGGGGAGCAGATCCCAGCACAGTGCATGTCATTCACAGTGGGGGAGGTCCTCAGAGTCTACCCCACTTCCCCAGTGGGATCCATGCAGCTCCAAGGACTGGGGCCAGGAGGTGAACCCACAGCTCTGACCACATCTGGCTCCTCGGAGCAGGGCTGCTTCAGGGCCCCAGTGGAAGGGCTGCCTGAGTCCTGGGGGCAAGATTCCGCAGCCCCTTTGCTGCTGAGTGGGGTCTCCCGAGCTGGGACCCCCAGCATGGGACAGGCAAGTGCATCCAGATGCCTCCACACATACACTTTGTTCTCCCCACCGGCGGGGCGTCCCCACAGCCCTGCAAGGAATCTGTCGCAGTGTTTCTATGGCAAAATGCCTTCTCATATCCCGGCCCTGCTCCACCTTTAAATAATTCAAACACTGAATCCTTGCAGATCCCCGCAGGCTGGGCGTCCTCCCGGGAAGCAGTTGGAGTAAGAAGAAAGGGCTGCCTCTCAACCCTGAGTTCAAGAGATGGCCAAAGCTTTTAATTTAGTTTGATGGATTTAATATCCTGCGTCCTGGGAGCTGAGCTCAGTGTGATCCTGGCTGTGCGCCTCCCCGCTTAGCCGACAATGGAGCAGTGCATCACGGGGCCGGGAACGGTAATGAAACACTGTGTCTGCCTGGCCCTTCCAGCACCAGCTGTTCGCAGGGAGGAGTGAAGGGCTCCATCTGCGGGAGCCCCTGCCCCTCACTGTGTGCGAGGCGGTGGGGGGACTCTGCCCCCTTGTTATTGGGGGTGTCCATCTGGGCAGGGAGCAGATGGGGTGGACCATTTTTCTGCCACGTGGCAAATTTTTTCAAAGGGGTCCATCCTCTACATTATCCTCTGTCCCCACCAGTGAAGACACTTACCACTGGGGTCTCCTACACAGCATGTGTCTCCTCTAGGAAGTCACTGTGGGATTTGATCTGTCCTTTGTAGCTCTGTGATCTACTCCCATTGGCTTAGACCCGTCATGTCCCTCCAGAGCCAGAGGGCATCCTGCAAGATCCAGAGGGGACCCTGCCCCATGGGTCCCAAGCCATTTTGTCCTGGTGGTCCCATCCAAGCCCAGACCCCAGTGTCAGGGTTTAAGAACCCAGGCTGCTGAGGGAGGAGGGAAGGGAAGTGTGGCTGGGGGGCAGGAAGTGGGAGACAGGCATAGTGCTGTCCCAGAGCTGATGGGGGCCTTGTGGGATAGGACTGTCACAGACAGGCTCTTTCTGTCCCCTTTGTTCTCCTGCCCAAGGCCCTGGTAGCCCTTTCCACTTCTGGGTGAAGAAAGCAGCTGCCCCGTGTGCAGCCCCAACATGTCACTCTCGGGGGCATCCTACCACCTCTGAAGATGGAGCACTCACCTCTGCAGCGTGGGCTCCCCGTGGAAAGAAGGGGGGCTTTGAGGGGCACACAAAATCTCGCCTTTGCTGGAGAGACCCATGGAAATGGTGGTTCCCAGGGATGGTCTCCTAGGTAGCACCAAGGAGGAGGCTGTAGGGCCGCCTCTCCCTCTGAGCAAGGAGCTTCATGCCTTAGCCTGAGTTTGCAGGAGGTGGGGGGAGGAGGAGGGGGCAGGCAAATGCACCAGAGTCCTTCATTTCTGAAATGCACTTTGCATCTCTCCTTCAAGGAGACCCAAACTCTGCGCTCGTGCTCTGTTGTCTTACGGATGGAATGGTTTCTGGAGGCTGGTCTCACTCTGTCCCGGGATGCACAGCACCGAGAATCATCATTCACACCACCACTGTTCAAGCCCTCACACAGGTCCACAGCATCCTACCTGAACCCTCAGAGCAGATGCATTCCAGAGTCAGAATCTTCTAGAAAGGGAACAGGGTGCATTTGCCCTGTGCCAGGTGAGGTCCTCCAGCAGCATCTCAGCACCTGCAGTGAGTCACATCAATGTGCTTGAAACCACAGGCAAATAAAGGCTCTTTGTGACTTCATGGTGTTTCATGGCAGCTTTTCCCACCAAAGGAATTTCTTATTTTCTATACGGAAAGCTAGTTGGCTGTATCACACTCGTCATGGGCTGTGTTTCCTACTATGCGTGGTCTGTATGTCCACTCTGAGCCAACACCATGCTGTTAACTTCCTACAGCTTTTTAGTATATATTATCATATGATAAATCCCCCTTTTTTATTTTTATTTAATATTGTCTATTTTTTTTGTCATTTACTTTCTGTTCAGATTTTAGGATCCATTTGTTCTCTGACATGAATAATTTTGTTACAAGTTTGATTGGACACCATTGAATTGATACTCTCTATTTGGGGAGAATTGTCATCTTTAAGATATTGGGAATAACCACCCAAAAACATGGTGCACGTCTAGAATTTAAGTCCTCCTTTAAGTTTATCAACAGAAGTGTATTTTCTTCCTTTAAAAAAAAAAAAACCTTATTAATTTTGGTAGGTTGATTACTAAGTAACATGGTTTTTATTGCTTAATGATTATTATAATTTCTGACTGTATTAGCCAGAGTTCTCTGGAGAAACAGAACCCATAGGTACATGGAGATGTGTACAAGAGATTTATTATAGGAAATGGCCCACATGGTCATGGAGGCTGAGAAGTCCCAGCATCTGTGTCCACCAGCTGGAGACCAGGATAGCCACTGGTGCAACTTGGTCCCAGTCTGAAGACCTGAGAACGGGAGCTCGGATGTCCAGGGGCAGGAGAAGATGTGTGTCCCAGCTCATAAAAGAAAGAGAGAATTTGCCCTTCCTCAATCTGTTCCTTCTGTCCCAGCCCTCCAAGGCTTGGGTGATGGTAGCTGGCACTGGGGAAGGCGGACCTTCTTTACTGTAATTCAGATGCCGACCTTCTCCAGAAACCCTCACACACACCCAGATATCATGTTTATCGGTCATCTGGGCCTCCCTTAGCCTGTGACAGTGACACATAAAGTGACCATTATGCTGATTGCTTAGTGGGGTTATGGTGAACTCATTTATGCCGGTCCTCACCATCTCAATGAGTTTTCTTATCAATTCTAAGCGTTTGTTCTGTCCATTCTCTCCATGACCTGCTCTGTGTAAACACTCATCCAGTCTGCAGATAAGGACAACTTGGGTTCTTCCTCTCCAGTTTGGATAACTCATCCTCCCAGCCCTACCCCCACCCTCTAGACAGTGTTGAAGGGACAATTCTTACCAGGCTCCTATCTATAAAGGGAACTACCTGGTCTGTAGTTTCACCAGAGATATGATATTTGGATGGTTGGATGGAAAAATGTTTTTGGATTCAGTGTTTTCACTTTTATTCCTAATCTGCTAAGCATTCGGGTATTTGTATTGTTATGCACTGGTTGGTTAGTTGGTTTTAAATATTAGAGAGTTACAATTTTGTTAAATATCCTTTCTTTGTGAATTGTGATATGTATTTTTCTTTTTAAATTTCTTAATATGATAAATTGCATTAATGGATTTTTTTTCTAATGTCATAAAAACCAATGCATTCTTGAAATAAACTTGGGGTAAATACTACCTGGCCACATATGCAATTTTTTATATACTGCTGAATTCAATTTATTTTACTTAGGACTTTTGCATCTATTTTCACAATGGAAATTTACCTATAATTTTATTCTTTGTATTGTCTTTGTCTATTTTCGGTGTCAAGGACATCTCAGTTTTATAAAGAGAACTGGGAAGTGTTCTCACCTTCCCCCTCCCCGTATTGGAAAGTGATTATTTGTTCCTTTAAGGTCTTGGGAAACTTACTATCAAATCCCCCCTTCCTGGTGCCTCAGTGGAACTTGGAGTGGTGGAGAAAAGTAACAGAAAGATTTCTGAGTAATGTTACAATTTATAAAATGGTTATAGATCTTTCTGGAATGTTTTCCTCCTCTAGTAAACGTTGGTATTTTATAGTTTCCTATAAAATTTCCATTTAATCATAGATATTAAATTTATGGGCACAAAATTGGCTCTAAGACAGTATTCCCTTATATTTTCAAACTTCACTGTAGCTCTGAGATGTTTTATTTGTGATATTTCTATCCACACTGTTGCTCCATATTTTACTTTCCACTGCCCCCCAAGTTCCATTTCATCCATCATTTCAATCAAACTTCTTTTGGTTTTCTTGAGTTTCTCTATTTTTTAATATTTTATTAATTTCTGCTTTTAGTTTTGTAATTTTTGCTTCTGGATTTTGTTCTGTTCTGAGGGGTGCGTGTAATTGTGTTCTCAGACTAATGTTTATTCGGCCAACTGATTGGGTTGAACGTCCAAGACATTTTTCTTTTTACTTCCTATTTTTTTAAAAAAATAAAGCGTGACTGATAAACTAGTGCTTTATGATTTTGTCTTGATTTTTCCATTGTGTGGCATTAATATTAACATACCTGGTTTATATTTTACAAGTATGTACATTTACCTGATATATTCGTCCATTCAAATATTTTCTGTCTGTTTCATTTTGTTTTAAATATGCCCCTTTAAGCAGTCTTTATACTATGATAATGATTACTCTTTACTCTGCCTACCCAAAGTCTATGAAGATATTTTCCAATGCTTCTTCTAAAGGATTTATATTTTTAACTTTAAACTTTAGATCTACAATCTAACCAAATTGATTTTTTGAGTATGGTGCAAAGTAGTTCTTAAGATCCTCCTCTTTTTTTTCTTTTTAAATGCGGGCATCCAATTGACAAAGAGACAGAAACCATTAATTTTTTAGCACATGTATACAGCCTAATATGTTTCTAAAAGTCATACAAGACTGTTCTATCCTTTTGTTGAAGGAAATGAGACCTTCAGAGTGCTCCTACTTTCTCCCCTCTCCTCCCCTTCACCGGGTTCTCAATATAGCCTTGTGGCGATCCTCTTTTTTCATATTTCAGTTATTGTGCTCTCAATATAGGACCCCATAATCTGCAAACAGATTATTTTGCTTCTTCCTTTCTAATTGAAATGCCTTTTATGCCTTTTCCTTGTTCCTGATTTCTCTTGCTGGTCCTTCAGTATATGCTGAATAGAAGCAGTGAAAGAGGGCATCCTTGTCTTCTTCTGGACCTTCGAGGTAAAGGTTCTCATTTTCCCATTGATTATGATGCTAACTGTAGCCTCTTCATAAGTGTTCTTATTATGTTGAGGAAACTTCCTTTGATACCGATTTTGCTAACGGCCTTTATCATGAATGAACGCAGAACTTTGTCAAATACCTTTTCTGCATTTACTGAGAGGCTCATGTGGCTTCTATCCTTCATTCTGTTAATGTGGCCCATCACACTGATTGATTTTGTATGTAAGGACCTTGCAGCCTAGGGACAAATCCCACTTGGTCATGGTGTATAATCTCTTTCATACGCTGTCGAATTTGCTTTGATCCTATACATAGAAAACCATAAAGACTCCACACGTGAGTAAACAAATTCAACAAAGTTGCAGGATACAGACTCAACACACAAAAATCAGTTGTGTCTCTTTACAATAACAATGATCTAGCTGAAATCAAGAAAACAATCTCATTTATGATAGCATGAAAAAGAATATAATACTTAGGAATAAATTTGACCAAGAAGGTGAAGAAAGTTCTACACGCTGAAAACTATAGGACACTGATAAAAGAAATTCAAGAATACATAAATTTAAAAAATCCACATTCCTGGGCTGGAAGAATTAATATTGTTAGAATGTCCATACTCCCCAGAGTGATACACACATTCAGTGCAATCCCTATCAAAATCCCAATGGCACTTTTCCGCAAAGATAGGAAAGATGATTCTAAAATTTGTATGGAATCACAAAAGACTCCAAATAGCCAAAGCAATCTTGAGAAACAACAGTTAAAGGCTTCACAGTTTCTGATTTCAAATTATATTACAAGATTAGGGTAATCAACAAAGTATGGTATTGGCATAGTAATGGACGCATAGACCAAAGGACAGAAAAGAGCCCAGAAATAGGCGCAAGCATAAGCAGTCAACTAATTTTTGGTAAAGGTTCCAAGAATACCCAAAGGGAAAAGGACAATCTCTTCAATAAATTGTGTTGGGAAAACTGGACAGCCACATGTAAAAGAAAGAAATTTGGACCCTTATCTTACACCCCACACAAAAATCAACTCAAAGCAGTTTAAAGACTTAAAGACCTGAAACCATAAAACCACTAGAAGAAAACATAGGCAAAAAAACTCCTTGACATCAGTCTTGGCAATGAATTTTTGGGATATGGCAACAAAAGCAAAAATAAACAAGTGGAATTGCATCAAACTAAAAAGCTTCTGCCCAGCACAGGAAACCGTCAATATAATAAAAGGCAACTATGGACTTGGAGAAAATACTTGCAAACCATATATCCAATAAGGAGTTAATGTCCAAAAAAAAATAAGGAATTCCTATAACTCAATGGCAAAAAATAAACAGCCTAATTACAAAGTAGACAAAGGACCTGAACAGACATTTTCCCAGAGAAGACATACGGATGGCCAACAGCTTTATCAAAAGGTGCTCAACATCACTACTCATCAGAGAAACGCAAATAAAACCACAGTGAGATGTCACCTCACACCTGTCAGAATGGCTATTATCAAAAATACAAGAAGCAACAGGTGTTGGCGAGGATGTGGAGAAAGGGGAGCCCTTGTGCACTGTTGGTGGGAATGCAAGCTGGTGCAGCCACTGTGGAAAACAATACGGAGCATCCTCAGAAACTTAAAACTACAACAGCCATATCATTCAGTAATCCCTCCTCTGGGTCTATACCCCAAGGAAATAAAATCAGTTCCTCAAAGAGGTTCATGTTCGTTGCAGCATCTTTAAAATAACAGAAATATGAAAACAACCTAAGTGTCCATCCATGGAAGTTCAGAATGCATAAAGACACAAATACATGAATGGGGAGATGGATACAAAGTTGCAATCATGCAGGATGAATAAGTCTAGGGAAGTAGCTACAGACGAGAACTCTAGTTAACAATACCGTATTGAATACTGGAAATGTGTTAAAAGAGCAGATTTCAGGTGTTCTCATCACAAAAAAAGTGGTAAGTCTGTGGGTAGAGGATATATTAATTAGCTGGACTATAGTAATTACTTCACTATGTGCATATGTATCAAATCACCATGTACATCTTAAATATATGCAATTATTAACAAAGAAAATAAAATATTACTTTCTCAATTTTAAATATGATACTTAAAAGTCAATTTAAAATCAACTATGAGATTTACCGGTTTCTTCTTTACCATTATTCTTTACCCCGTGTCCTCCTTACTGGATTCCTGGTTTTCATTTCCTTTCCTTTTGTTTAGGTATATATTCAAGTTACTTTTCAAAAAGAGCCCATAGAAGGTAAATTTAATTTTCTGAGTCTTCTCATGCACAAAAATCACTTTATTTTGGTCTTCTGCTTGAGTAATCGTTTTCCTGCGATAGAATTACAGAACCAAAATACTTTCTGATCTTTAAAGACATTTTCTCACAGGGTGTGGTGTTGCCGTTAGAAACTTGCCACCAAGAAGATTCGTGTTCCGTTCCAGGAGCCCGCCTTTGTTGTTGGGATGCTACTAACGATTTTTGGACAGTTTCCTAATTTTTGGAGTTCTGGCATTTATCCAGAGTGTATCCAAGTGCTTGCATTTTTTTCTTAGTCTATTTTGTCCCACAGTTGATTCTTTCAAATCTAAAAGACCATGGCTTTTCTCAGCACAGGAACAAATTCTTCTTTTCATCTGTGAGCATTCCCTCTCCCATTAAACTGTCCTTTCCCCTTTTCCAGTCTTTTCTTGTGAAAATCCATAACCCAATCACCTGGATGAATAATCGCATATTCGGCTATGGCCATTCTGCTATTTGGCCATCTTTTGAGTTTTTTTTTTTTTTTTAATTTAATCAAATGTCCAAGAACACTGCTAATTCTTATTGATGATTTTTCTTCTTATTCTTGTTTCCTAGGGTGTAATCTGGGAATCTCCCCTGAATAGAATCCCAGTGTTGCCAGCTTCCTAAAGATTTAGTGGGAGGGCACCTGCGTAAGCAGAGCCCTCTGGCCTTTGTGGGGCCCTAAGCTGCTTCCTTCTGCAGCCTCGCAGAATTATAGGACCTCAGGTCACGGATCTCCCCCAACACAAGCCTGATGAAAACTAACATCGGCTGATGCTGAACGTGCCAGACACCTGGACTCGGATGCTCTCAGGATTCCCATTTTGTAGGAACCTGGGGCCCAGCTAGCGTTCAGAACGGAAAGCAGATCCAAAGCAGACCCCACTGTGATACTGCAGAGACTTGACAGCCCCTGGCTTTGTTCAGAAAGGAGTTTCAGATGGTCTTTCCTGCGCCCATTTATCCAGATTGCCCTGGAGGTGGCTCCCATGCTCCCCGCTCTGCTTGGGCTCAGGGCTCTGGCTGGGAGAGGGATGCTCTGGTCTCTGCGGGAGAAAGCGCCTGCTCATTTTCATGGATGGCTTGCCCTGGTGTCTCCATCCATCTGGTGCTGTCTGCTGTCTGCAGAAATCCCGCCACACTCCTCTTGCCATGACATCTCTTCCTGGTTCTCATTGCTCTTGTGCCCTCATTCTCATCTGTTCTGTCCTATTCTGTCATGTTTATGCATTTCTCATGGAAGGAGAAGGGATTGCGCTGCTTGGTGGGGCACGCTGGTCCAATAAAGCCGTCTTTCCGATTGTACCATTGCCTCCTTACAGAGCCCTGCAGGTTCCTTGCTGATGCCGGTGTCTGGCCTAAATGCTCGGATTTGGCGCCGGGAACCCTGGAGGGCCCAGCCAGCCTCCTCCACTGCAGTGCTCTCCCAGGCTGCACACCATCCCCCATGTCGTCCTGCGCAGCCTGCACTTACTTCCCCTGTGCCCAAGACGAGCCGGAGAGCCGCCGGCGCGTCTCCCATACTGTGCTGCTATTATCCACTGGGGTCTTTCCGCTTTTTCCAGACTTCTCACCTCTGAAAGGACAGGGATCATACATCCCCTGTCTTTGCCCCACGATCGCGAGAGTCAGGAGGTACATGCAGTAGGTCCCCACTTTGTGGAATGCCAGCTCCCTCCTCGGTGACACATGCCCCGTCCAGCACGTACGTTCCCACCCTGTGTACGCCTGTCGCCTTTTTCTTGCTTCTGTCATAGCAGCTTTTGCATTTTATTATAATCATCTCCTCATGGACCTTTATTTCACCCAGCCCGTGACTCACTCCTGGGGGTGGGGATTTAGGATTGCATTGTGACCGTCTCCAAAAAGTAATGGAGAGCGTGGTGTGTGGTAAAGGCTTGGGAAACTTGCCTCGGGATGAACACAGCCCCTCCTAGCCCTGCTCCTGCCCCTCCCGTTCCAGTGGTCCACGAGAGCTGGCCGGCACGCTCGGGTCTCTGAACCAGGGGCTGCCTGGAGGCCCCTTGCATGAGGCCTCTGCCCCCACATGCTGCACGAGCGTCTCCACCCTGAAGGGCTGCAGCTCCGCGGCACTGGACCGGACCTCTCCGTAATTGCTATTTTTCAGCCGTGCAGAGCTGCTTCCGCCCTCGGCCCACGGGTGAGCCATTTGAGCAAAGATGATGATGTGTTGCTGTCCCCTCTTGGCCCCTGGAAAATGCCAGAGAAAGAACAGTAGCTCGTCATGTCTTCAGTGCAGGGAGCATGGTCCCAAAGGAACCACACGGGTGTGATTCTCCTCCGAGGGTGGTAGGCCGGGACACCCCCAGCCACCGCCACCACCCTGGAGCCTGGGTCTGAGTTCGGCTATGCCAAGGCCCAGACCTCCCTGCTGCAGGTGTGTGAGGGGAAGAGTGGCAGGTGCTGGGAGGTCACGGCCTCTGAGCTGGTTCTTGTACATCCATTGACCCACCAATCACTGATGCATCCACTGAGCTCTATCAGTGGGATCGTAAGGTGAGTGCCATTTGCACTTCTATGAGCCACACAGACACAATCTTCACTAAGCCCGCTTTGTTGGCGTGGAATCGGAGGCTCAGAGAGCACAAGAACTGGCCAGAGGTGGGGCTGGATCGAATCCAGGGCCATGTGATTCCACAGTCCCCGTGTCTTCCCCCTCCCCCCAGAGTGCCGACTCTCCGCAGGCCACAGGATGCATGGAGTTTTCAAGTTCCTTCTTGAATTTTTAAAAACACTATAAAAGTTTAATACTCAAAAGTATTAGAAAAAAGCCATAAAAAATACTGTCTGTCTCAGGACCAGGGATGTGTTTTCCCTCCTGGGATTGGAAGAATTATCCTCTTGTGTGAGAAAACATGTGTATCTTGTTAGATCACTGAAGCCCGCTAATAAAGCAAATTAAAGATTGAAAACCCAGACTAGCTCCCATGGTTCACAGACTTGTGTCTGAGTCTCTCAGCTTCTGCTCGGCAACCTGGCACCCACTCCGGGCTCCTTCACCGTTGTGCATCGGGGATTTAGGGAACGGGGTTAGAAAAAAGCCTCTGAGCCCGGCTCCCAACGGGCATCCCTCCAGGAGACACTCATCTTCCAGCAAATTCTCACTGCACCGTGGGTTCTCCTTTGCAGAGCGGACAGGAGAAGGGAGCACGCCCTTCCCAGAGCTGCTCTGTGCCAGGGCCACCCACACGCCACCCACGCATCGGCCTGAACTTCTGGAAGCCCAGCACTGATGCTGATGGCGGGGGGCGGTCAGGAGGGGAAGGGTCCAATGGCTGCTTCCCAATGGTGGAGAATCCAGACCAATGGACTATTAAGGGACAGCGAGGGGACACTCAGGAGAGGCATGGTGGGACTGTTGAACTGGCCACTCACTCCGAGAACGAAGCGGAGTTTGCACAGCAGCGCCCTCATGACCTCGGGAGGAGCTATGAGGGTTCCCGTGTACATTATAGGCCCCGATGGCCTCCAAGCTGTTCTGGGTCCCTCTGCTACTAAGACTCTGGCTCCAACAGAGGGCAGCCCTCCCGACGCAGGGTCGGCCATCTCATCCTGTGTGATGGTCATCAGTCCTGCATCAGTGCCCAAGGCCTCTGCTGTTTACGGCGGCACCGTTGGGCAAGTTGGCCCCAGTCGGACTCCTTGCACTTCCCCGTTACTTTCGGGGGGCTCACCCCAGCAGGGGGGATTCCCATGACTGCGGGGGCAGCGCTGCAGAGGGCCTCGTGTGGTCAAGAAGGCAGAATCCCAGCCACGTCCTTTCATTGTCCAGCAGAGTCTCTCCAGGAGCCGGGAGACCAGACCGTTTCCCCCCACCGCCCCAGGGCAGATTGCCCACGGCCACTGCCCTGCTTTCTCTGCTGGCTTCCGGGGTTCCTGGGAACCTGGAGTCCTATGCTCGGCCTTAGAGCCTGGGGAGGTGGCGCAGGGTCACCCCCATCCTTCCGTGGCACTGCTACAGCTCAGTGGGGCAGCCGTGAGTCCTTCAGCTTCGGGAGTGACGCAGAACTGGGGTTCAGCCCCCCTCTACCACACACGGGACGTCGAGCGGGGACTCAGCACTCCCAGCAACCGTGCCCAGCTGGCCGTCCTAGGAGAGCCTCATGCCCCAGACCCCAACATTCCCATCCTAGAGAGTGACCAGACCCCAGGTCAGCGTGGGAACCACAGAGAGTGATCTCTTTCTTCAAGCCTTGAGTGTTCCCAGTCTGGAACTGGGGAAGATGGTGGCCCTGGGGGGGTCACACAGTGTCTACACCACAGCTTCAGGGGTCTGGGCCTCAAACCCTCCCTTCCAGTAGCCTGAGGCCTGGCCACAGCCGCAGGGTGCTACAGTCCACCTGCGTCCCCTTGCCCTGGGCTCCGGGTCCTCCCTGGGGCAAGCATACCTGGTCTGTCCCACCTCTGGGAGCTCCCTGGTGGTCCTGATGCCCTCCCCCAGTGCTGAGGGTGGGGAGGGGGTGATTCAGTGGGAGCTGCCATCTCCAAGGAAGGCCCTGCATGGGGAGGGGTCTCTGAGGCTGCTGAGACTCTCTCAGTGGCTCTGGCTCAGCCACACTGGACAGGGGTGGGGAGCAGCCTGGGCCAGGGGTTTCCAGGGCAGCTCAGTGCTCTCAGAGGGGGCTCCCCACCCAGGTACTTCTGCCCACGCTGTGCACATGCCTGTGTCCCCACTGGGCAACGGGCACTTGCAGAGGAGGGGGCTGTGTCTCATTGCCCTCTGTCCCCAGGGCATGGCCACAGGAATCCTCTTGAGGGTTTACGGAGCTTGACTGGAGTAAACTGGGAGACACTGAGGCCAAACAGCAATCAGAAGCATTCACCCAGAATGCCAGAGAGGAGGGGCATTTGAGGAGGAATGTCCATCGTCCTGGTGGACCCCACAGCTAAGTTACCCCCCTCCCTGGCGAGTCACGGTGAGCTTTGCTGGGATCCTCGCCTGCGTCCCTGACCAGCATCCCGCACACCCCGGAGACACAGAACCGCCTCCCCACCCCGCAGACGTCTGCCCCAGAGTTCCTCTGCTTTGAGCAACACAGGCCGGTGGTCACATCTCAGCTTCCCACCTACATGACCCTGCGGTTTCTGTGTCCATTCCGGTGCACAGAACAGGTACCGTGATAAGCCCCAGTGCGGTTTGCTCTGAGATCTCTTGCATGGCTCTTCTCATCATGTCAGGCCTAGGCCCGATGTCACCTCTGCTAGGGCATCCACTATGACCCCAGCTCTCGTTGGACTCATGTGTCATTCACGTGTGCGTCCGTGTGTCCACTCTGCGTGTATCATTCATGCACCTGTGTGCTCACGTGGGCGTTTGCTCATTCAGCAACTGCCTCTGTCACCAGCCGCATGACAGGTGCTGCCCTGCCCTTCGCAGCACGTCTCCCATCCTCTGATTGATCAAGAATTCATGGGGGCAAGACATGCCCCGCTGTCTCCTGCACCCATAGCCCCACCTGGCCGGGAGCCAGAGACCAGGCCCTTCACCATTACCTGTCCAAGTAAAGGAACATCTTCCAGCACAGTGCGCTCCTTGTCAGTGCTTCTGCCTCTGGCCACGTCAGGGAGTGGGAGGGTGCTCACGGATGGGCTGGCTCCAGCTCCGACCCCAGACAGCGAGCTACAGCTCGGGGCGGACACGGCCACAAACCCAGAAAGACCGGCTCAGCCTCTGCCAGGGACAACGGCTGGAATGCCAGCGCCCAGGCCTGCGGCCCTCGGGGGCACGGGTGAGCGTCTGCCAGATCCGTCCCCTGGACTCAACGCTGCGAGGGGAACCGGGGCGGGGGTGCCGGCGTTCAGGAGATGCCCTGATGCCCCGGCCTCGTGAACCACATCAGAGCACGTGAGGCTCCTTCGCGGTGGCCGGGCCCACGTCCGCTTTGGAGGACGGTGAGCAATTCCTGTGACCCCTGTGAGTGCTCCCTCGGAGCCCCGAGGCCCCCACGGACCAGCACGGGTGGCTGGCAATGTTTACTGTCTGTCGTTCCTCGCCATGTCTGCAGCGCCCCGGGCAGGTGCTCCAGGCTGTGCACCACCTGCTCACACCTTAGCTCAAATCAGGGCCCTGCTCAGCCCCGCCCGGTACGATCCAGAGGCAGGAATTCACCCAGCTGGTGAAGAGAGAACCCCACATGGAATGAGCCTGCGGTGGATGGTCAAGGGCAAGGCTGGGCAGCGCTGGGAGTCGCTAGCGGTAGGTTACACACCTGCCTCTCGTGAGCTGTCCGTCTGTGTCTGACCGAGCAGAGCCCATGGCGGCTGCAGGCCAACCCCAGGTGACGACCTCATCCCCGAGACCATGGCGCCTGGCGAGCAGCACGGCCCCCACGGCAAAACCACAGCTCCACGGGGTGTAGGCTCCGTCCTGGGGGACAGGGGACCCAGCCCAGCCCCGAAGAGCTTGCACTATCCTGAGATGTCTCCCTGTGGGACCCAGACGCCACCCTCCACCCTCTCCGGTTCTTACCGCGTGATGTTGCAAGCACCCTCTGAAACTCAGAAGTGGCGGGTGCCGTGCAGAGTTCCTCCCACAATTATTCCTTTTTGGCGGAAGATTCACTGAGCTTTCCGCTGCGGGGAGTTGGCAGCCCTCAGAAGCCATCATGGCTCGGCTTACTCAGAAAATGATTTCCCGGAGGATCAGATAAAGCGTGTCTGCTCCGTCCCGACCGGGCTGTGGCGCAGAGATATCCCCGAGTCTTGCTCAAAGTCAGCAAATCCCACAGATGGCAACTTGATCAAACGGCAAGTGCCGGCTGTAAGTTCCTTGTCACTCCAAGTCTGCAGGGGCTCTTGCAGCGTCTCCATAGAACAGCATCTTCTCTCTCCTCCCCGCAGACTGCTCGTCCCAGGCCAGCTCCTTCCCAGGGACAGAAAACTGGGCACACGTTCGCGTCGCAAAATCCCCAGGGCCGAACGCTCTGCTTGCTGCCCTTGTGCCTTGGGCTAAGGGAGCGGGGTCACCGTTCCCTCCGAAGGGCACGTTTTCCCTGCATAACTGAGTTGAATGCGCCTTCCATCCTTCTGGCCGTTCTTGCCAACAGTAGTGGAAAAATGTTTTTACTTGCTTCTTTTAGTCTTATTTTTTGGAGGAAAAGAAAAATCTTACAAGGCAGAAGCAGTGGCTGGGACCAGATCCCAGAAAGCTGGGTGTCCTAAGGGGAAAATGGCATGAGCACCATGGCCATGGGGAGCCACCCAAAGGTTGAAACAAAGGGGGCAGTCGGCTGTGCATTTCCAGTGACCGCTTGGTTGCAGTGTGGACATGGCTTGGCTCGGCAGAGACCGTTAGGAATCTGCTATGAGTGTCAGCGTCTATCCGGCTCAAGCAATGGACACACACCTGCTGAGCTAGTATAATACATTCAATTCATTTTTCCTTTCAGGGCAGGAGGAAGTAATCCTTTTCAGGATAAAAAAAAAAAAAAGCATTGAAATTTTTAAGTACCGTTTGTATTCCAAGAAATGTAAAAATCAAGTTTATATGCTTCTTTCTCATTCAGTTGTATTAAATCCTCAAGAAAGGTTACCCGTGCGTGATGGATGAGAGACGGAAGCTCAGAGAAGCGACACCGCATTTCTGGTCCAAAGCAGGACTCGTCTGTCTGTGGAGCCTGGAACTGCAAGGCATCCTGGAAGGGAAGAAAAGAGACAATGACTGATTTTGAAGGATTTCCCCCATGAAGCATCCTGAAAGGGCCTCTGCCACCCCCTTCCTCAGCTGCCAACACTACCCCTTGACCTGTGCTGAGGCCCCTGGCACGGCGAGTCCACTTCTCAGCTGTCCTGAGGTGCTCGGGATCACTGGGATGAACCAGGGAGTGATCTACGGACTCAAGGGAACCATGACGGCCACAGGACCCCCAGGCAGGGGCAGCGCAGGCGCTGAGGAGCTGCCGAGCCGATCCCGTGATTTCCTCTGACCCGTGCCTTCCCAGCGGACTCCGCCTCTCTCTCTCTGTCGCACTGACGTGAAGCAGAGAAGGTAACCGTCACCACCGCTGTGGGCACCCTGCCCCTGCTTCCTGTTCTGTCTGTTAGCTCGTGGCCGGCGTCATGGTGGGATTTCCTGGGAGCCTCCACAGTGCACCAAGCTCTCAAGGCACAGTGATGGATGGGCCCTGGGTCTTACCCTCTGGGGCCTTGGTAGCCGGATCAGACAAGGTTAGCAGACCCTGTCACGCCAGGCAGGCCACCCTCCCCACTGGACTGTGGACCCCGTGTGTCACGTGTGTAGGAAGAGAGCCGGGCCTCTGATCGCGTGGCGATGGTGATGCTGACCTGAGGGCAGGACGCCGTTCAAGCTGTGTTCATCTGAGGTTGGGCAGGAGCCTCCCCGGCAAAGGAATGAATAAGCAGACACACTGACTTAACAGCACTTGGGACTTCTGTAGGACTGCACACGAAGGAGCTGATTTCATTCGCTCTCGCTGTGGCTGTGATATTCTGGGCAATACAAAAGCACTTGCGTACAACGACGGCAACACAGCCGTGGACGCTGCCTGGTCCTCACGGTGCACAGGCCTCGAGAGAGTCCTCACGTGCCCTTATCTTCCCAGGGCTCCCATCACCCTGTGCGGAGGCACCGCGGCCGTCCCCACGCACCCAAGCTTAGACACCGCCTGCCCCAGGACACACAGCTGCAGACCAGCTGTGGCCGTTCGTCTGTCCGGCAGCCCATTCATCCCTGCTGATAGCGGACCCTCCACTCTCAGAAACCCACAGCATGGCAGCAGCATGAATCCTGGCTCTGCCCGTTCCTCCACATTTAAATGCCGCTGACGTCCCCACCCTGATGTCAGGCCTCAGAGGTGTCCACGTGACCTCAGCCTGGACAGTCAGCTCATGGACAAGGACTCGAGATCCCTGAGAAAATGACCCGGTGCAGGAACCAGTGGGCAGGGGGCCCGAGCAGGACTCTCCCTCAGCTCTCTTTAACAGTCTCCTGGGAATTGTCGTCCCTTTCTGCAAATGTAGCTGCCAGACATGGTGTTGCCCCATGTAGAGTGCAGCGCTCTAAAGATGAGACCAGACAAACTCAAGCAGGCCCCGTGGAGGAATAAAATATGTAAAACCAGAGCCCTGATAATGTCATGAGTGATTCTGGATCAGACCGTGCCTGAGGCCAACCATCCCTTGAACTGCCCAGCCACATGAGCTAATACATTTCATGGCTGCTTACGGCAATTTAAATTCCATTTCCTTTCTTGTAACAGCAAGAGTCCTAAGCGCTTGGAAGAATCAGCATGTGAACCCAGGGCCCGTGTTCTCAGAGACAAAGACAGAGGATGCGTCGGGTGTCTGTGCCTGTTTTCACAACCACAGCCCTGTGAGTTCTAGAATAGTCCTGCCTGAGAAAACAGCAAGGGGCCTTTACGGTCTGGGAAGCATGGAATCGTGTGGTCTCCCCTGAGGATAACTCTGGGATGTGCTGTTCCAAGCGTCCCATCTGGGGACGGTGAGGATGAGCAGGGCTGGGGTGGCCGGCGGCTGGCTCACCGCGCACAGCAGTAAGTGGGGGAATCCGGGTCGAAGCAGCTTCGACTGGCTCCATGGCCTCTCCTGTGCCCTAGATCGTTGTGCCCTGAGCCTGTGGTTTGTGGGCCGCTTTGGCCATGTGGTTGGACTGTGAGGACTTTGCACGTTAAGCAAATGAGATCTGGACCCGACTTTAGAAGAGAAGGACACATTTAATTCTGGGTGTGATGGACTCAGAGGCACGCGTACGATCGGCCATGTCAGTTGCAGGGATGGAGGTGGGCTGGAGGGTGAGAGGTGGGGGCAGGCAGCCAGTTGGAGGGCTGTGACAAGGACAGGCCAGGTGACGGTGGTGGCAGGGGCCCACAGGGAGACGGCCACCCTGCCGCTCTCCCGTTCCGGAGGAATGTCTCCGGGAAGACCACGTGGACTGACTCTCTGCATGGGGGGCGATTCCAGGCACTGTCACACTCTCTGGGCTTCCCAGGGCTCAGAGGTACACACTCAAATACCACCCCCGAGGCCCCAGCACCACCAAAGAGACACATCATTCTTTGTTTTTTTTTTTAGAATAGACTTGATATTTTAGTGCAGTTTTAGGTCTATAGCAAAATTGAGCAAAAGGTATAGAGAGTTCCCACCTACCCCCAGCCCCCCACAATCAGCCTCCCCCACGATCAACATCCCCCACCAGAGTCCCACCAGGGACATCTATAAAAATCCACGAACCTACATCGATACATCACATCCCCCAGAGTCCGCGGTCTGACAGCAGGACCCTCTCCGGACGTTGTACGTGCCATGGGCTTGGACAGATGTGTGATGATGTGTGGCCGCCCCTGTAACACCAGGCGGGGAGTTGCACTGCCCTGAACCCCCTCTGGGCTCCCCCTGCTCATCCTCCCGCCCCCTCACCCCTGCCACCACGGTCCTTTGGCTGTCGGCACGGTTTGCTTTTCCAGATGCCATGGAGCTGGAATCGTATGGCGTGTTGCCTTTCACACCGGCCTCTGTCACAAACTGATGTGCATGTAAGGTTGCTCATGTCTCCTCAGGGCTTGGCAGCTCCCTGCTTTCTAGCGCTGGGTAACATCCCATGGTCTGGATGGACCACATCTGTTTCTCCATGCATCCACTGAAGGCCATCTTGCTGGGCTCCGAGTCTTGGAAATTATGAATGAACCCTCACCTGCAGGCTTCTGCGGGGACATAAATTTTCCACTCCGTTGGGTCAGTACCACGGAGAGCAGCTGCTGGGTCACATGGTTAAGAGTATGTCTGCCTTTGGAAGAAGCCACCGTCCCCCACAGCGGCTGCACCCTTCTGCGTGCCCACCAGCCACGGATGCGCGTTCCGGCTGCCGCGTGTCCTTGCCAGCACTGGGCGCTGTCGGGGATCCGATTTGGCCGTTCTGATAGGTATGTAGTGGTATCTCGTTTCCAATGGTTCTTTGTTTTATATTATTTATTTTAACACCTGTCGTGACAATGTCAGCGCCATGACCATCAAGGTACAGCCCAGATCAGTCACCCAAAACACGCCCTCATGAACTATGGATATACACAGAAAACCTTTTGAGAGTTTCATATAAGTGAACGCATAAAGAATATAAGGTTTCAAGATCACCTTCCTTCTTTTGACATAATGTCTTTGACGTTTATCCAAGTTGTTACGTCTATAAGAGGTTCCCTTTTATACTGAGCGGTATCCCAGTGCATGGGTGTATCAGTTTGCTTATCCATTTACCAATATCCAAAAGGACATTTGGGTTATTTGCAGCTCGGATGGCTACTGATAAAGTTGCTGTGGAAACCTGCATGTGTGCAAATATAAGCTTCTGTTCTCTAGGAGCAGGACAACATGGTCAAACGGTAGGTGACTAGCCGTGTAATCACACGAGAAGCTGCCACACTGTGTTTCAGAGTGGCCTTGTCATCTTGCATGCCCATAGCAATGAGGAGAGACCCAGTCACAGTCTGTCCGGAACTTGTGATTATCACTACCTTTTATTTTGGACTTTCCGACAGGTGTGTATGGGGTATCTCATTGCGGCTTTAGTTTGCGCTTTATTGGGTGCCAATGATCTAGAAACGTTTTCATGTGATTTTTTTCCCAATCCTATGTTCTCTTCAGTTGATATGTCTGTTTAAGTCTTTTGCCCCTTTTTTAAATTGGGCTATTTATTTTCTTACTGTTGAGTTTTGAAAATTTATTAAAGAACATATTCTGGATACAAGTATTTTGTTAAATATGTGGTTCACAAATATGAAATATTTTATCCCAGTCTGCGATTGGCTGTGTAAGGGTCCTAGGGTTGCTGTAACAAAGCACCACTCACGGGGTGGCTGAAACGAGGAAATTTATTCTCGCACGACTCTGGAGGCTGGTTCTGAGAGCAAGGTGCCAACCAGGTTGGCCCCCTACAAGGGCTGGAGGCAAGCACCGTTCCAGGCCCCTCTGCTCCCTGTCTCTTCACATTGCCCCCTCCCTGTGCACATCTGTCTGTGGGTTTAATGTTCTCCTGTAGAAGGACACCATTCATGCTGGATTAGAGCCCACTCTATTGATCTTATTTCATCTGGATGACCTCTGTAAAGACCCTACATCCAAATAAAGCCACATTTTGAGTCCCTCAGGGTTAGGACTTCAACATACAAATTATGGAGCAGCATAATTCAACCCATTACACATGCCTTTTCATCCTCTTCAGGGTCGTTCACAGCAAAAACTTTTAATTTTGATGAAGTCTAATTTATCAATTTTTTTCTCTTTCATGGATCATGTTTTTGGTATCATGTCCTGTCTAAGAAGGCTTCGCCCAATGGCTGGTCTCCTGTTTTTCTTTCCAAAGTTTTAGTGATTCGTATTTTGCTTTGAGATCAGCGATACATTCTAAATGTGCTATTTAGGTTAAGGATCATGCGTCTAGCATATGAATGACCAACAGTTCCAGTACCATTTGTTGAAAACACTATTCCTTCGCCACTGAATTATTTTTGCATCATTATAAAAAGTCCAATAGTCATATTTGTGTGAATCTATATCTGGACTATATAACATCAGTTGGTTCATATGTCTGTCACTTTGCCAATACCATACTCTTTTAGGGTAGTCTTAAAACGGGATAGTGTAATTCCCAACTTTATTTTATTCAAATTTGTTTTTGCCTATTCTAATTCCTTTGACATTCCATACAAATTCTGGAAGTATCTTGGCTACAAAAAAATCCTGCTGTGATTTGAATTGGAATTATTTTGAATCCATGGGTCAGTTTGTGAAGAACTGACCTCTTCACCATGTTGGTGCCATGAGTATAGTGTGGACATTCATTATTTAGGTCTTTATTTTTTTTCTTTCTTTCTTTTTTAAGGTTTTATTTGTTTGAGAGAGAGAGAGCACAGAGGAAGAGTGAGAAGCAGACTCCCCACCGAGCGGAGAGCCCAATGTTGGGGCTCAATCCCAGGACCCTGAGATCATGACCTGAGCTGAAGGCAGATGCTTAATCGACTGAGCCACCCAGGCGCACCAATTCGGGTCTTTATTGAAAGCTCTCAACCATATCTCATACTTTCCAGCATTTAAATTCTGCACACATAAGATTTATACTTACATATTTCACTTTCTTGAGCTATTTCAAAGGCTATATTTAAAAATTTGTTTGACTTTCAAATTATTTATTACTAATAAGGAGAAATCTATTGATCTGTGTGTGTGTGTGTGTGTGTATTGACCTTTTATCCCACAAGCTCGATAAATTCACTTCTTGGTTCTAGAAGGCTTTTTGTGTATTATATGAAATTATCTATATAGACAATCATGTTGTCTATGAAAGAGTTTTGTCTTTTCCTTTCAATCTGTATGTTTTTATTTTTCTTCTTGCCTTATTATAAAGGCTAGAATTTCATTGTCATGCCAAATAGAACTCATGGGAGGGGACTTCCTAGCTTTATCCTTAACTTTAGGGGGAAATCAGTATGTCTTTGACCATTCAGATGTTAGCTGTAACTTTTTGTAAATTCCCTTCATCAGGTTGAGGAATTTTACTTATAGAAGTTTGTTTTGAAAGGTTTGCTTTTCATTATGAATGGACTCTGAGTTTTGTCAAGTGCCTACTCTGCACCAACCAATACAACCATGTGGTATTACTTTTCAAATAGTTCATATAGTTTACACTGATACATTTTTTAAAATATTGACCCAGGTTTGAATTCCTAAAATAAACCCCAGTAGATTGTCATGTTTTAATCTTTTTCTATATTGCCAGAGTCGATTTGCTATTAGTTAGTGGGGAATATTTGCATGTATGTTCATGAACAGTATCGGTCCGTCGACGTCTTTTCGCGTCCTGTTTCTGTCTGGGTTAGGTGTCAGGATGATGCTTACCTCATAAAATGAGGTACAAAGTATTTCTGTCTCCTCAGGACATTGAGTAGAATTGGTACTATTTCTATTTTAAATATTTGGTAGAATTCACCAGGGAAATAATCTGGGTTTGGATATTCATTGACCAGAAAATTTTAACTACAAATCTAATTTCTTTAACAGTGATAGGACTATTTAGGGCATCACTTTCATCTTGGTGAGTTTTGGTAGCTTGTGTTTTTTAAGGATTTTGTCTATTTCATATAACTTCTTGAATTTATATGTGTAGAGTTGGTTGTAGTATTTCCTTCTTGTCCTTTTGATGTCTGCAAGATCTGGTTTTAAAAAACAAACAAACGCACTTCCAATTCTGAATTGGTAATTTTAACTTCTCTCCTATTTTTTTATCAGCCTTGCCAGAGGCTCTCAATTTTATTCATCTATACAAAGAACCAGCTTTTGAGTTTCTCCATTGGTTTTGTTTCCAGTTTGATTTCTGCTCTTATCTTTACAATGCGTTTCTTTTGCTTGCTGTAGGTTTACTTTGCTCTTCATTTTGTTTCCTAAGGTGAAGCTTAGATTGTCCATCTGAGAACTTCATTCTTTTCTAACATATACATTTAATGTTTTAAATTTCCGTTTCAGGACTGCTTTAACTACCTCCCATAAGTGGGGATGATATGGATATGTTGTATTTTCACTGTTGTTCAGTTAAAAGTATTTTCTAATTTCCCTGGAGACTTCCTCTTTGACCTAATGATTATTTTAGAGTGTAAAATTTCTAAGTGTTTGGAGATTTTCTTGTTAGCTTTCTGTTATTGATTTCTGGTTGAATTTCATTATGATCAGAAAACATACTTGATAGTATTACAATGATCTTCCCTGATGTCCCATGTGGACTTGAAAGTATGTATATTCTTTCTTGTTGAGTATAGTGTTCTTAAATGTCAATTAGACACAGTGGTTTGCTGGTATTGTTCACTCCTCTATCCTCACTGGGTTTTTTATCTGCTGGTTCCATATCTTACTGACAGAGGAGAGTTAAATTAATCCATAACTCTCATGTGGATTTATTTCTTTCCTCTTTCAGTTTCCTCAGGTTTTGCTTCATATATTTTGAAACTCTTTAGTTACATGCACACACATTTAGGACTGCTATGTTTTCTTGGTGAATTAACCTTTAATAATTATGTAATGTCTTACTTTACCCCTGGTAGATTTGTTTGCCTTGAGGTCTATTTTTAATATTAATATAGCTAATCCACTTTTCTGATTAACATTCCCATAGATAATTTTTTCTAAACTTTGAATCTACTTGGATCATTCTATTTGAAATGAGTCTCTTGTAGGCTGCATATAGGTAATTCCTGCTGTGTTATCCAAACCCTATCTTTGAATAGTATATGCAGACCATTTTTGCTTACTATTATAATGGATATATTTAGATTTAGTTCTACCATTTTATTATTTGCTTACTGTTTGTTCTCTCCATTTCATTTCTGTTTCTAGCTTCCTGCTTTTTCTTGGGAGGGGGGTGGTGGTATTTAAACATCTTAAGTATTATCTATTGTTTTTTACTACTTTTCTTAATATAGATTAATTTTTCAAACTGGTTATTCTAAGGATTGTTATGTACACACTTCATTTCTCATGATTTACGTAGAGGAACTGTTATCACTTCTCTCCCTTTACGTAATCATCATCTTATGCGTTATACTACACACATTAAAAATCTCACCAGACAATGACACAATTTTTTACTTTCCACTAACACATATTTTAAAGAACTCAGAACAGAAAATAATCTATTACCTTTACCCATATATTTACCATTTCTGGTGTTTTCCTCATTTCTAATGTTCTAATTTTCCTTCTGCTGAGAACATCTTCATGTTGTCTTTATTCCTGCAGGTATTTTCTCTGGATACACATTCTGGGCTGACAATTCTCTTCTTTTGGTGCTTGAACAATGCGATGCAGCTTCCATCTTGCCTCCAGGGTTTCGAATGAGAAAACCCAACCTTTCCCATGGCTTATCTACTGTAGGCAATTTCTGCTGTTTTCAGAATTTTGTGTGTATCTAGTTTTTATAGTTTGATTGTGATATGTCTGATATTTCTTTGAGTTTATTCTCTTTGGGGTTTGCTGAGCTTCTTGATTCTGTTGGTTTATGCATTTTTCTAAATTTAGAAAGTTTTCATCAATACTTTTTTCAGCATCATGCTCTTTCTCCTTTCCTTGATTCTGATGACACAAATGTTAAGCCTTTTGTTATTGTCCCAGAGGTAGCCTGAGGGTCAGTCCATGTTTCAAAATTCTTTTCTCTTTTGTTCAGATAGTTTCTATTGATCTGTCTTTGAGTTCAGTGACTCTCTTCCCTGTCACCCCCATTCTGCTACTGAGCCTTCCTGTGAGTCTTTTTTTTTTAATTTTATCTGCTTTTTGTCAGAACTTACATTTCCATTTTCTAATTTTTGATTGATTTCAAACATGTTTGTGATTGCTCACTGGGATATTTTAATAATAGCTGCTTTAAAGTCTCTGCCAGGTGATCCTAATATCTGTATGGTCTCAGTATTGGTCTGTTGATTGTTTCCTCCCAGAAGAATTGAGATTTTCCTGGTTCTTCACATGCTAAGCAATTTTAGATCACATCCTGGACATTTTGAATGTTGTGTTATGAGGCTCTGGGTCTTGCTTACATCCAGTGGAGAATGTCATGTTTTTGTTTATGCAGGCAGTCGACCTGCTTATATTCAGGGCTGGCTGTGGTGCACGGTCAGTTCAATTTTCTGAGCCTTAGCAATTCTGTTCACATCTGCCACACACATGGTCACTCAGTGGCCAATCTAGGGCCTGGTTTGTGGTCTTGGTCCTCAGAGTGTTTGGAATGCTCTAACGGGTAATATCCATGTGTTCACAGCAGGGAGGTGCTGAGCCCAAGAATTCATAAGCAATCCTATGGGGTCACTTTCCCAAGTTCCTCTGCCAGAAAACTGAGACATTAATTACCTGCTCTGTGGCACATGGCTGCAATCACACTCTCATTCATGGTCAAGCAGCACGGGAATAGAGAAGGAAGAGAAGCATGTGGGGTTGGTCTCCCCATCTTGGGACATCAGGTCTGCCATGCAGGGAGGGTGATCCCCCAATCTCTAAGCTGTGGTCCCTGTGGATGCTTGTTTCTGGCTGCTAGTATTGCCTCCAATCACTGGTCAAGAGATTGGGGCACGAGAGAATAGAGAATTTAAAAATAGGAAAGAAAACGGGGGATTTCTGAATTTTCTTTGCGTTTTGGGTTCTCTTTCCTGGTCCTTGAGGTATAACCAGAGTGTCTCCTGGAACTCTGTAGCTGCTCATTTCTGGGTTTCCAATGCATTAAAGAGCTAGAAGAGACCAGAGTGGGAGAAACGCTAAGCTTTACTCACCACACATGGAATTTTGGAGGTCCTTCCCAAAGCATCTGCTACTACTCACCTTCCAGGGTCTTCAAATCGTTTCCCCACATATCCTGTGCAGCTTTTACAATGCAGGCAGCGGGAGAGTCAAGGAGGAGTGTGCTTAATCCAACGACCCAGATTCAGAGCTGAGTCTGCTTGGTTGTGCAACAGAGACACTTACACGATTTTTCTTAAGTTCTTCTATTCAGTCATCGTGGCTTATAGTGTCTGTTCCAACCAGGGCTGAGCACCGGTACCTGTTGGCATCAGATAGCATGTCTTGATGAAATTTTCTACATCTTTTCCTTTGTAGCATTAAAAAATATACCCATGTAGTTTTATTGATTTTGATTCAAAAATATTTTTGAACACTTTTAATAGAATTCTTGCTCAGTGTGTCCCAGACCCAAGTGTCTGGTAATAAGCTGGGAAAAATAAAAAATGGATTTACTTTTCTCTTAAGAAAATCAATAAATCACAAGAGATGAATTTAATTTTTAAAAAACCCAAAGAAATGGGAGTCTCTGCCTTATGGTAACATGCATGTCGGAAAAGAGAATGGTGTCAGTGAGACAATCTGCATGGGGCCTGACGACATGGCAGCCTGAGCTCAGAACATTCTGGAAGACTGATGACCTGTGGCCTCAAGCCTACGTGGTAAGACCTCACCTGTAGTCCTACACCTTCCCAGCTTGGCCAGGCTACCCATTCTCCCTAATAGCCTCCAACCATCTGCAGCATTCCCCATGTTTGTCCCCACCTTTCTCAGGGGTGCCGCAGCCAGGCATAAATTCCTTAAAGACACACTCACTGTTCAGGCCCAGTGCACCTGCCACTGTAGGACACCTGCCTAGATCAGGTGGGCACATGTTAACCCTTTACCAGCAAGATCCTAAAGATTGAGTATGATTGAAGTTCCCACTATACCCCAGCTTATGCTTCATCCACAGCGGGTTAGGCTGGATGCAGATAATCTACAAACATCCGGACCTTCTCCCTCTGTCCCTGTCTTCAGGGGTTCAGACCCCATGTCATGGAGGCTGGACTGCAACAGGAAAGGATAAGCAGGGGTTTACAGGCTAGAGGGGCAAGGATGGACTCAGAGGGGGTCCTGGGGGTGGGAAGGTCAAGGTGGAGGTGAACACGATGTGGTGAGGAGGGTGCCAGGGGAAAAGGCTCCTGACAGCCCTGGAGAAAAGCTAACATACATGTTGTGTGTTGTATATACACACACACAGATGAAGTGCATACACGCACGTGTAGACAGACAAGTGGGCAGATATGCAAAGTAAGAAGGTAACACGTGCTCTGCAGAAATCATCGATCTGGGAGAGGGGTTAGGGAAAATTTATCATGCATCACAGGGTGGCCACCAAAGCCACAGTTAGATGGCACCTCACACCCCCACCACTCACACACACACACACACACACACACACACACACGAAGAAATAGAACGTGTTGGGGATACGCAATGGGGCAGCTGCTCTAGGAATTCCTGGAAATGTTCAACACCGTGTTACCGTGTGACCCAGAAATTATGCTGCTATATATATCCACACACCCCCGAGAAGTGAAAACATATGCTCCCATAAAGACTTACACACAAACACTGATAGCAGCATTACTCATAATAGCCAAAAAGCAGGAGCAACCCAAATGCCCATCAACTGGTGAGCAGACAGAGAAAATGCGGTCTCTCCATACAGGGGCAGCATTCAGCTGTAGAAGGGAGTGACGCATGGACACAGGCCACAGCGTGGATGAACCCGGGAACAGCGAGCTTGGTGAAATGACAGACACAGAGGCCACATCATGAACGACCCCACGTGCATGAAATGTCAAGGAAGGCAAGTCCACGGAGCCAGAGCAGGTTGGTGGGTGCCAGGAGCTGGCAGAGTGTAGGGTGGGGAGTGACTGCAGACGAGTATGAGGTTACTTTCTGGGCTGATGGAAACGTTCTGGAAGTAGGTAGTGCTGATGGGTGTAAAACCTCATGAGTATACGAGAGAACACTGAATTTCACACTTCAAAATGGTGACTTCTGTGGTACATGAACTATATATACAATGTTTTTAAAGCCAAAAAAGGTGGGAAGGTGAGGGAATCCTCACGGAAAAAGAGGGCAGGGCTCTCCCCCAGCAGAGGAGCTGCAAGTCCGAAGGCCCAGGGGCAGGAATGTCCCTGGTGGTTTGCAGAAGAGGAGGGATGGAGACAGGCATGTAGGAGAGGGCAGTGAGGAGACACCGAGTGAGAGCTGGGCGGGCCTCGTAGACAGGAGCCGGCTCTGAGCAGTATTCAGAGCGGAGCTTAGGGGGTGAGGGAATGGCTGATTCCTGTAAGTAGAACCCAGGAGCAGGAGGATGTGTTTCAGGAACACAGAGCAGTGAGATTGAATCAGCCAAGCAGATGATAGAGCCTTACGGGGTCTGGTGCTGAGTAAGGAAAACAAGGGTAAAGAACCCAGGCAGGTCAGTCCTGGAGGCCTGAAGGCAGGAGGGAAGGTGAGGTCATTGGTGTTTGGGACGAAGCAAGGGATGAGGGTTCACCATAAATGCACTCAGTGATGCAGGGCTCATTTCATTCTGCTGATGGAGGTGTGGACACAGAGGAGGGAGGGATATCTTAGCCAGTGCACGCGGGAACCAGCAGCTCCATCTTTACTTCCTTGGATGGGGACTGAAAAGTCTAACAGTTGTGTTCATATTCGTGGGCAGGGCATTCCAGAAGCGTGGGATGGGGGCGGGAGGCACCATGAGCCAGGGCACGCACCTGAGAAGGAGCACACCTGGTGCGTGACCTTACCATGCAGCTCTTCACAGTCTGTTAAGAAAGACCCAGGCTTTGTCCCTAACGAAAGCGTAGCTTGGTGGATGACAATGGACTGGAGAAAGACAGTGAAAGAAGAAGGGCCGTCTGCACAGAGTATAAACTCGGTCAGTGGTAAATCACAATGGCGGCAGACTCACTGAAACCCGGTCCCTGTTCTCCACCCCTCTCTTTTCCACTCCCCTTACAGTATGACCGTGCAGACCCTCATGCCCTCTCCTTAAGCAATGGAGTCTGGAGTCTCCTTGAATCTGGCCGATCTTCTTGATTAGACGGTATTGACTGCAACCCTGGTCGGTCCCCAGTCCAGGCCTCCAGAGGTCGTGTGCACTTGCTCTGCGTGTCCCAGAATCTGGAGGACAGGAGTAGGCTAGCCTGCTGGGGAGGGGGCCCTGCAGGACAGAGCTTGCACACATCAACCACGTCCACCCTAAACCGTGCAGCCTCCGGGCACCCACAGCCAAGCACATGGGCATGCATAAGGGAAGGTAGCCAAAATCATCCAAGACCGGACACATCAAAGAGCCACTCAGCTGAGCCACAGACTTGTGAGAAATAATAAATGGCTGTTTGTTAAGCATTTTGGGGTGGTTTGCTATACAACAATAGCTAAAAGACATAATATTGACAAAGGAAGTAGACAGAGGAAAATTAGAGATGCAGGAATGAGTTGGACTCTGTCAGAATTCACTGGATACCCCCTCGGTGCTGGACAGCCTACGGACCCATATTTTATGTTCTGTAGATGTTTGCTGAATGAGTGAAGGAAACACCCAAACAGAATACAAAAAGTCAATTCTGTCACCTCAAATAGTCTCACTCCAAAAGAAAGTCTTTTGATAAATTAAGTCCCCAGCCCCTGATGGATCAACCAGTTACTAGCACATTTGTTACCGTAGGAATCAGGTACACCTCTTTCTCCAGTCCATTGTCATCCACCAAGCTACGCTTTCGTTAGGGACAAAGCCTGGGTCTTTCTTAACAGACTGTGAAGAGCTGCATGGTAAGGTCACGCACCAGGTGTGCTCCTTCTCAGGTGCGTGCCCTGGCTCATGGTGCCTCCCGCCCCCATCCCACGCTTCTGGAATGCCCTGCCCACGAATATGAACACAACTGTTAGACTTTTCAGTCCCCATCCAAGGAAGTAAAGGGTGTACGGGGCCAGGGAACTGTGCTCTACATCCAGAGTTGGGGATAAACCCTCCGAAGTCATGCCACAGGGGACAGGTGAGCCAGCGAGCCGCCTACCAGGTGGGAGACAGCTAGCCGTGTTTCTTTCATTCATTCAACAAACAAATTTTGTAACTGATCTGTGTGCTGCACAAAGTGTCCAAAGGAACCTTCCCTGCTCTCAAACGACCCACAGTGAGAAGTTAGACATGCTAATACAAGAACAAGTACTCTGTGAGAGTAAGCATAGCAGCTGGGGGAGGCTTCTATGTCTACCCCATGAAATCAGAGGGGGCTTCCTGTACGAGGAGTCATTTAAGCCAAGTTCTAAAGGACAAATGAGGAAGCAGCCAGATACAGCAGAAAGGGAGGTTCAGCAGGCTAGAATGACTCTCTCTGAGCACCTGTTATATGCCAAGCACCGGGCTAGACCGCATCCACGGCCACCATTTCTAATCCACACCATAGAAGAGCCTGGAAGGTAATCACCATCACCCAGTAGAGAGAAAAGAAAACTAAGGCTCAAAGATAGGGCCCCTCAGGAAGGAAGGCAAAAGAAAGCAGATTCACTCAGGGATCCCAGGTGTTTGGAATGTGGGCTTGGAGAGGAAAGTGGGGATGGGCACACTGAGGATGTGGAGGCAAGCAGGTGTGGAATGGGGCCTGGTCATGGGGCTCGGGCGCCCCCCCCACCCCTGCCCCCATGGAAGTGGGGATGTGATTTGTATTGCACTTGGACAGATCCATCCAACAGCTCCTGGAGAAAGACCCCACGGAGCCCTGATAGAGAAGTGCAGAAGTCAGGGCTGAGCTGACGGGGCCACTCACTTGGTGTTGAACTCCAGTGTGGTGAGGAGATGGCTCTGGCCCACCTGCCCTTGGCAATGCCCAGCCCGGTGCTGGCACAGGGAACACCCGCAAGAGGACGCCCGCGGCCTGGTGACCGACAGGGTGGACCATGGCTTCCTACAGAGGCTTTGCCAGTCCCAGCCTAGCCTCCTCTAGACTTTGGATTGGCAAAGGTCTAAGTCTCTTGCACACACCAACCACGTCCACCCTAAACTGTGCAGCCTCCAGCCACCCACAGCCGAACGCAGGTGCATGCATAAGTGAGCGTAGCCAAAATCATCCAAGACCGGGCACATCTTCAGGTTGGCAAAGGTCTAAGTCTCTTGTCCCGGTTGGTGAGGTATGTGGGGTTCACCACCCTGACCTGCCAATTCTTCTCTTGCTGGAAGGAGTGAGTCACCCCATTGGGTGAGCATAGCCCAGATAGCCCAGTACAGGATGAGGCCAGGGACAGCCCCTTGCTTGGCTAACAAGCCCACCCAGCTGGACTCGGTGGGCGTTTGCCCTCTGGTGCTGCCTGCTGACCTTTGCAGCTGACTGGGCACAAGCCCATCTGGTAGCTGTGACAGAGCATGAAGACTAACAGGAGCCTCCTCAGGGGGAGCGCCAAGTCCCCACCCGAGGAGGTGCATTCTCCCTGTTCCTGGGCAGTCGTCTCTCATTTGGCTGGAAGTCCATCACCGAGGAGCTGCCCCAGTTCAGCCTGACAGGTGTGGCCCGAGACAGTCCTAAATCTTATGTAAGAGTCATGACTGGTCAGCACAGCCTATTCTCAGACTCATCTCACGGTAACTGACTGCGTACGGAAGCATGCTGGCAGCCAGTGACTGATTTGAAGATGGGGATTTAAAGACACACGTCTCCTCAGATGGAAGGCTATGCAAAGCACTCAGTAACAAGAGCATCTTTTCTCTTTGCTTTCCCTCCGTCTGCCTAAGAGTGATATCCCTCCCTTTATCGACAATCTCTGAGCTCCTGGCTGCCCCCCCCGAAACCTTCCTCCCAGCAAGAAGGTTGCCATGGGGAGAGGGGCCATATCCGGTACATAAAACCAAGGCTGGGATTTTCAAAGATGGCAGTGCATGGAGACACCCTTCCAGTTACCCCCAGAGACAGAGACCCACCATGACCAACAGAATGCGCAGGAGGACTTCTTCTCCAACTCAACTTTGTGGCTGGGCACATCCCACCTTTTCTGAGGTCATCCTAGAAGCTCTGACCTGACTTTCACACTCACACTCACACTTCTCTCGTGCTGATTTCATCTTGCCTTTAGATATCACCTCTGCTCAGGGGATCCACAGTCATGTCTCCCCCGCAACCCTGGGCTTATATGACAGTGGGTCCACCGAGCTGTGATCTCCGCTGGGATGACATACAGCCGTTGCAGACTCACTATGGCCAACACAGGGTTCTCGACCCATTTCCCCCAAATGACTTCACCACAGTGGTAAGAGGCAGATGCATCCTCCCCATGCAGTGGCTCACACTGAAACCCTGAATCATCCGTAACTGCTTTCTTTCGCACCCCAAGACCAACCCATGGACAAGTACTGTCAACTCGCTCTTCATGATGGATCCAGACTCCCAGACTTTCTTCCACCTGTAACTCAGCCTGTGGTGCCTCAGCCCAGCCACCACAGCCCCTACCTGAACCATGCTGGGCGCTCTGACCTGGTTTCCTACGGTCCTTTCTGGGCAGACCAGCAGTCTTTTTAACGATTAGAAATCAGATCATTTCACCCTCTGCACACAACCCTACATTGGCTCCTACAGCAGAGAAAGGTCTCCTTCAGGACACACACAGAGGAGTTTCCAGGTGCTTCATCCTGTGCCTGAGCTGGGAAATCGAATCCCTGAGCTCCTCCTTTTGTTTCCCTGTGTTTCCTAACAACATTAGGAGCAACTGACCATTATACTCGTTAGTTTTCCAAAAATATTTGAAAGTATATATGGTGGCACCTAGCTCCTGGCTTCTTGTACGTGGTGGATTAGGAGTACCCGGTGTAGCCATCTGGCATTTCTCTATTGCTAGTCCACACCGCAGACTATCAGAATTCTCTTTACTCCTGGAAATAGGGTCATTCCCCATCTTTAAATCAATCAGATTACAGAGCCAATTCCAGAAACCACAGAACTAAAAAAAAAAAAAAAAAAAAAAAAAATCTTCATCCTTAAAATTCCATTCCTCTAGAATGATTCTTAGTAGCAGACCCTGTAGGAGTCTGGGTTCTCCAGAGAACCCCAAACAGAACCAGTAAGATAGAGAGAGATATTTAGAAGGAGATTTGTCATGAGGACTCAGTTCAAGCAGTATTAGAGGCTGAGAAGCACCAAGATTTGCCATCCACGCCTGGAAACACGGGAGGGCCAGTGGTGTAGCTCGAAGGCTTGGGGCAGCACCACCAAAGGCAGAAGGTGGGCATCTCAGTTCCAGCTGTCAGGAAAAGAGCGCAAATCCTCCTTTCCTTCCCTTTTTTGCTCTTTTCAGGCCCTTGATGGATTGGATAAGACTGGCCCACAGTGGGGAGGGCAATCTGATTCATTCATCCACCAATTTTCATGCTAATCTCTCCTGGAAACATGCAGACACGTTCAGAAGAAATGTTTAACCACATATCTGGCATCCCAAATCCATGTTGACACATAAAATAAACCACCACTCCATGTTCACTCAAAACCAAGTCGTGAGCACTGCCGGGAAGGTCCTTCGGTTCACCAGGCCCACCCTTGCCTCCCTTGCTGGCTGTGTGTCCTGCTTTTCTCCCCTTGGTAATAGCTATCCATTGCTGTGGAATCATGTACCCCACACTTCATGGCTTAAGACAGCACACACTATTTCACAGTTTCCAAGGATCAGGAGTCTGGTGCGACCTAAGTAGGTGTTCTACTGAGGGTCTCAAAACGCTGCAGTCAATGTATTGGCCAGGTCTGGGGTCTCATCTGGAGGATCAAATAATGAGCAGTCTGTTTCCAGCCCCGTTGGATGGCTGGAGGACTTGTTTCCGTACAACAGCAAAACTGAGGGCCATGGACACTTGCTGACTGTAAGCTGGAGACCACTCTCAGCCGCTAGAGGCCACCCACAGCTCCTACCACACAGGCTTTCCCAGCAGGGCCACAAAGATCTCCACACCAGCAAAGGGAGTGTCTGGAGAGAGTGTCTAGAGAGAGCAAAATGAAGTCATATGTAAAGTGTTGGAACTGTGGGAGTGACATCCCATCACCCTTGCCCTGTCCCATCGCTGGTGGCACCTGCAGATCCCACCCACACTTGAGTGGAGGGGATGGTACAAAGGCATGATTGCCAGGAGGTGGGAACTCGGGCCACCCTACGGTCAGTCTGCCTTCCCTTCTCATTCCCTTCATCTCATGGAATCCCGCGTGCCTTGGCCCATGTGTCATCTGTCTTAGATAGAAGTGTAAATGGGCCAGGGCCCTCACTGGATGGCGGGGGGCCAGTGTCACATGCTTGAGCCCTATGGGAGAAAGCCTCTGGCCTGATCTAAACAAAGTAGAGCAGTGCTGGCTACATCATGTTCTCCAAAGTCATCAACCACAGTATGAAAGGTTCTCAAAGAGTCCACAGATATGTCCCCCAGGTTCATTGTTCAGAACATTCTGTTTAGTTCAAGTCAGAGGTAGCTAAGTGCGTACTTGCTGTTGGTTCTTATTTAGACTCTGTTGAAAGTGGAATGGGGATGACCATAAATGAGATTTCCAGAATGGTCCTTGCCGTGCTTAACAACCTAAGGCTCAAACTTAATTTCACAAGCTTTTGTTTTTCAATCTCTGTTTGTCTATAATAACAAATCTTTGTATCTTCCATCCTGGGAGTAGCCTCTCACTATTCAGCTGAATAACATTTCTGAAAGATATAATTTGCCCTGGGCAGTCAATTGTGTATGTGGAATTTAATACATGGTAACTCAGACTCCTTGACAAAAGAAAGTGCCTAATCCATTGGGAATTTATGTGAAATTGTGCTGGGTCCAAAAAGCCAGAGGGAGGAGGACCAGTCTCTAGGTAGTAGGCACCTCATCATCATACGGCCGGCCAGTGTCTGGGGTCTCCTTGTGGGCTTTGGTTTCATGTCTATTTCCACCCTGTGCACACACTTCTGCAAGTCACTTCACCGCACCAATCCTCATTTTTCCATCTGGAAAGTACGGATCAAATGACACTTATTTCATAGATATTTTTTCCACAATTTGTGAATTGAAATGTTTACTGATTTTTTTCATGATCTACAGAAGTATTTGATAGAGTCAAATCTACTTGAATTTTTTTGTGTGAATTCTTTGATTAATTTATTCTTATAAGGTCCTTACCTGTTCTGATGTCAGTTGACCATTTGCACCCATATTTTATTTATAGTTTTGTTTACTTTAAGCATGTTGCATATTTAATGTACATGTAAACTTGGGGCACAGTGTTAAGTGAAGATTATCCCTTCCAACTACCCAATCTCATCAATGCCGATTTTTGTTTAATCTACCTGCATTACGCAGCTGTTGTTGTAATAATGTTGCTTAACAAATATCCCCCCAATATCTCAGCAGCTTAAAACCGCACAAGTTTATTTCATACTAAAAGCTCAGATCTTGGGAGCTCAGCTCCAGGCAGATGTGAGGTTCAGCTATGCTCTAGGTAGATTGTCTCGTTCCAATCCTAGGCCAGAGGATCACACACTCTCTGGGCTGTGATATTGTCCTGGAGGAGGATGGAGCACAAAAGTATCATGGGAGCGTCTCTCTCTCTCTATCTTTCTCTCTCTCTCTCTTTTTTTTTTTTTTTTGAGAGAAAGAGAGTACCTGCGCATGCAAGTGGAGGGGAGGGGCAGAGGGGAGAGAAAATCCCAAGCATGACCCTGAGATCATGACCTGAGCTAAAATCAAGAGTCGGATACTTAACCAGCTGAGCCACCCAGGTATGACCTGAGCTAAAATCAAGAGTCGGATACTTAACCAGCTGAGCCACCCAGGTACCCCCTGTAATGTCTCTTAAAATTTTGTTAGGAACTGTGTGATGTCACCTCCACCCATATTCCAGTGGCCAAAGGAAGGTGGATGGCCAGGTCCAATATTAATGATACAGGAAAGTGTATTTCTTCCTGGGAAGGAGAAGAGGGCAAGATGTGGAAGAGGATAGTGCTTATTTTTACCAACAATAGTATAATCACTAAAGTCACCCCCTTACTCATATATATATGCATTTCCTTTCCTCTCTGGGTGAGACATCCCAAAAGATCATCCACTCAGGGCTTGGTGCCTCCCCCACAGACTCATCTGAGGCTCTATGTTCATAACACAGACCCTTCTTTAATCAAGAACTTGCTTGAACAGCATCCCCACTGGTGCCATACAGGTGACCTCTGAACTCACCATACTCTAACATCCTGCAAGGGGAGTACAAACTAGAAATCTTCCTGCAAGTAAAATATTAGTAGTAGTAACATGAAGACTAACTACAACAGAATAAAATAGAAGTACATGCGTTTTTCTAGCACGAAAATAATTAGCATATATTTGACAGGAGAAAAAAAATATTCGATTTAAGGTTTATTTACTTCTCAAAATTCTCTAAAATTTGCAACTAAATTCTGCTTTCTCTCTAAATGGATGGAACTGGAGGGTATTATGCTAAGCGAAATAAGTCAGTCAGAGAAAGACGATTATCATATGGTTTCACTCATTTGTGGAATATAAGGAATAGCACAGAGGACCATAAGGACAGGGAGGGAAAACTGAATGGGAAGAAATCAGAGAGGGAGACAAAATATGAGAGAGTCTTGACTCTGGGAAACAAACTGAGGGTTGCTGGAGGAGAGGTGGGTGGGGGGATGGGGTAACTGGGTGATGGGTATTAAGGAGGACATGTGATGTGATGAGCACTGGGTGTTATAAGCAACTAATGAATCACTGAACATTACATCAAAAACTAATGATGTACTATATGTTCTCTAATTGAATTTAAATTAAAAAAACAAAAATTAAAAAAAATTAAATCCAGAGTTGGTATACTAGTATATCAATTTACATTTCATTGCTTAACTCTTTAGAAACAAAAGGAATTACCATAGAAGCTTTGGGCAATGCATAAAAATAGGGAATCTATTTTGAATGTAAAACTACCAGAGGCCAGAGTCAGATTCTGAACATCTAACTTAACCTGAGGCTTTCAGGTGTTTCTTTTAACATATAGCAAAACCCTCATCCACTCATTTCATAACTCTTTCTGGAATGAGTAGTTATCAATCAAAAAAGGGCATCTTTATGGGGTGCCTGGGTGGCTCAGTCATTGGGCGACTTGCCTTCGGCTCAGGTCATGATCCCAGGGTCCTGGGATCGAGCCCCGCAGCAGGCCCCGGAGCCTGCTTCTCCCCCTCCCACTCTCCCTGCTTGTGTTCCCTCTCACACTGTGTCTCTCTCTGTCAAATAAATAAATTAAATCTTAAAAAAAAAGGGGAATCTTTAAAAACGGTTTAAAAACCCATTATCAAAATGGGGTTTTTTAAATTTATTACCAATATGCATTTGGATATAGACATCCAATCAAAATAAATAAATGAGTACATAAACATATAAATAAAATACTAGAACCAAAAAGAGGGAGCCTGAGCTCATATAAGAAAGTAGAAGTTCCCATATCAAAATCAGTTAATTTATAAACTTTTATTAAGTGCTCATCGTGTACACTAGACAAGTATGTAACAAGCCTGAACAGTCATGATAGGGATGCCCTAAGTGAACATCTGCTATTACTTAAAAACAGGAGCTAGTAAATCATGTGTGAGCCCAAAGATGCCTAGAGGCCCCCAGGTCACAACACCAGCAGTAACTTTGGAGAGTGCAATTCTCATGATCTCCTTTCATCCCCACCCTCCTTGGTAGGTGAAAGGCTATTGTCCATAGTTTACTGGTAAGTAACTGAAGCTTTTGGAGGGTAACTAAACTGCCCACTTTCATAAGACTCATGGAAAACAAGGTTGAAACAAGAATTTGGGTGTCCTGACTCTTCTGCAACACATTCTCACGTATATTCTTGATACTTTGTGTTTTTTCATTATTTCCTTTGTTACTTTAAATCCATCTGATACCTCCAACATGTGGGTCACCCGTGGGTCTGATTCTTTTGACAGTTTTATCTCTAGCTTCTATGTTCTGATATGCCTACTGGTTTTTAAATTGGCTCCAGCCATGTGTGTGAAAATTTTAGAGATTCCTTATAATGGTACCTTCCCCCGAAAAGTTTCATGTTATCCTACCTCACAAGCAATGTGAGTGGAGGCAGAACACCTCAGTTAAATCAGGCTCTGGCCTGATTGGAGGCTACAGTTCGAGCTTTTCTTCACCGAGGCTACCCCTGTTGTCTTCAGCATTAGGTGATAATCCTTCAAGGTCGGCTGACAGCCTGGGGTGTCTGGCAGGGTCTTCCCCTCTGGGCAGGTCCTCAATATCTGGCTCTGTTTGCCAATACAGTGTGAAGGCATGACCTCCTCTCAGCCCTCAGTCTTTCTACTGTTGTCAATCTGCCACTTCACATTGGGCAAATGCCTTGGGGAAAATCATCCTAAGTGTTAGTTTTACTTGTCTAAACATTCTTTCTCTCTGGGACCTGGGCCCCTCAGATTTGTCTCTCCAACACCTTCCAACACTTTTTTTTTTTTAATTGCATCCACATTTTCAAGCTTTCTCAGTGGGAGGAACACCACTCTGCCATAGCTGGAGGTGGGATTCTTCCCTCTCTGGGTCTGTGACAGTAAAATCAGGGAAGCAAAAGTGATTTGGTTCAGAGAACTCTGTACAGGAGGTATTTGGCAAGAACCAAAATAGGATTAAAATAATAAAAAACTGCTACTGTGGGGCGCCTGGGTGGCTCAGTTGGTTAAGTGACTGCCTTCGGCTCAGGTCATGATCCTGGAGTCCCAGGATTGAGTCCCACATCGGGCTCCCTGCTCAGCAGGGTGTCTGCTTCTCTCTCTGACCCTCCTCCCTCTCATGCTCTCTGTCTCTCATTCTCTCTCTCGCAAATAAATAAAATCTTAAAAAAAAAAAAATTTTAAATCTGCTACTGTGATGATGACTTCCATTAATTTTAATGACACTACTTTAAAATCAAAACCTTGAATGAAATTTTACTATTGTAATTTAGATTTACACAGATAACAGATACTGTTTCCAGCTTCCATGATAGTTGTATTTCTCATTTTGATTTAATACATTGGCATTCTGATTTACACAGTTATTTGTAAGTTTGGTAGGTATTATAGTAATATTAATCACAATAATTATTACAACAGTAATAACTAACATGTATTAGCCAATTAATATATGTCAAGTTTACTTCTAAATATTTTATACCCATTAATTATTTCCTCCTCACAGCAAGCCTATGGTGTAGATACTGTTGCTACCCTCATTTTACATGTGAAGGAAATGAGGCAAGAGAAGTTAAGAAGTATCCTTAAGGTCACACAGTTAGCAATTAGCAGAGCAAGGACCTGCCTGGACTGAGGCAATCTGACTCCAGATCCTCATTCTTACCACTGCTCTGCTGCCTCCCATAGATCATCAGACAACCGCGAAGGATGAAACCTCAAAACACAATGAAGAGATTCGGATTTTGAAATCTGGTCTTGCTTACCCTGGGAGGTCGCATGCAGATGAGACACAGACTTTCTAGCCTGGACGGTATCTCCCTATGGTCCTGTTTTAAGTCTTCAAATATGAAATAAAAAGTACACAGCCAACACTCTCACATACAATCATGGTCTTAAACTCTAGAGTTAAATGATAACAAAAGTTACATACGGTCGCTGTCCCTATGGAGTTGACCATCCAAGCAAAGGAAAGACTTCAATCAAAACTCCTGCCTGTAGCTTTTAACAGCAGTTGTCTTAAGTAGATGATGAGACAAAAGAGCATGTCAGAAGGCCTGTCATGGCCTGAGGTCTGAGATGTTTCTCTGAAGGATGGGGACCTGGCAAGTGAGTCCTGCTAGGGAGGTGAAGCGTGGCAGGGTTCTTTACAAGCAGGTGACGGGCACACACAAGGGATCTGAGGTTGGGAGGAGCCACTCGGTCAGGGAAAGGGAAGGTCAGTTAGGGAGGAGAGTTTAGCTGGGGCCAGATTACGAATCTTAAATTTAACTGAGAGGTAATGGGAAGCCCTAGAAGGATTACAGCATGGTCAGAGTTGTTGAGTTGTATTTTTAAAAAGGTCACTCTGGCTGTATTGTAGAAAATACACTGGAGGAGAGCAGGAGTTGAGGCAATAAGCTGCCCAGGTGAGTGGGAGTCCAGGTGAGTAGAAACCCAGGTGAATAGAAGCTCAAGTGAATAAGCAGCTCAGGTAACCAGGAGCCCAGGTGAATAGGAGCCCAGGTGAGTAGAAGCCCAGGTAAGCAGAAGCCCAAGTGAGATACAACCCAGGTGAGAAGCAGCCCAGGTGAGTAGGAGCCCAGGTGAGTAGAAGCCCAGGCAATTAAAAGCCCAGGTGAGAAGCCCTGGTTGCTCAGACCAAAGCAGGTGGCAGTGGTATAAAGAGAAGAAAAAGGGCTCAAGAAAGATTTCAGAAAGAAGAACTGGTGGGGCGCCTGGGTGGCTCAGTTGGTTGGGCGGCTGCCTTCGGCTCAGGTCATGATCCTGGAGTCCCGGGATCGAGTCCCGCATCGGGCTCCCTGCTCGGCAGGGAGTCTGCTTCTCCCTCTGACCCTCCTCCCTCTCATGCTCTCTGTCTCTCATTCTCTCTTTCTCAAATAAATTAAAAAAAGAAAGAAAGAAGAACTGGCAGGACTTGGTGACAGACTCTGGGATTTGAGGAAAGTTTGCTGTGGAAAACACGCTCAGGTTTCTTCATAAGCAACTAGGTAGGTGGGGGTCTTCTCTCCAGGAAACAGAGCACAGGGTGGAAAAGGAGGTTCCTAAGATACATCTTTGACAGACCAAGTCAAAACTGCTGCTTGGTTGATGTCCAAGGGAAGCTTCCTGGCCGACAGCGGCAAAAACCTGCTTGGAGCTCGCCAGAGAACTCTGAGCCCGCACAGGGACATAGGAGTCCGCAGAACACAGATTGAAGTTTGAGTTACAGCGAGGACAGAGCCCCCAGAAAGAGCACTCAGGAAGTGGGTGCAGGGAGGCTGGGAGAAATCCAGCACATTCTCCAGTCTTGGCCCAGAACTGTTGCTCCTAAATAGCAGCTCCCCCAAATACCTTCCTTCTAATTCCTCTTTGTTATTTCTTGGGGGCTTAGGACTAGGACTCATTTAGCACAAACAGGTAGTTTGTAGGAATTTCACATCTCTTCGGTTCAAGCTTTACCGGGAACATTTCTCACTGTGTTTACCTACTCTTTGACCCGTGTTCTGAAAGAAGGCAGGAGCCTGCTCACTTTGGCTCACGCCCAGGGAACCAGAGAAGCCTTCCAAAGTGTAACGGTGAACTTCTATCCGTTCTACAAGGGAACTTTTAGAGTGATGAAAGTGTCGTATCCCCTCACCTGGAGTCAAGGAACATAATTTGAAGTTGTTTAAATGTGTGAGGTAGATTTGTGGAATTTGTGCAAATGACTGGTGAAAAAATGTCAAGTCCATTCTGTTCAATGTAAGCAAACATTTGTTTATTCAAAGTACGTGCAATTTCAGCAACAATAATACGTAATTCCAAAATCCTTTGTGTTTTCTGAAGGCCCGTTTGACTGGTTAGAAATGTACGCATCTACCATACCAACTGCCAAGTGCCGTCGACAGCTCGTGCGAAGAAACATGGCTGTGCTAGAATACATCGATATCACACTTGGTTAGTAAAAGTCTGGTGTAGAAATTTACCCATGCTATAATTTGGTTTAAGAAAAAAAAGTATTTTCTCTGAACAAATAGGAGAGAAGAATATAAGAAATATATCGATATTGGTGATTTTTTTTCAACCTTTTTAAGAGCCTGGAAACAGAAAAGAGAAAATCACAAGACTCCCCACCCATTTCACTGGTAATTATTTTATCTGTCTGAAAGCATAAGCTCTGTGAAGAATTGGATTATAGAAGAAGAGGATTTCTCTAGGCAACTTTTTCTGCTCGTCGTCACAGAAAGTCCATCCAACTGCTTATGAGGACGGACCTCCAGCCCACTTTCAAATTAAACCACACATTTTTATAATGATTCCAACTGGAAATCCTCAAATGTGTTTATAATCCAATTGGTTTCTAGGCTTTACTTTTCTTATTATAAAAACAAAAGCCATTTTAGCCTAAAAAGCCTCATATAATAATAACATCATAGAAATTAGAACCAGGAAGCACCTTAGTGAGTGCCTCATCCAGACAAAAATCCTGCTGCTCAGGGGCACTTTGAATGCCCTGAAATACTACACAACAGTGTGTACAGTTTTATTAGGTTCTCAGGGTCAATGACCAAATTCCTTGAATACCTTTAAAGTCTATTAAATCTCTTACACAATTCAGTGAGCATTCAAATGAGCCTTCACTTGGGTACATGCACCCCGATGTTTATAGCAGCAATGTCCACAATAGCCAAACTGTGGAAAGAGCCAAGATGTCCATTGACAGATGAATGGTTAAAGAAGATGTGGTATATATACACAATGGAATATTATGCAGCCATCAAAAGGAATAAAATCTTGCCATTTGCAATGATGTGGATGGAACTGGAGGGTATTATGCTGAGCAAAATAAGTCAAACAGAGAAAGACATGTGACCTCACTGATATGAGGAATTCTTAATCTCAGGAAACAAACTGAGGGTTGCTGGAGTGGGGGGTGGGGTGGGAGGGATGGGGTGGCTGGGTGATAGACATTGGGGAGGGTATGTGTAATGGTGAGCACTGTGAATTGTGCAAGACTGAAGAAGAAGAAGATAGCGGGAGGGGAAGAATGAAGGGGGGGAGATCGGAGGGGGAGATGAACCATGAGAGACGATGGACTCTGAGAAACAAACTGAGGGTTCTAGAGGGGAGGAGGGTGGAAGGATGGGTTAGCCTGGTGATGGGTATTAAAGAGGGCACGTTCTGTGTGGAGCACTGGGTGTTATACGCAAACAATGAATCATGGAACACTACATCAAAAACTAATGATGTAATGTACGGTGATTAACATAACATAATAAAAAAAAAAAGAAAAAAAATGAGCCTTCACTTGGTGATAGCTAACCAAAATCACTCACAGTCTTGACTGTGCCCTATTAGCCAGGCACTGTGGGAAGAAAAGCGATGGTTCATTTTATGTCAGATTGGCGGGGCCATGGTGCCCATTGGCTGGTCACACACCTGCCGAGATGTGGCTCTAAAGGTATTTTTTTTTAGCTATGATTCACATCTATAATCAGTAGACTTCCAGGGAAACAGATCACCTTCCATAATGTGGGTGGGCCTCATCTAATCAGCTGAAGGCTTAGGTGCAAAGACTGAAGTTTCCTGAAGATGGAATTCTTCCTCTAGGCTGAACACAGAGCCCTGCCCAGTGTCCAGCTGGCTGTCCTGCCCTGCAGATCTAAGACTTACCTGTCCTGCAATCACATGAGCCAACTGCTTAAAATAAATCCTTCTCCATCTCAACAGGTGTATATTCACATAGGCATCCCCGAGCCTCTGTTTCTCGGCAGAACCTGAAAGACACACTCATTTGCTCTTCACAGCAGCTCTGCCAAGCTTTGCAGGCCCTGGGGGGCTCAGGCGCCGCTGTCTGGGAGCTCATAGTACAGACAGCGGGGGCTAATAAATGCACAGCAAAGCAGGTCACATGTGTCCCAAGGATGGGGAGAGAAGGTTCTTGGAGGAGAGGCCCCTCTGACGGGTTGCTGGGAGTTTCTTTGTGAGAGAGGCAGCCCAGCGTGGGCTCTGAGGGAAGCAGGACCTCCAGCAGCAGGTGGGAGCCCGCCAGCCAGGCTTTCTCTGCAGAAGCCCCGTGCCCACCAGGCTGGACGTGGGAGGGAAAGGCCAGCGCCAGGCCCCACACCAGAGGCTCTGAAGGCTCGGACTCAAAGGACAAGGGCTCCAGAGCAGCGTGCACCTGGGTCCCGCCCTGAGCAACTGCCCCGTGACAGTCAGCTGTGCGGGAACAAGAAAACCCGCAGCCTCCTGGGCCTCTTGCCACCCCTGCAAAGTGGCGGTCAGGGTGCGAGGGGGGATGACGAGGCCAGCCTGCTACTCCCCCTGGCTCCTCCACCAGGGTCCCCTCAAATCTTCTGTGTGGACAGAAGTGCGTTATTTTCCCCTAAGTTACAGTAACAGCACTCGAGGAACCGAGAGGGAAAAGGCGGGACCTCGTTTGTCAGCTGGAGGCCATGCATCGGCCTTCAGTCCTTGGCCAGGTTCCTGGGCGGAGAACAACAGCAAGGACCCAGCAGGAAGGGTCCCGCCTTGCGGGGCCACTGCCGCTCAGAGCCTCACCATCCATCTGGGGGGTCGGGAGCAAGACTGCGGCCCCACAGACTCAGCTTTGGGATCCAGTGGGGCCTGCAGGGTGGGGGGTGTGTGTGGTGTGTGCATGCCTGTGTATCCTGAGCGAAAGTTACTTTCTGAAATTTACAGCTTCCAAATAAAAATGCTACGGTGGAAAACGCTCAGGTTCATATAAATCACAGTTAATGGGAACGGCGAAAAGCACAGGAAATGCATTTTGGCTAGGATAAACAAGCAGAGTAGCAATAAGTAAACCAGCAGACTATGAAACTCGGAGGGAAGGCAGGAAGGAGGGAAGGAGGGGAGGAAGGAGACTCTGCATCTCTCTATTTGGCCATGGATGTTGATTGAATCTTAGTCAGCAGAGCAGGAAATGAAGAAAGACGCTTGTAAGTTCCTGGGAGATTTTCCAATACAGATGCTGGTGGGAGAGGGCTCGCATGCATGTGTGTGCCTTCACGCGCACACACACACACGCATGCACAGCTCCCTGTGCTAAATGTCCCCTTTCCTCGGGGGACGGGTCCTGGCCACCTTCCCAGCCTGCCCTCCACACGGCTGTCTGCAGACACAGCTCGGCCCTGCGCTCCTCCTGGAGGGCCTCCCATCCGCCCTCCTCTCTGCGGGAGGGAGACAGAGGATGCCGACAGCCTGCAGCAGGGATGGTGGCCTGGGAGATACTGAGCATTCAGGCTGGTGAGCACTGACCCCACTGTTTCCCAAGTGTCTGGTTGGGGCCCGGCCCATAGGAAGTGCTCAGGAAAGATCTCCTCCTCGCAGGAAAGGAACCGGCCCGGTGAGGAAACATGAAGGACGGCAAGGACGGGAGTGAAGCGAGAAAGCCACGGAGGCTGGCTCGCTTAGGGAACCACCCGGGCAGATAGCTCCGGGAGGGACCGAGCTGAGGGGTGGAGGGTACAGGAGGCGGGGTGCCATGTTGAGCTGGACTTGACATGCCCAGACTTATGATTCAGAAAGAGCCAGAAAGCTCAGAGCAGGGATCCAGCAGAGAGTGGCCTGGGGCAGAAGAGAAGGAGCTTCCGGAAGTGGGGACTGGGACTGACCCCTGACCCTGCCCCTGCCTGGCACATGGAAAGCCTCACTGGCCACGTGAGGTCCTCCAGCCAGCAGCAGCGACCACACTGGGGGGCAGCTTGGCTGTGCAGAATCTCAGGCATCTGACCAGGACTCTGCATTTTGGAAAATTGCTCCAACCCCTGGGCCCTCCCTGCATCCTGAGCAGGAGAAGCAGGAACCCAATTTGGGGAATCTGATGACAGTTAAATAGGAGGGGAAGCTCAGGCATCCAGCCTGCCCGCCTTGTGCCCCCGCCCCTGGTGCCCTGCTGGGACCCTCCCAAAAGGAGTCCCTCTCCCTAGGAGTGACAAAACTCAGCCACTCATGGGGACTCAGAACCCGGGACAGAGGAAGGAGACTGAGAGATGGCTGGAATCGGCTCACCCCCAGACCACACAACTGTCCCTTCCTCCCGGTGGCCCAGTCCCCTGAGAATTTCTGCATGTGTGGGATACATAAACTCCACGAGAACGGCGTTCTGGGCGATGTCTGCTCACAGAAAGCCTCTTGACCTGCTCCTCGCAGCGTGGTTGCATGTGGGCTGGAAATGATGAGACCCAAACCCCCCGCCTGAGCCCTACATGCAGCATTTTCCCGTGATTCCCCGGGGGAATCATGAACGCCCCGAAGCGCCCAGGGCACGAGGCAGCCACCAAACCACTCAGAGTCCCCGCTCCCTGTTCTTCCTGTGTCCCCGTCCCAACAAAGGCAGGTCAGAGCTCAGGGCATGAAAGGCAGAAGGGTTTGCAAAATGCTCACAGCCTTGCTTTAGGATCTGTGACCACTTGGACCAGGTCCAGTGCCTGGAGGGCCCTCACCCAGAAGGGAGGCAACAGCATCAGAACATGAAAGGATCCGATGGACATCCCAGGGGACCCGTTTACTGCCCCATCCCCCTCTCCGAGTCCAGCTAGTAAAGTAACCTGGTTGCCACCTGCTCTGGCCAGAGATGTCCTGTCCCTGCTGAGGAAGCTGAGGGCAAGAGAAAAGCAGGTCACCAGCAAACACAAGCCGTCCCCTGAGCGATGGGTCACTCTCGCTTCCCGTCAAGGGGCGGGTGACCACCAGCTGCCAGATCTTCAGGGCACAGGCAGAGAGTTCTCTTTAAGAACAGCAACAACCTGAGTGTCTCACCACAGAGCCTCTGCTGGAGTGATGAGCAGACAATGAAGTGATAAGGAGGGTTCAGTCTGATCTCACCTGGGAGGCTAACCATCCGCAATTCGTCTTTGTCAGGTCTGCTGGTAACAAGATAGCATCGGAATCTCATAGAACAATATCGGGGGAGCAGGTGAGACTCTGTCGCCCAGGGGTTTACAAGATGGTGAAACCTTTGATTTACTGAAAAAGATCAGGAAAATAACTCACTGTGTTCATGGCAGTCTTTCAAGGGGAAAAATGGACTATTTCTGAATGACAATTGTACTCTCCACCTGTACATTTAAAAATACTTTCGCACTGTGATACGGGACAACTGTACCGTGCTGTCGGTAAATGTGGGCTCAGAGGACAGGGTGAGGGGTGCCTCTCAGCCCTTCGTCTGCCCGGGGGCCCAGCGCCCACACCACGTAGGTCTACATACCCTTTCACGAAAGCCCACTCGGTGAGCGCCAACAGGGACACAGATTAAAACGAACGCTAACGAATGCCGAATGCCCAATGCCATCCTCCAGCGTGAGTTTGCGCCCCGGGGGGAAGCAAGGCCCGCATATGCGTGTGCCCGGGGCTAAATCAAGACGCTTTCTCCCCCAGAATCCCAGCTGAGGTCCGAGGTTGTGTGCCCTCTGCCGCGTCCAGAGGCATGGAGAAGCGGCCCACGACACTCCCCCACCCCTGTGATCCTTGGCCAGCCTAGACGGCCAACGAGAGTGGTCCGTTACAAGCGCAGAAGTGGAATCCCCTTAGCAAAACTGTTGGCGGTGTGTTTCTGCCACACTGAGGGCTGGGGGAGGGGAGGCGGGGGCGCATGAGCCCAGTGCCCGCTCCGGAGAACAGGCAGAGAGACACGGTCATATCCAGAACCATTGCATCTGAGCGCCAGATGCAAAAAGACTCCAACACGATGTCTATACAAATGCTCTGGGAGTGGGGAGAGACAGACAGACGGAGAGACAGAGACAATGCACCTGCTGGGGTGTGTGAAGAGCTCAGGCTCTGAGGCTACTTCCTCTTTCCCTCGGTTGCCTTGTCTCCAAAGAGAGATTAATAATGTCCACACCGAGGCACTGTGGCAAAGATGAGCCATCGAACATGGAAACACACAGCAAAGGGCCTGGAATGATCCAGAAATATGACTCTCACCTTCTGGATCCGGTGAAGCTCGTTGTGGAGCCGTGGTGAACCGAAGCTCTGCCGAAACTCTGGGCCCGTTGTCCTCACGACCTCGCCGGGTGGCCTGCGCTCACTCTGGCCTCGAGCCCCACCTGCCCCCGAGGGCACCCAGCCCACCTCCCTCCGAGCCTCCCTCTGCTTTAACTGAGCAGCCTAGCAAACGAATTCGATTTTCCCCATCCAGTTTTCTTCCCCTAAATGCAACCCAGTGGTGACTCATGCCACCGGTAAATTGTGCTCACAATACAGGGACTTGCCCTTCAGGTCCTGACTCACCCAGAAATAACTAGCAGAGCTCAGGGCCCGTCCGCACCGCAGCAGGGAAAATGGCTCCCCCATCTGTCCTCGGAGTCCTGGCGCCAGGATGGGGCCCAGAGAAGGAGGGCATGGCTCGGCGCCCCCCCACTGGAGCCGTGGCCCGGACGGGGCACCCACCAAGCAAATTTCTGTGAAATCGCTCTTACTCTGAGAGGAGACTGAGAACCTATTTAGAGCCAATGGCCCGGTGATTGGAGCTGCCTGGAAGAGCATGTTATCCTTATTCCTGGACCATTATTATCGGGCACTCCTCTGTCCCTGCTCGGAAAAAAGGAGGCCGACAGATGCCTCATTTGGCTCTCGGGGGAGGACATCACTCAGGGTGATTGAGGATGAGAACACTCCTATTCCGAAGTCTCTGAGCGCAGATGGAAGCTTCTGTTTGTCTTGGATCCTCAGGGGGTAGCAGGAGTGGGCGTTTTTCTGTCAACACCTCAGGAACTCACCTCGCAGTCTGCCTGTCGCCGAGGCTTGAGGCCAGTGCGGCGGGAGGGAGGGTCCATCTCAGACGGAGCCGCTGACAACCGGAGGCCGGCAGGGAGGGTCCAGGCGGCCGTGGACTCGCCCCTCTAAGATTGTAGTCAAATTTCAGTTGAAGGATCACACACGCCCCTGTGTTGACCACTTTGCGGTGAGCCCAACTGTCCGAGCTGACTCAAACCGATTCTCCAGCCCCAGGTCCTGAAAATCACACTCGCATCTAAGGGTGCAAATCATGACAATTTAATAGACCTCTCCACCTTCCGGCCCTCGTTGTCCAGACTTTGCAGCCAGGTCTTAGGTGTGAGGAAAAAGTGAACCAGCGCCAGCCTTCCTCCCGGCCTTTGCGGCATGCATGCCGTCCAGCGTGACATCCCACCTCTACCTGGAAAAGAGCTTTTCATCCTTGGAGACTGAGCTCCAGCCCCATCTTCTGAGGGACCTGCCATCCTCTGTGCAGGCTGAGCCCCGCCCACCCCTGCACCCCGCCTGACACCGTGCACGCATGGTGCTGAGCCTCCCGCAGTTCCCCAGCCCTCCCCAGACCCCGCTTCACCTCGACACCACCTCCCGGACCCTCCAAAGAAAGCATGGGCTGAATCCAAAGAAGGTTGATTAATTCCCATCAGAGGTAAGTTATTTTTTTTCTATTTTTAACTGCCCCCCATCTGAATGTCTGACTCCCCTACAAGAAAGCAGGCAGGAAAGTGTCCTTCCACTAAGACCAAGAGGAACGCTCACACAGCCGCAAAAGGGAAGCGTTACCCTCAGGGTGGCGCCTGGGGCCAGACACGGGACACGGGGACACGCATTACCTCCGGGAGCCCTCCCTGCAAATAGGTATCCTCCCCACGGACCTCCACCAGACAAGCCCACAAAGTGCCTGCCAGGATTGCAGAGCTGGTAGTTGGACAAGCCAGATTACAAACCCAAGTCTGTCTGCTTCCAAATTGCTGTCACTTCTGAGAGTCCCTCACTTCCAAACGCCCCAGGTAGCTCCACCCCGTGGCTCCCACCGGTGAGCTCTGTGATTCTCAAAAGCAGCATCCTTCTGGAGTGTAAACTCCTCGAGGCTGTGCTGACCTTATTCACCGTTCCCTGGGGCCCGCCCAGCACGGGGCTCAGGCAGACAGGCCCTCAGCAAATACCCGCTGAAGAAGCAAAGGAGGGAACGATGAATGAGGGGACACTCTGACGCAGACAGAAGCCCCCCCCACCCCGGCAGCCCACTGGCAGGCCCCACAATTCCCAGCTCCCTGCACCCCCTCTGTGGCTCCACCGGCCCACCCCACCCCTCCCTCTCTTCAAGGCCACCCCCTCCCGTGGCCTCCCGTTGGTCCCCGGCCAGAAGCTGACCCTCAGTCCTCGTGCTCCCACTCTGTGCCTCTCTTAGGCACAACACGGTGGCTCCCTGGTGCTCTGATTACTTACGTTCTTATCTGTCCCCTCCAGGATGGGGATGGGCAGCCCACTGCAGGGGAAGGGAGAGGTGGAGTGGGTGGGGCAGATTGGGGATAGGAAGCCCTGTCAGGACACACCCTGTGGCTGGTATTGGGAAGTGACTACAGCATTTAAATGAGGGTCTGACCTAATATAGGTTATACTTCAATAGCAAGGAAATTCTTTGTAATGCAGAGTTTTCACCAGGGACAAGTTTTCAGACACTTGCCTGCGAACCTCTGGGGAAATCTTCCTATTAGTCCTTTTCTGGGTTCTAAGGAGTGGCTTCTAGCCCGAGTTCATGCTGGGTTTAAGACTTACTTAAGTCTTAAACAACAGTGGACAGACTCACGGAGTAGGTGCCAGGCTAGAACACCCTGAAGGACTGCACAGAGTACAGATGCCTCCAACCTGCCGGCAGACACTCCCCAGTCAGCTCGGCGTTGGCTGGGTGTGGACAGCAGTGGTCCACTGCCGAGGACAAACGGATGTAAGGACCGGGTCTGCGCGGGTGTGTGCAGTACAGGTAACATGAGCAGGTGCCCAGACCCACCCAGCACCGAGGCCCTTTTGCAGCACCTCCTTGAGCACGGCCTCGAGGCTCCCAGGGTTTCGCTTACCCCCAACCAGCTGATGAGGAACAAACTTGAGCCCAGTTTACAGAGAGGAGTCTCCCAATACTCAAATGGATGAGATGGTGTCCTCTGTGGATATCGGTCAGGAAGTGAACCTGGAATTAAATGAGCTCGTGAATCATGGGAAAGAACATTCCATGCAGAGAAAACAGAAAGTGCAATGGTTTTAAAGAGGGGAATGTGTTGGGATATTTGCAAGACAGAAGGCAGCCAGGGATTCCTAAGTGGAGTGAGCCAGGCGTAAATGGGAAGAGAGGAAGGAGGGAAGGCAGCAGAGGCAAGATCTTTTATTTCTTTAAAAGGTTAAGGACTTTGATGGGAAATCTCTGGAGAGCCCTGGGTCCCTGCATTTCTCTGCTTCTGTCTGCAGCACTCTCTGGCCGGTACCTACAACTCCAGCTCCCTCTCCAGGAGCCTTCCCTGGCACCCCATCCGGAAATTCAGCCCCTCCCCATCAACACTCCCTTTCTTTCCTCTTGCCTTATTTCTTCCTTAGCACCTCTCACTATCTAACATGCTGTATGCAATGTTTGTTTTCATGGTGGGAGATCCACACTATAGTGGGCAGGGGTCTCTCTCTCTCCTGTCATAGTCTTTCTGCAATGACTCAGAGGCCTGGCAGATAGTAAGGGCTGGTAGATGTCTGTGTGATAAAATAAGGAAGAAAGAAGGAAAGAGGAAGTCTGAGTAGTGCTACTGAGCAGACATTGTATATACATGAGTCTAGATTTCAAGGAAGTATCTGGGGATTTGTGTGTAAGGAAACCATTTTATTAATTGTGTTTAATTTAATTTAATTTAATTTATTTTCTATTTTTTTAATTTTTTGAGGGGATGGGGAGAGTGCATGAGCAGGAGGAGGGGCAGAGGGAGAGAGAGAGAATCTTAAGCCCAACATGGAGCTAGACTTGGGGCTCGATCCCATGACCCTGAGGTCATGACCTGAGCCAATATCAAGAGTTGCATTCTTAACCAACTGAGCCACCGAGGTGCCCCAAGGAAACCTTTTTTTTTTTAATGCTGATCTTTTATCAAGCCCCTTCACTGAGCTCTTTTATCATGAAAATATATTCCAATTGTTCTATTGTTTTCTTATATCTAGTGCTTTTAACTAGACAAACATATGCACAAAATGATGACCTATTTCTTCCTTATTATGTATAACTTCTTTTCTTGTCTTATTGCATCGGGCAAGATATTCAGAAAAACAATGTTGAATAGCAGTGTATCTGCATACATGTCACTTCTCATTAAAGATTCTAAATTGTCACTACTTGGTAGGTTGCACACCATGATTTCCTGTAGAAGACCAAGCTGAGCCATTGTTTCTTATATCAGTGACATTAGTTAGAAAGTTTGTGGTTACTATAACCACTTTTGTTGTTTCCTCACTCAAAGCAACCTGGCCAAAGAATATTTTGACATACCCACTTGCTGATTCATGAAGATGGTTTATAAAATATCTAGGTTTCCTTGGTGATTGTGGACTTCCATTTCCAGCAGAAGACAGGGAAAGAACTTTCCAGCTTGGAGGCTTTGGAGCTCACATTTCCCCCCTAGAACTCATTTGCAATTAAACATGTTTCATATTTTAAAAACCTGAATCCATTCTAAATGTGAAAACTCCTGCTAACAGGGAACTGACAGCTTTCTAAGACAGCTATTTTGTCGATGTATAACTTTCTTTTGCTACCCTACACTTTTTCTTATCTCAAGTCAAAACACTCTTCTATGTGACTTCCATTCCCCTGGAGCTTTTGTGCACTCTAACAAACTCCTGCTCTTCCAAACTCCACCCGGGTGTTTCTTACCTCTCGGTTCACCTTCCCCAGTTTTTCTCGTCTTCGTGGTTACTAGACTTCTAACTAAACACGTGTTTATTGATGCAGGCTAGAAGAGGTAAAATTGTCAACTCTACTCTGTAATCACACAGGCCACATTCCATCCGACGGACAGTTTGATTTCCTGTATCTCTGGAAGGCAAATTCCACAGATAGCCAAGTAGGGGCAAACACAGCAAAAACCCAAAGGAAGACAACAAAGAACTAAAGGAAGAGAAGCAGGAACTAGAGGAACACGAGGTGGATGGAGAGGAGAGACAAGAAGGATGAGGATAAGGAGGAATGTGTGAGGTTGTATCTGCTAAGAACTAGAGCCTGAGACTGGATTTGACATGCAAGAGATTTATTGCACAAATACCTGGAAAGGGTAAAGAGGAGAGGGCAGGAGAAGGCGAGGAGAGCCTTCAGACCATGATGTAGTTCAAACACCCATGAAGGAGAAAAGGAAGGAAAGAGGACTAGACAGAAAGGGTCCCTGGCTGTAGCACAGTTCTAGAAAGTTTTGGTCAGTCTGATAGGTGAGTCCTCCAGTCAAAGTTGTCCATCAAATGAGTGTCCTGCCTTGCATGAATGGCCCTGAATTAGCACCTCTGTGGTCTCAGCCATTGGCTAGAGCAACCTGTGAGAAAGCATGGGGTCACAAATGGTGGTGCATCCAGAGGGGCACCATCTGGGTCCATGAATCAATTATGATCCCCCAGGCAGGAGAATGGCCCATTTTCATGACTGCCACATGGAGAAAAAGAGGAAGAAGGAGAAAAAAAACTTTTAAAAAAGTGGGAAGAATTTACAGAAGAAGGAATCATGAGGGTGTGTCTTCTGTTCATTCAATTTACGTTATTTAAAAATGTAATCTTTGTACCTTTATATAAAAGTTTGCCTTCCACTAAAAGAGCCTGTTGGCTCATCCTTGTTTTCCACTACTAATGTCAGTTAACTCACTTGACATATGAAGGGTGTCCTATAGAGCTGCTCCCCATAAGGATGGGACCTGTCCAGGTGAGCAACCAGAACAGCTCAGGTGGAATTGGGAGAATGAGCCATGGATCCCTACTTCTTCACTGTGGAGTGAAGAATGGCATTTGCATTTTAAAGAAACTTTCCTCCTAAGACAGTAGCATCACTTTCAAGTGAGAGTTTATGGATTCTTCCTCCAGCATTGGAAAAAACAAGGTATCTAGATATCTGTTATTAGACTCTTCCACTGGTTCCAGGAGCAGTAAGGAACTTGGGTTGAAGTGATCACCACTGTGGTTTGGGGTTCCCCCTGGAGAATGAGTACAAAAGAGCCGCCCTCCTTATGCCACAGTGATTATCAGAGGAGTGGGACAGAGAAAACTGAAGAGATCATCAAAGGAAAAGAACCAGGTCCTTATTTTATGGAGATTTTTACTGGGGTCAAGGAAAGACTGTAGTTTATGATCTACGGTAGTTTCAAAGGGAAATGTATAATGAAAATTGAAAAAATATATAGACTCATTATGAGTTAGTTATGTCAGCCTATTCACACTTTATTTTTTCAACAATTGGAGGTAAAACTGACATGCAGTGAAATGCACAGATCTTGACTGTACAGTAGGAGAAATGTTGACATATACACACCTATCAAGATTTAGAACATTTTCATCACCTCAAAGAGTTTCCTCAAGCAGCCCACCCCTCCCTCCCCATTGTAGGCAACTATTATTCTAATTTTCATCATCATTGATTAGCTTTGCCTGTTCTCGAACTTTGTATAAATGTAGACACACAGTGTGTGCTCTTTTGGGCCTGACTTCTTTCACTCACCATAATGGTTTTGAGATTCACCCATGTTGTTCCATGGAGCAACAGTTTGTGATTTTTGTTTCTAAGTAGTATACCATTGCATTAATATTCCATAAATTGCATGTTCATTCTCTAGTTGATGGCTATTTGGGTTGTTCACAATTCGGGGCTACCGTGAATATAGCTAGTGTAGCACTCATTTGCCAGTTTTCTGAGAAAGTATGTTTTTATCCCTGTTGGAGCAAAAATTGCCAAATCATAGGGTAGGTATACATTAACATTTACAAGAAATGGACAATAGCTATCCAAAATGATGATATCAGTTTTCAATTCCACCAGCAACATAAGGAAATTCTCATAAATCTACATTCTTTTTTTTTAAAGATTTTATTTATTTATTTGAGAGAGAGAGAATGAGAGAGAGAGAGAGCACATGAGAGGTGGGAGGGTCAGAGGGAGAAGCAGACTCCCCGCCGAGCAGGGAGCCCGATGCGGGACTCGATCCCGGGACTCCAGGATCATGACCTGAGCCGAAGGCAGTCGCTTAACCAACTGAGCCACCCAGGCGCCCCTCATAAATCTACATTCTTGACAATATTTGATGTTGTCAGTCTTTAAAATGGCCATCCTACCGAATGTGAGGTGGTATTTCACGGTGGTTTTAATTTATGTTTTCTTAATTACTGAAGTTTTTAACCCTTTTTCATGTGCATATTCACACATATTGGTATATCTTCTTTTGTGAAGTACCTGTGTAAGTCTTTCATCATTTTGTACTACTTTTTCTTGACCTTTTATAACTGATCTAAAGGATACCCTTATATATTCTATAAAATAAGCCGCTTGTCTTGGGACAAAAGTTTGTACTGTATTGTCATATTTTACTGCCAATATTTTCTCCCAATCTCTGGCTTGACTTTTCATTTTCTTAAAAGCTCTTTTGATGAGATAAAGCTTTTAATTTTGAGGAAGCTCAAATTGTCATTTTATTTTCTTTTATGAATCTGGCTTTTCATATCTTGCTAAGAAAACTTGCCTGCTCCAAAATCACAATTAGATTCTTTGGTTTTCTTCTAAACTTTTATAGTTATAGATTTTACATGTGGGCCATAATTTCAATTAATTTTTGGGAAGAGTGTGAAATAGGATTTGAGTTTCATTTTTTTTCTTATATGGGTATCCAGTTGTTAGAATACCATTTGTTTAAAAAGACTCTTCTTTCTCCATTGAATTACCTTGACATCTTTGTCAAAAAGCAAGTGACTTTATATTTGAGAGTCCATCTGGACTTTCTATTATTTTCCATTGATCTATGTACCTAAATATATGCCAACAAATGACAACACACTGCTGTGTTTATTGTAACTTATAGTAAGTATTGATATCAGATATCAGTTATTAATCATTCAACTTGGTTTCTTAGAAATATTTTATTCTTGCTTCTTTTTTAGTCATTTACTACTAATTACGAGAGGGGGTAGAGAGACTGAGAGACTGGATTTTGAATGTAATTGCACTTATTCTATAGATCAGTTCGGAAAGAACTGACATATTAATAATATTGATTCCCCCGATCTATGAACATGGTAAATCTCTGCATTTATTTAGCTCATCTTCAATTTTATAAGCCATATTTGTATTTTTCGCATGAAAAGGTGACCTTTTTTCATTAAGTTATCCTTAAGTATTGTATTTATTTTCATACATTAAATTATTTTAAAAAAATCATTCCCAACTGATTATATAGAGAAAAGGGATTTTATGTTCATGTGTTTCCTGTGACCATGTTAAGTGTACTTAATAAACTGTTAGTTTTTTGTTTTGGTTTTTGTGTTTTTTAGATTGCCTAAGAACTTTTTATGTTGGGGCACCTGACTAGCTCCGTCAGTAGAGCACGCAACTCTTGATCTTGGGGTTGTAAGTTCAAGCCCCACTTTGGGTGTAGAGATTATTAAAAATAAAATCTAAAAAAAAAAAAAAGAAAGAAAGAACTTTCTATGTAGACAATATGCTGTTTGTGGACTTAGATAGCTTTACTTTTTCCTTTTTTTAAAAGATTTTATTTATTTATTAGAGAGAGAAAGGGAGAGCACAAACCAGGGGTGGGGGGAGGGGAGGGGCAGACGGAGAGGGAGAAGCAGACTCCCTGTTGAGTGTGGAGCCCAAAATAGGGCTCAACATAGGCCTTGATGTGGAGCTCAATGTGGGACTCAATCCCAGGACCCATGAGATCATGACCTTAGCCCAACGCAGACACTTAATTGACTGAGCCACGCAGGAACCCCTACTTTTTCCCTTCAAATATTTACCCATTTATATTTTTATTGTGTCCCAGCTCAGGCTAGGACTTGCAGTATAGTGTTAGATCAGAATGATAAAAACAGACTTTTTTCCTCATTCCCGACTTTAGGGTAAAAGCATTCAGTGTTTCACCATTGAATGATGTTAGCTGTAGGTTTTTCAAAAACACCCTTTATCTGTTAATGTGATGAATTACACAGATTGATTTTTGAATATTAAACAAACATTGCATTATTAGGATAAACCCCATTTAGTCATGGCATATCATACTTCTATGTATTACTGCATTCTTTGTATTTGCTAAGGTCTTGTTTAGGATTTCTGTGTCTATATTGATAAGGGATATTGGTCCATAGCTTAATTTTTTTTGCAATATCTTTGTTAGGTTTTAGTATCAGGGTTATGCTGCTGTCATGCAATGAATTGCAATATATTCTTTCTTCCTCTGTATCTTGAAATAATGTGAGATTGCTAATACTTCTTATTCTAATGTTAAATTCATCATTTAGGCTACCCTGGTCTAGAGTTTTCATTATAAAAGAGTATTCAGTTATGAATTCAATGTTATTAAAGATATAGGGCTATTCAGATTTTCTATTTCTTCTATTTGTAATGTTACATTTCTTCAAGAAATTTGTCCATTATATTTAAGTTCAGAAAACCATCAGCATAAAGACGGTAATGATATTCTCTTACGATCCATTGAACATCTGTAGACCCTTTTGTGACCCTTGCTCTCATTCTGATATTGATCATTTGCAGCTTCTCTCTGCCCTCCCGCCACATGTGTGTGCACATGTGTGTCCTTTATTATCTGTTTTGCTAAGGTTTTACCAATTTTGTCAACTTTTTCGAAAAGTTTTTTTTTTCACATTGTTATTTTCTTTTTTTTTTTTAAGATTTTATTTATTTATTTGAGACAGAGAGAATGAGAGACAGAGAGCATGAGAGGGAGGAGGGTCAGAGGGAGAAGCAGACTCCCTGCCGAGCAGGGAGCCCGATGCGGGACTCGATCCCGGGACTCCAGGATCATGACCTGAGCAGAAGGCAGTCGCTTAACCAACTGAGCCACCCAGGCACCCTCACGTTGTTATTTTCTTAATTGCAGGTTTTCTATTTCATTTAATTCTACTCTAACCTTTATCATTTTTATTATACTACTTTCTTTGGGATTAATTTGCTCTTATTTTTCTAGCTTTTCAAGGTAGATCATTAACTTTAAAATTTTCTTCCCTTTTAATTATGCATTTAAATTTATAAATTTCTTTCTAAGCATGGATTTAACCTCAGTTCATAAATTTTGTGATGTGTTGCTTTCATTTTCATTCATTTAAAAATATTTTCTAATTTTCATTGTGATTTGTTCTTTGACTTGTGGGTTATTTTATAAGTGTGTGCCTTAATTGCCAACTATTTGGGTATTTTACTGTTATGAATTTCTAATGTAATTGTAATGTCTTAATCAGGTTTTGGTACCATGGTTACATTAGCATCATAAAATGTTTTGTAAAGTATTTTCCTCTTCATTTATTTAATTGTATTACGACCAGAGAACATGTTATTTATTATTTCAATCCTACAAAATTTACTGAGACTTATATTATGCCATAGCATGTGGTCATTCTATCATGGTGAACCTTTGCAGAAGAAAAGAATATGTATCCTGCAATACTCACTATATTATTGAATATAGTGTTTTATAAATATCAGATCAGGTTTGTTGATTTTTTTTATCTTCTCTATCCTTAATGAGTTTGTATCTGTTTGTTCAATCATATGGAAATATGGGTGTTAAAATCTCTACCTCTGATTGTGGATCTATCTATTTTTTCCTTTAGTATTGCCAATTTCTGTTTCATGTATACAATTCAAAACAGTATGATTCTATGTGTAGTAAATACTAAGGAGTTATCAAAAACCTAATAGAGCAAATAAATGAATTCAGCTGGTCACAAAATATAATTTCCATATACAAAAGTTAACTTTACTTCTATATCTCAGTAATGACCTAACTGAAGATGAAATTAAGAAAACAATCACACTGAAAGAAGCATCAAAAAGAATAAAATATTTAAGAATAAATTTAACAAAAAGTGCTGAATGTGTACACTGAAGTCTATAAAGCTGCTGAAATAAATTAAAGATCTAAATAACCAAAAAGATATTCCATGTTCATAGATTGGAAGGCTTAATAATGTTAAGATGGTAATTCTCCCTCAAACTGTTTCACAGATCCAATGCAATTCCAAAAAAAATGCTCCCAGGCTTTTCTTTATATTATGATATGCTGATCCCAAAACATATATGCAAATGTAGATGTCTTGGAAAAGCAAGAGTTACTTTGAAAAAGAAGAAAGTTGAAGGACTTACACTTCCAATTTCAAAACTTAGTCAAAACCCATAGTAATCAAGAACATGTGGTGTTGGCAGAAGGGTAGACATGTAGATAATTGGAACAGAATTGAGAGTCCAGAAACAAATCCTAACACTTATGGTCAGTTGATTTTCAAAATAGGTGCCAAGATATTTAAATGAGGAAAAGATTTTTTTTTTTTTTTTTTTTTTCAAAAAATAGTGCTAAAGCACTCTTCTGGATATATGCAGAAGAAGAGGAGGAGAAGTAGGAAGGAGGAGGAGGGGAAGAGGAGGAGGAAGAAGAGGAAGAAAACCTAGACCTTTACCTCACACTATATGCAAAATTAACTCAAAATGTATCATAGACTTGATTGTAATCATTATAATTTTAAAACTTCAAGAAGAAAACATAGGAGAAAATCTGTGATCTCTGACGAGGCAAAAATTTCTCAGATATGACACCAAAAGCATGATCCATGAAAATGAATTTGGTAAACTGGGTTCTATCAAAACTAAAAACTTGTGCTCTTGGACAGAAACCATTAAGAAAATTAAAAGACAAGCCAAAGAATCTGGAAAATATATGCAAATCATTTATCTGGGGAAGAACTTAAGTCTAGAATATGTAAAGAATCTTCACAACTCAAAAACAAGACAACGCATTTTTTTAAAATGGGTCAAAATCTGAATAGACACTTCATCAGTGAAGACATGCACATGAAAAGAGGTGCATCATCATTAGGTATTAAAAATGCATATTGATACCCCAGTGAGGGAGCCCGTCACACCCACCCCATAGCTATGATCAATGAGAGACGCGTGACCAGGTATTGGAGCGGAGGGAGACTTGGGACCCTCATCTATAATGGGTGGGACTGTGAAAAGGTACAGTCATTTTACAAAAACTGGCAATCTCTTAAAAAATTCAACATAAACTTACCAGATCCCAGCCACCCTATGTGTCAAAATTGACCCAAGAGAATTGAAAGCGTCTTCCTACACCAAGACTTGCACCCAGAGCTTCAGGGCAGCTAATACGCTTAGTAGCCAAAGCTGGGAACAGCCCAGACGTCCATCAGCTGCTGGACCGACAAACAAAATGTCATGTATCAGAAGAGCGGAATACTGCTCAGTAATCAACCCATCCCAGAGTTTGCTCTCTTCTCCCGCCGTTTCCATTCGGATGGTTTCTGTAGAAACGCCTTCAAGCGAATACCGTCTCCCGTGATGACTGACCGGCTCTTCATGCCTTCCACTGTCTTTCCATCTCTAGAAGTTTAATTTGGGTCTGTTTTATGTCTTCCCTGCTTCCATGTAACTTTTTCAGCATATGGATTGCAGTTATAAGAACTGTTTTAATGCCATGTCTGCCATATGCTAAGGGACATCACATTAATGTTTTTCATTAGAGTCAACAAATGGACACCAAAAGCACAACACAGCTTCCTGCCACGTGCCACATGTCTTTGTAAATGATCTCACGGACTCTCACAAGCAAAAGCCGTGTCCTTCCCGGGGGGGCGGGTCACAACACGGAAGAATTCCCTTACAGCAGAGCGTCTTGAGCCCCAAGTGGTAAAACTCACCGGCAGCCCCGTGGCTTGCACTCTGACGAGCTGAATCTTTCTGGCTCAAGCACGCATCCATTCCCTTAGGAAACACACTATGAGCGCCGACAGTATACGCCAGGATCGAGCAGGGGTCAGCTGCTGTGAACACAGGCAGAGGAAGGGCACTGGACGTGGACAAGGGGTCCAGGAAGGGAGTGAGAGTCAGGGTGTCTAGGGTGGGTGAGCCGGTCCTCAGCAGCGGGCACAGCGTGAGCATCCCTCTGGCCGGAGGGAGTGCGGGGGCTTCTGCGGGCTCTCCATTAGTGCTCCCCTCTGAGTTGCCTGCCAGGCGTGGCCGTCCCGACTGGCTGCCACAGCCCACGATGAGAAGAAAACAAAAATCGTGAGCAAGCATTTAGAAATGTTTGTAGAAAATTGACAGAGTAATTCCGTGTCTGTTGAAATTAATAATACAAGCGTGGAGTCTGCTTTGCATGCCTTTTGATTTCATTTTTTAAGTAATTTCTTTTTGCCGTAATTTTCAAAAATACTGTCTGGGATGAACAGAAAACAGCCGTTCCTCCACCATCGATGAGGAGAAAGGCACAAATGGCGCCATCCGGGGAAGATGGAGCGCCACGGGCAGGACGGCGGGGATGAGCCGGGATGAGGCGGGCAGGAGCCGGGCTGGGACCACACGGGCCACTACAGAGTTTCCAGCAGAGTGGACCCCAACAGATCTGCCTTTCAGATGATCCTGGTGATGGTGTGGAGGATGCGCCGGGCGGAGGAGCACGGAGGAGGGACACTAGGCAGAGGACCAGTCAGCAAGGTTTCCCAGAGTCGATGGCCCATGTGCGGGCCGCGTGGTCGAAGCTCAGCACATCAGGAATCGCCTCCTTGGAGTCAAGGAGCCATCCTCCGCTGCATCTTCTGCCTCCTGCCCCTGGTTCTGCAGAGCGCTGCCTGAGCCCAGAGCCAGCCAGGGAGTGGGAAGCGCTGGGATTTCTCTCCCGGGGTGGAGGGGGTTATAAGGGAGACCTCCGGTAGCCAGCATGTTTCACCCACACCAGGCCAGTGGTAAGGAAAGGAGTTCCCTGTGTTTCTCTGGTTGGGGAAGTTTGTGTGTGCATGCGTGTGTTGTCTGTGTGTTATTTTTGCTTTTTAATCCCCAAGAATCAGTGATTTAGCAGTAGTGGCCCAAACAGCTAGACCATCTGTCTATCACCTGATGGAGGAGAACCTGACCGAGAAGGAAGTGTTTGAACTGGAAGCAACAGAAAAATAAATGCAAAACCAGGGGGACCTGGGGAGTGATTAAGTGAGTCACAGCAACACTCTGCCAACTACAATTTAAATTTTAAAATAAACACCTTCTTTTGCAGCTGCTGAGATTTAAAGGGGAATAAATATGTAAGAAACCCTCCCTGCATTCACATTAAGGCTCTGCAAAGAGTCAGGCTGGGGAGCCTGCTGGAAAAACACCCGCGTCAGGTGTGGCCTTCCTGCCAGGAACCCCCCCTCGACCGTCCCCAGTGGCCAGGCCTGCCCACAGCTCTGGGGCTCGTCCTGGAACGGAGCAGGCCGCTTCCTGAGCCAGGCCCTGCATGGAGAGGGCCAGTTGCTTCTCAGGAGAGGCTCCTGACCACCACCGTGGAGTAGCGATCACTGATAATCTAGGGCAACTTTCGGATGATCTATGATCTGATGGCAGCTTTCTGCAGGGGTGCGGTCGGGTGGGGGGAGGCTGTCTAGGGCCTGCGCCTCTGTGGGTCCAAGAACACTGTGAAGCAGGTCATGTTTGGGCGCGATTTGGGATGTAAGTAAGCGTTTGGGGAGAACATGGACCAGACACAGATGTCTGGAAGAACATGGGGTTTGGGAACTTGTGTGTGGCTTAGGATTCTTGCATGAAGACAGAGGGCCTGCGGGAGGTTGGGTTTCAAGAGTCAGGGGAGGGCAAAGGGTAAAGGACTTTATTTGCCAGGTTGGGGAGGGCAGCATCTAGACATGGAGAGCCTTGCAGTGTCTTATGCAAACGAATGAGGGTAAACAGAGGTGTGTGTGCGCGTGCCTGAGCATGGATAACGCTAAACTGCAGGGCGGGGTCTTGCCTGGTGGCTATCTCAGTGCCTCCGAGGAGTGAATGACAGGCAGTGGCACAGCTGTGGCTTCCCCTGCCCACAAAGGCACTGGCCTGGCAGAGCCGGAAGGGACCACCAAGGATCAGAGCACGCCTGACAGCAAAGGGAGACCCCGTGCGCGTCGCCCAGCTCCCCAGCGTGCTTGGGTGCAACTCTGACCTGCTTCACATCAGTCTGGAGTTTTACCTAAAATTGCCTTCGGGCTTCTCCTTGCTCATCCTGACGGGGCATGGCTCTGTCATCCAAGAGCCATGGGTGCAGAACTGAAGGAAAGAGCAGAGAGGAACCTTCCCCACCACTCAGCTCCTTGAGAGAGGGGCAGAGCTTACAACTTCCCTTCCTCTCCCTCATCTGTCCCTTCTTCCCTGTCTCTCTCTCCCCCTCTCCCTCACAGACGGGAGCACGAGGCTGCAGAGGAGGCAGAACCACAAGGCCCATGGGGACATCTTGGATGCCTCTGCGAAAGCATGACCAAAGGCTCGGGCTGCGTGGTGTGGGGCTGGGGAGTTGCTTACAAACTGACGGCAGTGGCTTTGCATCCTAGAACCTCCTTCCCCAAAGAGTGGAGCGAGTTCTTCACATCTGATGGCAAAGGCTGACCCCTAACTCTGGGCAAGAGAAATAGATGGAACAAAGCTGGTCTGCATTTCCATCTACGTCTTGGGTTCGTTTCTCCCACAACAGCACAACCTGGAACCATGGATGTTCGGAAACTACCGCTGATTAGGACGGATGCCCACAAAGTGGGCATCGTTCTGTTGGCTGGGAGGAAGGCACAGGCAGGACCTGCTCTGGGGACCTGGCGGGGGGCCCAAAGCTGCTGTGCACAGATAACCTCGCCGGGGTGAGTTTTCCAGCGAGGAAGCATGGAGACACGGACCCTGGCCACAGACCGTGCAGGTAGGAGAGCTGGAGTCGGGCTGGGAGCCAGGTCTGCTGGCCCCTCTCCACAGTCCTCCCAGAGCATTGGGCTGTCCCCCCTCATCCCAGGCGGGAGATTGTTGGAACAGAAAACCCTCTGTGATACAAAAGGGACCTGGTGAAGCAGCAGGTGGCCAAGGGAACCTCTTTTCTCTTAGGTTGTAGGTCACCCACAAACTCCCTGGCTACCCTGGGGCATGGCTCACCTGCCGTGACCTCTTGGGAGCTTGAGGCTCCCCAGTAATGCTGCAAGTCTGTCCATCTGCTCTCCATCTGAGGACCTCTGCTCTAACGAGCACCTGTGGTGAAAGTAACATTTTGGCTTCCACCTTTACTCATTCCCAATGCATCCAAGCCTGGGCACCACAAGTAGGTAGGAAAAGAAGAGCTATGCAGTGGGGAGCTGGTGCAATGAGCCACAGATGCTCATGGACCTGCTGGTCCCAGGGGAACCTCTCCCATGCCCCTCTCCACTCCTGCAGGGTTAGATTGTTCGCATCAAGACAGAAAGCTTTTTAAAGCACAGTGCAAGGGCATAATACATAAGGAGACACTGGAGGTCCCTCCGAGAGCCATCTCCTCCACACCCAGTATCCGGGAAGGTGATGGAGGGGAGAAAATGCTTTGAAAAAATTAGCAAGAAATAGAGATAATATGTAAAACCATGGATTGCAAGAACTCAAAGCAAACAAAAATTACAAATATGGAAAAAAACAAAACTAGACAAAATTAAAATAATTTTAAAACATCAAAATACAGCAGAAAAATCTAACAGCTTCTAGGAAAAAAATATTTTTCTCTAAATATGAATAAGAGTTAAGTCGGTATCATACCTGTCAACACTACAAACAACACAGTAGGGCAACAATTTTTAAATATGTAAGGGAAAATTATGCCCAGAATATTATGTCAAGCTAATCTATGATTTAGTGCTAGGACAAGATAAGGTTTTCTCGGGCATATAAAAAGATTGATGAATTTGACCACACTGGAATTAGGAGCTTCTGTTCATCACTGCGTTCATCACTATGAGGGTGAAAATAAGACACAAGGGAGGGAGAGAGTTTGCAGCACCTGTATCCAAAAACAAAAAGACCAAAATAAGAGTTTATATCCAGTGCATATTATTTAAAAAAATTCACACAAATCAATAAAAAAAGACTAACAACCCAAAAGGAAAGAGGGCAAAAGACAAAACCAGAAGCCTAACGAGACAGAACCAAAATCGCTAACAAACACATGACATATATCCTCTCATCAGTAACCAAGGAAATGCAAAATAAAACCTTGCCAACACATGCAAACCAGGTTGAAAAGTAAGTGCAAAGTATGGACTTAACTGATGAATGCTTTCATAAAAGTCTGGTGACACCAGTGACAGTACAATGGTGGGACCATAACCACGTGCAGACTCTGGGTGGACGATCATCAGGATGCCAGCTCCTGAAGGCATGTGCCCCCCCGCCCCCAGCATGGCTGCGGGTGCACAGACGATGCCCGATGACCCAACGACAGCGGCTGCGCGCACACTGGGAAGCCCTCGTGGGCATGTCTGCCGGGAGCAAGACCCCCCAAAGCGACCCAGCCTGCAATGCCCGGAAGCCGACGTGGCCTCCACTGGAGATGGATAAATGCAGCGTGAGCACAAAATGACGACTAGTCTGGCTGAAATGGGTGAAGCACGATGCATGAAAAAGCAGGACTGAAAACTCCAAAACATAACTTGCAGCAAAATCAGAAGAGGGAGATGACTCCATCCGTATAGGATTCATGTGATGACCCCATTCATATGAACCTCAGCAGAGGCAGAACCAAACAACGGTGATAAAACAACAGAGCAAGGACACGAGCATCACAAAGGTCAGGATCATGTTACCTAGAATGAGGGGCGTGACTGCAGAGGCACATGGGGGCTCCAGGCTGCTGGAGGTATCTAGTTCATGACCGGGTACTGGCTACAGGGGAGCCCCTCTTTTCTGGCTCACCAACCGGTGCATATGCTCTGTGCCCTTCACTATGGATCTGTTTTATAATTCAGGAGAAAAAGGTAAACTTGAGTAAGGAATGGAAGAGAGGGAAGAGGGAAGGAGGGAGGGGGAAAAGAGGGGAGGCAAAGGAGGGAGGGTAGAGGGAGGGAGGGAAAGAGGGAAGGGGGGCTGGGAGGGAGGGAGGGGAGAAAGACATTCATGTCACATGGCCCCTAGGGGGAAAGACAGGGGGCTCTTTTCCTGAAGGAAAAACTCCATTCCAAGAATAAGTACAGGATGCTGGGTTTTTTTAGTTGAAGTAAAATTGACTTATAACATTATATAAGTTTCAGGTGTACAGCATCATAATTCAACATGTGTGTGTGCGCTGCCAAGTTATCACCCCCAAGAGTCTAATTGTTATCCACCACCATACAATTGACCTTCCTGATTTACTGATTGATAATGAGAAACCAAAGTGGACACAGCAACCTACGGAAGCTGATGAATGAGCTCATTAAGAGGTAGTTGTATGGATAGCCTGCAAAGGTTGTTCCAATGAGAAATTTGTAAAAATGCAAGGTAATGCTTTCCATTATTAGACTAAATAGATTTTACGGCAAAAAGCATCATAATGACAAAGAACAATATTGTACACTGACAAAGCAGAATAATAGATCAAGCAGATGTAGGAGCTGGGAATATATATACCCTTTAAAATATCACATCACTGTATATAAAGTAGCAAGTGACAGAATTATGAGGGAAAATAGAGACAACAAAATTTATTGCCCAAGATCTTACCAAAGCCCTCTTAGAAACTGGTAGAGCAGAGGGACGGAAAAAGAAAAAAGTAAAAAACAAAAAAGTATAAATACATATAAAATTTGAATGACAAGATTAATAAAAAGCTCAAAGCAAAAATATATGCACGTGTGTGTGCGCATGCGTGCGTGCGTGTTTTTCTGTGTGTGTGTGTGTGTGTGTGTGTGGAGGGCCTCTCACAGCCACAGACCCTCGCCTAGATCGGGGGCTCTGATACAGCCCTGACAATCCATCCAAGCATAATATATTCTCCGGGCATAATGCAATAAGATTAGAAATCAGTAACAAAAGATGATTAAAAATAAATAAAATGCCATATGTCCCAAAACAAAAACATCATTCTGCTAAAAAGACTTTAGGATAGAGACTAAAGCATAAGAGAAATACAAAACAATGGGACCACATTATAGTGACAGTGGGACATGTTTAAATATATTATCATAAGTAGGAAAAAATGAAAGAAATAAGCATGCATTCAGTTCAAGAAGAAAATAAGAAGGAAGGAAATACACAGATAAGGACAAAAAAAACAATGAAATAGAGAAAATTTAAAAAATCAGAAGTTTTCTTTTTAAAAGATTAGTAAGATATGCATACGTCTGGCAAATCTGATCAATAGAATGAGGGGAAGATGGGGATTTACAAAATGCAGAATCCAAAAGAGGAGATAACTACATACACGACCGAATTTTTAAAAATAGAGGCTTACATTTGAAAACAGAGGTAAAATGGATAAATTTCTTGAAAAGCACAATACTCCTAATTGGAGCAAGAAGTGGGCAATTTTCAATTTAAAATTTGCAAGGGTAATTAAACCTCCCCCAAGGAGACGTGAGACAAAGCAAAACAAAACAACAACAAAATCAGGCCTAAAAACTCCACAGGAAAGTTACAGCAAAGGTTCAAAGAGAGAATTCCCGTCTACACAAGCAGCAAGCTGTTCCTCATAATGAAAGAGAGAAAGTGGGTCCTTTAATTTTAGATGTCTAGTGTTATAGTGATTTCAAAGCTGGCTAGAAACACTTCAAAAAGCAAAGGATAGGCTCATTTCACTTATAAATAGTCTTATTTACATATTCGCTAATTGCCTTTAACATTGTGTTAAAAATAATATATCATTACAAATGAACTTTACCGAAGGAATGAAAACAAGTTTTAGCATCAGAAAACCCATAAATGTAACTTACCTCCTCAAGATACTAAGTTAAATAAAGAAAAAAAAGAAGTATTGACTAGGTCAGTAGAAGCAGAAAAAAATACACTTGGAAATAACCCTACATATTTTTAAATGAAATCTCAGAAAGCTGGAAGTAAAGGGGGACTTTCTTCACCTGACAGATAGCTCTGTGTCTGTGCTCTATGGCACACACCATATTCAGTGGACTAGTGTGAGACATGCTTCCTCGAAGACTGGAACAAGAGAAACACACCTGTTCTCATCTCTCCTGGCAATTCCTGGGCCAAGGGAACAGTGAAAAGAAAGATCTACAAGAGATGGAAGAACATAGCGAGAAGAGAGGAAGCATCCTTACTTGCAGATGATATGATCACCTGGATAGAAAACTCATCAGAGTCCATAGTCAAACTATTGGAATTAACAAAAGTTCTACGAAATTGAGAGGTGCAGTTCCAATGGTGTGATGTGTTTTTTCACACTGGGAATTTGTAACTAAAACATATCATTAAAAAAAAAAAAAAAAACAATGTAACACAACATCTAGAAACTACAAAAATACGTCTAAGAAAGAATTCACTAAACCTTTATAAAGAAAGCTTTTAAATCACTTAAAGGATACAAAGGAAGATAAGATGGAGGAAGAAAGAATTCACTAAACCTTTATAAAGAAAGCTTTTAAATCATTTAAAGGATACAAAGGAAGATAAGATGGAGGGAAAATATTCCACATCCAATAATGGGATAGATCAACATTTGGGGAGATGGTAATTCTACTTCTGGGCAAAAGCCATATTTTAATGAGCTTCCAATAAAATTTTTCAGTTTTTGTAAACTTCAACAATCTTATTCTAACACTTACATGGAAGCAAAAAGATCTGTGAAAAAAACAAATAAATCAATTTTGGGAAAAGAGAGAAGGAAAAAGGACCTAACCAAAAGATATGAAACAATTTGACAAAATGATAGTTTTAAAACCATGTGGTGTTGTGTCGGTATAGAAATATTAAGTACATACATGGAAGAAATCAGGAAGTTCAACAATAGACCCATGCGTGTCCGGGGTGACATCACATATCAGTGAGAAAGTGCTCAATTGTGTAATAGGTGATATCAAGTGTGACTGCCCCATCTTGTGGGTAAAACAAAGTTGGAACTCTTCCTCACATGCTATGTAAGAACAATGATCTCTAGGTTGGTTAAAAACCTAAATGCGAAAAGTATAATAATAAGGCTAACAAGATAAATTGTAGGAGAAAACTTTATCTTGAATTGAATATGGGCCTCTTACAGAATACTAAAAAAGTATAACGTCTAAGGCAAAAATAAATGGATGTCAGGGTCACAACCTGAAAGACTGGGGTTCAGGGTAGAATGGCACCATCAGCGTGAACAGATGGGTAACAGATTGGGGGGAAAGTTGCCTCTTTAAAAAAAAAATAAAACAAGAACCTGACATCCAGAATAGGATTGTTGAAAAGCAGCAAGGCGAAGACAACAGATTTTAAAACCCAGTGTGGCGTAGTGACAGGCACTTCATAGAAAGGGAACCCTCAGTGATGCTGCGTGGTGGAGAGGTGGCGAAGTCATCAGGGATGGTGGGGGCGCAAGTCAACACAAAGATGATGTGGCATTTCGCACCCAGCCCTCTGACTGGCAAAGCTTCCAGAGCAGGGAAGTGTCAGCGAGGACGCGGCACAAGGAAGCCCCGTGCAGTGCTGGTGGGAATGCAGCCCAGGGAGGGAGAGAGACAGCGTCCCTAGTGGAGTCCCTGCTGGAGAAAACCCAGCAAAACCATAGAGGCTCAAGCATGAGGAAGGTGCAGTGTTTGCGGGTGGGCGTGGGGGGCCCAGAGACCACCCAGGCGTCTTTAGCAGGAGGGAGGAAATAAGTAAGAGGTGCTGGATGCAAATATGAATGAAAGGTTAGAGGTCCGTGCAGAAATGTAGATGCATTTGGAAAGCATAGTACCGAGAGAGAGAAAAAAAAATTAAGACATAATGGAAATTTAAGATAAATACATAACTCTTGAAAATTAGGTTTTCCCAGCTGCACAAATATTTAAGGACAGGTAAAAGTATGTTAGAAAAAGTGACTCTATTCAGTGGGAAAGGGGAGGATGGGAGTCAGGAACTAGGATGAAGAATCAAACAATGGAGGGACTATAGGGGATGATGGAGATGGAGACCAAGGTGTGGGGCACATGGCCAACCAACAACGTATGAGTAAAAGCACATACTTGGGATGGACCAGAGTCCAAGACTTTAGGATGCCTCCTGGTCAAGGTTCAACCTCAGGAAAATCACTCACCTGCCTGAGCCTCGGTTTTCTCAAGAGTGTGTTGAAAATGAGAACAAAAGTCCTGCACTCCAAATTCGAGAAAGAGAAGGCAGATGGATGGCTCTTAGGTAACGTCCAGACGTCCAAACATGCAAGCCAATCCCCACATCGAGGACAGTTCCCCTCAGCGGCACACCTCTGAGTGACAGCTTCCAGTGTCAGCCTCATTCTGCTAACCAGGCATCCACAGCCACGGTCACCCAGTCCCCAAATCCTCCCTCGTCTCATGTCCGCCAATCCCCGAGTGCCTGGCTGCCCTAGCCCCACGCGCCGTGAGTGGTCACTCTGTTCTTGGCAACACTCTCCCTTATTTAGTGAGAAATACTCCCGGCTTTTGGCTTCAGTGTTTCTCTGAGTGGTGCCCACTTGCTTTGACAAGATAATTAGGCCTGTCTCCTGGAAATAATGTGAGGAGCAAATGATACCCTTCGTGAAGAGCTCCCGATGAGGGGGCCTGGTCCAGGTGGGAGAGCCAGTCCAGCAGAAACACATCTGCCAGCTACGGACAGGAGAGGAGATGCTGAGCAGAGATGGACAGGCTGGCCTGGACCATCCACACATCCACACAGACTGTTCTCCACACAGTCGTCCACACACCTGTCCAATACCTGTCCACATTGTCATCCACACACCTGTCCACACACCTGTCCACACTGTCATCCACACACCTGTCCACACTGTCATCCACACTGTCATCCACACACTTGTCCACATTGTCGTCCACACACCTGTCCACACACCTGTCCACACTGTCATCCACACACCTGTCCACACTGTCATCCACATTCTTGTCCACATACCTGTCTACAGTCGTCCACACACATGTCCACATACCTGTCCACACTGTTGTTGGGCAGATCCAGCCACATCACATCTGCCCATTGTCCTGAAAGTCCTGACTTGAGGTCATTTCTCTAATGCACTAACCGCAGCGTGACCGATGAAGAACAAGAAGGAAGGTGTGAGGAAACCCAAACACAGCCCGAGGTGGGAACAATGACCGTCGCTGAACTACCGTGACTGCAGCTGAACAGGCATGTGAACCATAAAACCAAGAAACAACAAATGGAACAAAGTAGAAAACAAGTGGTTACATGAACGTAATTGTAGAAGTACATCCAGGATTGTACTAACTGTTCTCTAAATAAGGGACAAAATTGTCAGACTCAGTGACGACACGAAACCCAGACATACACCACTCAGGAAGGATGTGTATTAAAGATCCGGACAGGTGGAGGTTGAATACAAAATACTGGGAAACGATGCATCACCCAACACTAATCCATGGAGGGCTGATGTGGTCATTGTAAGACCAAGTGGGGCATCGCCCGTGATAGCCGAGTTAGAGCAACAGAGAGGAAGGAGTGGACGGCCGGGGGCTGAACCATCGCTGGTGCCCAAGGGCAGACAGCCAACCTGGAGCCCTAACCGTGCTTCAGAAGTGGGGCAATTTGGGTGTTCACAGCTGCACGGAAGCCGTGCCCCGCCCAGCGCTCTGGGAGTCCTGCGGGAGAAGCGAAGGGCACCAGCAGCCTTCCCAGCCACGCAGGGAAATAAAGGTCTCCGGAAAGGGCAATCCATGGTTTGCCGTCTAATTCAAGAGCGTAATGCCTTAAAACACAGTTGCTAGTCTGTTTTTGGACGCACAATGTAAAACAATGTGATTTTGTGCCATCAGACTGAAAGGGTTGGGGACAGACCTGTATAGGAGTCGAGTTTCCTGTGGTTGGTGATAAGCTGGTATAAATTAAAATTAGTGCGATAACCAGGACACAAAAATTACTAACCATAAAGGTAATTGAGCTGGGGCTTCACTAAAATTAAAGACTTCCCAGGATCAAATTAAGAACCTCTTTAATCAAAGAATAACTTTAAAAAGGTAAAGGGATAAATCACAGACAAGGAAGAAGTGTTTGCAGTATGTTGTAACCTATGGCCTGTATATAAAAATGAGTCTAACCAATTTCTTGATAGAATAAGACAGCCAATAAAAAGAGGGGAGAAGACTGGAACAGATACCACACAAAATAGTGTATCAAAATGGCCAATAAATATGAAGAAATGTCCATTTCATTAGTCATCAAGTAATCAAATAAATTTTTTCCTTCCTTTTTTCTTATTTCAAGTTTTTTTTTTTAAGATTTTATTTATTTATTTGAGAAAGCGAGAATGAGAGAGAGAGAGAGAGTACATGAGAGGGGGGAGGGTCAGAGGGAGAAGCAGGCTCCTTGCTGAGCAGGGAGCCCAACGCGGGACTCGATCCCGGGACTCCAGGATCATGACCTGAGCCGAAGGCAGTCGCTTAACCAGCTGAGCCACCCAGGCGCCCTTATTTCAAGTTTTTATTTAAATTCTAGTTAGTTAATGCATATGGTAAAATTGGTTTCAGGTGTAGAATTTAGTGATTCATCGCTTACATAGCAAAATTTTGAAAACGGACTGAACCAAGTGTTAGAGAAGACGGGGGCCGGTGCTCACTCTCAGCGCCGTTGGAAGTGGAGACTGGTACGGAGCTTCAGAGAGCTGTTGGACATCATCTACCAAAAATGAACGCGTGCACACCGAGGAGCCCAGCCATCCTCCCGTGAGGCGCGCACGCCCCTCAGAAACGTGCACACGTGCCCCGCAAGACCGGACGCCAGCAGGGCAGCAATCTCATGGCCAGTTACTGGCAACAGCCCAATGTCCACCAGCAATAGAACAGGAGACAGTGCGTGCCGGGCCGCCACAGAGACTCTGGGGTGGGCAGAGCCGGGGGCACATGGAGCCACGCGGACGAATGTCCCAGCCATAGCGCTGTGTGCACCTTGTGGGACTCCAGCACCCACGCTGTGATGCATTTCCATAAACTCAGGGGCAAAGCCTGCACCGAAGGAAGTAACAGTAGCAGTTGGGGGCAGAGCCAGGAGGGCCACGGGGGAGTCATGGGTGGTCACGCTGTCTCTGCGTTGGCAACACCAGTGTATGTGGTCCTTTAAATGGCGCTGTTCAACGTTAGTCTCCAATTCAGAGAAAGAAGATTCTCTTAAGAGAAATAAGACAATGTTACCAAGTGGACAGAGTATATTGAAACAGAGAATCAAAGATGCTCCGAAGTTGTTAGCTTAGCTTATTAGATTTACATGCACTATTTAAATGCTTGAGAGGTTTGTTTGCTAGTCAGACACTTTAAATCCAAAAAAAAAAAAAAAAAGAAAGGAAGGAAGAAAGAAAATCAAATATATTCAATACATTAATTCCATGTAAAATACTTAAGGGACTATAATCATCTCAGTTTATAAATAAGATCAAACATTAATCAAAGTTGAATCTAAAGGGATGAAAAAGTTATTTTTAAGTGTGATTTTAATAAACTGAATCATAGGCCCTGGGTGGTCCCTGGCGGCTTTCTCGGTGGCTGTGAGCAGTGACCTTGCGGGACGCGGGACACCTCCTGTTGGCTCTGGGTGGTGTGGTCCACAGTCCCTGCTGTCAGAGAATCCAGGAATGCCAATGTCATCATCGTCACGATCCCAGCTATGCTTGTCCTCGTCCTGTGCGGGGCCAGCGGGGTCCACCTCGTGGTTCTTTCTACTGTGCTGTCTCTAGCCAGGCCACCCCGGGTACAGCCCAGGCTCTCAACAGATAACACCGAACCATCATGGTCCCTTGGAAGGAGGGTAGATTCGTGATCAAAATCCTCAGGTTCGCAGTGGGGTCAGCAGGGGAACAGAGCAAGGACCCCCACTCCTGGGCCTCCCTCCTGCCCGCATCAGAGTGGACTCCTTCCTCGTCCTGCTGTTCCCACCTCAGATCAGCTGGTCCTTGGGAAGAAGCATCAGTACCTCCTGTTCTGCACAGGACCTGCCACCCTCCAGCAGCCACCCTGTGGGGAAACATCCAGACGTCGGGGACAACCACACTCACCTCGTAGGGCTGTTCTGAGAACAACAAAGTTCTCATAGTATGTCAAACACAGAGTCACCATAGGACCCAGCAATACACCTCCAGGTATACACGGGAGAAATGCAGGCAGATATTCAAGCAAACACTTGCTCAGGATTGATCACGGCAGCAACATTCACAGAAGCCAAAAGGTGGAAGCAGCTCATGTGTCCACAATGGATGAATGGATAAACACAACGGGGCCCAACCACACAGTGGAATATTGTTCAGCCACAAAAGGAGTGAAGGCCTGACTCATGCACACCACAGATGAGCACTGAAAGGGTCATGCGAAGTGAAAGAAACCACACACAAAAGGCCACGTACCGTATGACTTCATGCATGTGGAATGCTCAGAATAGACAAATCCGTGGGGACCGAGAGTGGATGGGTGGTCACCAGGGGCTGGGGGAGGGGAGGGCGAGGAGGAGGGTTTACTGGGCATGCGTTCCTTTTCGGAGAGAGGAAAATATTCTGAACCTAATATTGCCGATGGTTGCACAACATTGTGAATGAATGTACTTAGCGGCACTGAATTAAGCCTGCTTAGATTGGTCAATATCTTAAATTTTAGGTTACGTGTGTTTTGCCACAGACTTTAAAAAGGAACACAGCGGGGCTCTGGTGGCATTTCCTTCTTCCTCCATCCCAGAGTCTCCCTCTAAACTCTGTTCTGTGACTTCCTAATTGCCGGCCCTCCCTTGGGGCTTGTGGCCGGCAGAATCATGACACCCCCCCCCCAAGATGTCCACATCCTAATGCCCAAAACCTGCGAGTGTCACCTTACCTGGTAAAAGGGACTCTGCAGATGTGGCTGAGGGTCTGAAGTGAGAGATAATCCTGGGTTATCAGTGGGTCCAAGGTCAACATCAGCATCCCTGAAAGAGGGTCTTGCTGTCTGGAGGGTCAGAGAAGGCATGACAACAGATGCACAAGTCGGATGCTTTGAGACACACTGGAAGGTGCCACACGGCTGGCTTTGAAGACAAAGCAAGGTCCCCACGCCCAAGCAGGTGCCTCTGGGAGCCGGGAACAAAGGCAGGAGAGTATTCCTCCCGAGCGCTTCAAAAGGGGCGCAGCCCTGCCCGCCCCGTCTGGACGTCGCTCTCTGGAGTTGTAAGACGATCGATGGGTTGTTTCAAACCAGTCCCTTGTGGGCATTTCTTACAGCAACAGTGAGATCTCAGTGCAACCTCCGAACACCGTCAGTGTCCCCACCGGCCGGGCTGTGCTTGTCCACCTTCAGGCCACTGCCCTGCCTTCCCACCCATCGCCTCTCGGGCTCGGCCGTGAGTGTAGACACAGCCACCGTCCGCTCCATCTTGCAAACCCGTCTCCCAGCTGAGAAGAGCTTCGGTGTTCTCAGTGGCTCCCCACAGGAGGCCGAGGGAGCAGACTGGTAATCATGCTCCGCTCTGCAGAAGGCATTACAGAATCTCCCAATTAAAGGTATTTTAATTACTCCTAGTCCCGAGGCCCCAGCTGGGTCTCCCAGCCCGCCGATAAGGATGCCGCCAGAGAGCGCAAATGGGATTGTTCCCCTGGTGGGCTCTCCGAGGCCTGCCTGAGCCGCCAGCTTTCCCTTTGGAATGCGCTTTAATTAGGTGCTACTGGTCACAACATTCACATCTGAGCAGGGAATTATATCATCCCTTTAGTGGCAATTAAAAGGAAGGATTTTCCTGCAGGTCATCAGGGGCATCTCTGAAACATTGCCCGGCTGTCCATGTCTTCCTCCACTTTAATCCCATTATCTTGTTCCTCGGGGCACCTTCCTTTATTACTTTCAAAACCTTATCAGGGAGGAAGAAAAACCATCAGAATACCCGTGCAATGGTTATCCCCAAATAGTTGGAGTCCATATGACCCATCTCCAAGACCATCTAGACATTTCCTCAGAGGGAAGCAATCCGGCCCAGGCCTGGAGAAGAGGTTCCCATGCAGGACCCGACCCCCAGTCTTCCTGGTCTCGAGCGGCACAGACCCAGCTGGGAGGCAGGTGCCCAGCTGACTGCCAGCGTGTGTCACGGTTGAGACCCAGATGACCACCCGGCACCCACTCCTCATTCCCCACCGGGGGGATCTGAACCCGAAGGAGAACTGACCTTGGCTCCCAGAGTTCAGGGCAAGCTTAGGGTTAGGATCTATTTACCTGGGTGGGTAGACTCTGAATATCTCAGAATATTTTAGGAGTTTGGAGATAGAGAACAACATGCTTTTCAGAAGACATGTGACCATGAAGGGGCTCAAGAAAACGTGGGACATGGTGGAGGAGCGTCTGGCTGATCTCAGAGTGAATGCCTGTCCCCGCGCCCCTCGATCGGTCGTACCACCAGCCCCAGCAGCCCCCTCCCAGCACGGGGCACACGGCCGGCGGTGGCAGGTCCCAGTAAAGACGGGCGAATACATCTGTGGTCCCCAGGGGCCCAGAGAGGGCCCAGGCACAGGCCCCCACATCCATCCCTACGTGTGAAGAAGTGCTCAGGGAGAGCGCAGGGCTGCCGGAGGTGAGCATGCATCCTTCCACGGCTGGAGTCTCCGTTAGAAAGCTGGCCTGGGGACCAGGAGGGACTGATTTCCCGAGGGGCGGGGACAGAAGCAGGGCTCCCTTCCCCATTCCTCCCAAAGCTGGGCGAGCCCTGCTCCTCCACCCTGTGACACAGAGCAGCCTCCGAGGAGAAGCCATGATGTAGCGGTGAGAGCTCGAGGCCCTGGCAGCCTCATCACCCAGGTGCCTGATTGTGCAGGAGAGAGCACGGGCCAGAGGCACCAAGTGAGCCTCAGAGGTCACGATCACACAGGGCAGCCTCCAGCCTGTCTCAGCTCCTCTTGTTGACAGAATCCGCCAGCGCGCTAGGCTGGACAGGACGCTGCGAGGGCTCCATGAGGCATGCCCTGTAGTGTTCATTCTGTGCATTGTTTCAGCCCCCAAAATACCCCAGCACCTCACCAGTTGTTTTGTTCACATCAGGCATCGAGTGTGAAATGAGCAAATGAATGACCAGACTGTTCAAGGCCCTCCAATGCTGCGGGAAACACCAGAGGCCGAGAACAGGCTAAAGCTGGCTGTGAATAGCCATGCGGTCTTGGACACATCATCAACCCCATCGCTCCCACTCCCTGCAGAGGGCCGAGAGAACCTGCCCCCCCAGGGGTGTCGGGAGGGTTGACTCGGACGGCAGAGTGTGCCCAGGCTGGCGACTGAGAGCATGACGTGTGCTCGGTGAAGCTCTCTCTCCCCCTCGGGGCTTGGTCTCCCCAAGCCGCTCAGCCCATCAGTGTGGGGAGAAGGTGAACCCATGAAGGAAGCACCTTGTCTGAAGCAGCTGAGGACCTTTCAGGGCAAGAAACAAACAAAATAAGCTCAAAAGCCTTGGCCCCTTTACGAAGTATCTAGCGGAAAAGTGTAATGCTCGGAAACACTGGGTCCCAGCTGAAGGACCTTTCAGGGCGGAGGAACGGGGAGCTGGGGATCAGGTGGCCTGGAAGGACCACAGCCTTGCTGGGGAGAGTGGAGGCTGGAACAGGGGAGAATGTCCCCTGTAGAGCCTTCAGGTGTGGGCGGTCAGGGTCGTGCAGGGTTTGAAGACCTGATGGCTGTGGTTCTGGGCCGGGGCCCTGCGGCTGTCTGCTGGGCAGTCCCAAGGGCCTGGAATCCAGGGAGGGGAGCTTTTGGGTGCCAAGGGAAGCGCCCAGATGCAGGAGAAGGTCAGCCCCGCCAAGCTTTTGGAGGCTGGAGCCTAGAGTGCATCCTGCCCTAGGGGCGGGGGGGGGATGTAAGAAAAGCCTCAGCACCTGTCACCTGAGCAAAGCCACCGCCCATGTCCACAGCAGCCCCCGGCCCAGCGCAGACCCTGCTCTTACCGGAGGGAATCTGCTCTGGTGGGGCTCCTCGCCGGGCTGGGGCGGGCCTTCCTGGGAGCTCAAAGGCAGACAGGATGAAGAGATACATTCTGTGGTGTAGACTGAGTGGGTCCTAGCGCTCAGTGGACGGGAGGTGCTGTAAAGGCTTGGTGAGGAATGGGCCATAGGCCCGGCCCTGGGCATGCAGGGGTGAGGGTGGGGGGCAGAGGAGGCCTGGGCTGGGACAGGGTATGTCCTTTCCTTTGTCTGGAATTAAATTCACTATCAAATTTCTCAACATTTTCTAAAGCAAAAGCCCTGTTGGCAGCTCTGTGCGGGGCTGGCAGAGCTGAGTGAGCAGGGTGCTGGTGCCTCGGCAGGAGCTTGGGACGCGCTCAAGGACCCACACTCCTCAGAAAGCACCTGTGTCCCCGTGCGTCCTGCTGCCAGGCCATCGTGCGAGGGTCAGACTGTCACAGAGGCCACACGAGGGTCAGCTCTGATGGCAAACTCAGCAGCATCACCGAGGGGCCCTCGCAAGCCAGCAGGGCAGCCCTGGCCCTCAGCTGCGAATCCCTACATACTGTCACACTGGGGAGGCAGGACGGACATCCTGGCAGCAGAGGCCTGGCTGGACAGGGTGGCGGTGAAGACTGCGGACCCTACACACTCCTTGGGAGCTTTCTTCTCCGTGTCTAGCCTGTCTGTCCCCCAACACTATTGGGTTACAGGCTTATCACATCTGCCTGGGGTCTGCTGATTCCTGTCCAAGTGGACCTGCTCACAGACCTTGTAAGGCATCCGTTGTCCCAAAGTCCGGTCCCTGAGCTGGACTCCAGCTGCCCCAGGTCAGCGCTGCACGGCGGCTGATGCACGCAGCAACGTGCACGGTTGCCTTCCCTGGCCCCTCTCCAGCTTCTCCACAACCCAGCGCCCACTCTGAGTCTTTGCACCACTCAGACTTTCCTCTATTAATATTCAAATGTTGGCGTCGGCACCAGTGACACTTACTGAGCGAGCATTTCATATGTCCACGCACTGAATCTTCCGGGCACACCTTGGATGCCTGTAGGATGGCTTCTTGGCCCCTCGGATGAAGACGCAGATGCACACAGCAGGTGACAGGTGCACCCACAGTCCCAGCATTAGCGGTGAAGATGCTATGTGGACAGGGCAGTCAGACTCCAGAGCCGGCCTCTGTTAAAACCCACGGAGCCAAAGGATGACTCAACCTGCGGCCTCAGGCCACACAAGCATGAATTAGCTCGAAGGAGGCACCTGGGTTGGACACGCTCTTTCCTACTGATTGGGGCTCAGACTCTGGCACCACTGGTGAACCTGTATGGTTCTGCCCAGCAGATTTGCAAACGTCTTCTGGCTGCTAGACAGGATAAGCCCATCGGTTAGGCCTTCATCACCCCCGGACAAGAACGGGCTTCATCTCGGCGCTCAAACTGCATTCAAGATGTCAGTTAGCCTTTCCCGGCCCAGCAGGTAAGCGTCTGTTCCTCGGACTGGCCTTTGAGTCAGCCTCGCTCTCCTGCTGGCTCCCTGTTCAACGAGGTAAGTCCTTCTTTGACCAGGGCTCACTCCGTATTTGTATGAGTCATAGTTTTAACTTTTAAATGTGTGCCCTACTCTTGGCCACTGTTGTCCCTCCTCCCCTGTGGGCACCGGCCTCTCTGAGCTGTAGCTCGGAACTTCTGCCCTGAGCATCCTCAGACCAGCCTCCACCCTGTGACCACCCCACTCAGGGGGCATTTTTCTCCAACTGCTTCCTGCCTGCACAAGACGTGTGCCCACAGCACAGGAACTGCCCTGCCCTTTACGATCCCTCCTCAAGCAATGGGCTTCCAAGTTTGGGGCCTTCGCCCGCCCTCCCTCTGAAGTCCCAGCAACCCTGGTGGGAAAGGATACGGCTTCGGGCTTATTTGGGCCCATCTTCCAACCCAGGGCAGCAGAGCAATCCCAGGCTGACTGTTGAAAGAATGAATGAATGAATGAATGAATGATCGGAAGGTCTCGCCTGGCCCTTACTTGCATAGTTCTACAAAGCGCCAACGTGGCCTCTAGATTGCCGGGTGACCTTGGGCAGACCTTGTCCTCACTCTGTGCCTCAGTTTCCCCATCTGTGAACAGCAGGAGCGGGCTGAGTGAGTCCAGACACCTCTCCCAGCTCCCAGAGTCCCCGGCGCCATTATATGTGCTGGAAATTGATCCACAGACAAATCTTTGCACATCCACACTCTCAGTGACACTAAGCGTAGAAAGAAAAAATATTAATGATGTGAAATTCAAAAACAAAGCAAAAACCCTCCTGTCAGAATCAGAGTTCCATTTGTCAGGGGGCTGCAGAATCCATGGCTGATGGGATGAAATCATCCTGCGGCTCATATTTATTCATCAGGCAGCTCCAGCCTCAAAGGAAGGCTCCTTTCTATCAGCGCTGACGGGAGAGGCCAGTGAACAGGAGTGTTCAGGGCCATCGGGGCAGAACGCCATCCCTGCACCCCTCCTTCCCTGAGAGGGGCCTCCGCCAGCCTGGGCGCCTGTTCCTGGCAGGGTCCTCCCCGCAAGCCGTGGACAGGTGTGCCACGTCCAGAGCAACTGGCCGCCTGCCCCTGCAGATAATTGAAGAGAGGAGCTAAGAATCTGGTGTCTCCCCTTGGGTGAGTAATTTGACAGTTTTGACAGAGAAGGGAATTTTCCCAGCTCCTCGGCCTGGATACAGGCTTTCTAATACCCAGTGACGGCATCCATGCCCATTTCAATGCAGACTGATTTCCAGCTGCTGAGGACACCTGTGGTGCTTTTCTATCAAATTTGCATAGCAGTGATTGGCGACCGCAGGGGACTGGTTGCCAATTTTTAGCTCTGAGCTTATCAATGCAGGAGTCAGCTCAAAGTCAACTCCATCTGTCCCAGAACAATACCCCACCTCCACCCCCACGCCCACTCTGATGCCGACTTCAAACCGAGAAGGAAAGTCAATAAAAATCAGAAGGATCGCTGCATTGGATACTTAGCATCACTGCGACGATCAAAAATGTGTCAGAGTATCTCAGGGAAGACGGACGTGGGCTCGGATTAAGGAATTTTCTCCCTGAGAAACAGGCAGCTTTCTTCTTCAAAGCTCTAGTGTTTCAAAGTCTCCTAGGGAAAGAGGAGAAGTGGAGGTGGAGATGAAAATTGGGTTTTGAAGACGTGTTAATAAGTATCTTCCGGGAAGACAGAGAGATGCCTTCCAACACGATAAGGCCTTCGTACAGAAAAGGCAGCTTTCCGACTATCTGAAGCGGCAGAGATTCCCAAAGGTCGGGACTGTCGATTGCTGGGCGGAAGCCCTCAGCAGGCCTCGGGTGGGGAAACCAAGACACGGCAAGGCAGGCATCCACGGAGAGAGTGAGCCTGGCCAGGTGTCACCTGCCGTAAAACTTGCCAGGTTGTTCATTTGCTGGTGGGACAATTCAGCCACAGTGCAGACACTTTCTGGATGTCAGCTGAGCAACAAAGCAAGAGGGAAATCGGTTCATTCCATTTGTGAAGAGCAGTCAAGCCCTGGGAGTTCAGCCAAACTGGATCCTGCAGGTGAGCACACAAAGCTGTGTGGGGGGTTTTCTGCAGCATCGGATCTGATTCCTCCTGGCCCTGCTCACAGGGTTAGCCAACGCCCCACTGGTAATAGAGTGAGAGCCGTTCTCAGAGACAGCAGGCCAGGCCTAGGTCCTGGCCACCTTGCCACCAAGGTGACCCTGGGACTTAGAAGACCTTCTCCTCCCCAGCTTGTTCATCACTTGCCAGCGGTTACCAATTCGCTGCCAGGAGTGCCACTGGGATAAAGCATTGAGGCGCTCCCCACCACTTTCGGAGAAACAAGAAGATGACCCGAGATGACCTGCTCACTCCCTGCCCCACATCCTGGGACAAGGGCAGGCTGCAAGACCCTGTGGGTCCCTTCTTCCCTCAGTTCCCGGGAGCCTTAGGGTCCAGGGCTCACAGAGACAGTGGGACCCGATGTGAGGGGCCCCCACTGGTCCCAGGAGTGGGAGGAAGGGGGCGCAATCTGCCCGGGCGACCCCGGGGAAGCAGAGCCAAGCAAGGAAGAGATTGTGCCGACCATGGAGAAGCTTCTTGACCCAGCTCTGGTTTGTTCTCCCCAAGTTCATTATACATTCGATGTACTTTCAATCAAAATCCCGTTAGAGTGTTTCTACAACTTGACAGAAACGTTCTCAAATTTCCCGGGAAAAATAAATAGCTAAGAAGAGCCAATGAATGCTGCATGAAGGGAAATTAATGGAAAAGAAATTCTCATTTCAAATATTATTCATGGGAATTAAAGCAGTATGGTGGCGGGGCAAGGATGGACATAGAAAGGAACAAGACTTCCAGAGACAGGTGTACAGAAATGGAGGATTTCAGGGGAAGGAGTGAACCACTTGATAAGTGGCCAGGAAAATCTGACCTGTAATTATTTCGATACCAACAAAGCCCAGCATATACCTGTCCCATAACATATACCAAAATAAACAGAGGCTTAGAAGGCTTAACAGGAAGAAGTCAAATAAAATCATGAAACTTAGAACAAAACGGAGGAGATGGTTTATCTCATCTCAAGTCAGATCTTTAAGAGAAATAAAAAAGGAAATAAATTCATAGAAAACATTTATATATCAGAATGCTTTAAGGTAAAAAACCCAAAATTTTCTACAAAATTAAAACAAACATAACCCAGAGAAAAAGCAACAAAAATTCACAACAAAGTGTAAAAGTTAATGTTCTCAATATATAAAGTGCTCTTGAAACCAACAAGAGAATAAAATAATAACCCAAACTGCAGTATGAACAAGGACCAATGATCTGAAGGTTCATAAAAGGAAAAGTAAGAATTGCTTATATATATATGTGTATATATATATATATATATGTGTGTGTATGTATATATAGGCAATATATTACATATCAATTATATGTAATATATAATATGTATATTTTGGTAATTCTTATATATAAAATGCCTTCAGTAGTAATCAAATGCATACTACTTACCATAATGAACTAATTTTTACATTTTTATTTTCTTAAAAAGGATCTCTTACTTTAAATGGGCTTCTAGAATGGTCACGACAGCAACCTGAGGAGGGAGAACCAAAGAGCCCACCAACCCTGACTACTACCACTCGATGATGGGACTCATGCACATTAAGTAAGTATTGTTGATTATCTGAAACTCGAGTTTAACCTGATGTCCTTTATTTAGGACATCTGGTAACCCTACACCTACAACAGCTACTCAACTGAGGTCCCCCACTCTATCCTCCAGAAAGGGAAGTAAAGGACTTCTGCAGACTCCAGGGGTTGGGGGCTGAGGTGCTGACCTGCATCCCACCTGAGTCCTAGGGTCCCATGCCCTCCCTGTCCAGGCCCAGTGTAGACTCCTCCACCTGCCTCGGATCCCTGTTCACAGAGGCAGAGATTTTTCTGGCTGACAGCCCGCATGCCAGGGACCACTGATTCTACACTCCTCATGGGGGGTTCTCCTTGCCAACCAGCCAGGGGGCAATGCCAGAATCCCATCCATACAGGCTGCTTCCTGGGAGGTGGCCTCTGTAAACCAGCAAAGAGCTGTAGCTGGAGGCTGTTGGCATCCTAATCATGACACCTGGGTGTCGGATGGGCAGCTCAGTAAAAGTGATCTGTGTGGACATCACCAAATTGTCCACAAGCACTGGCCTTTCAGGATTAAAGGTGACACACCCAGATGACACCAAGCAGACTGGCTCACGGGAGGCGGGTGATGATGATGGCGACCACGGCAGTGGGGGCTGTGACCAGCTGCACCAGCATCACTAGGATCTTTTTTATCTCAGCGGGAGGGGTGTCATGATGATCAACCAAGGAATATTTTGCATGTGTAGGCTCACCTCTAGGTGTCCCTAAGGCCAGAGGACAGCTTTCCCACAAGACCTACCATGGGACCTCTTAGCAAGAACTTCCTGGAACCAGTGCTTTCCCAACACATGTAGGACGTAAAGGGGACTCCCCACTGTGGCCCATGTTTTCCATAGACACCCAAGATCTCCTGTCTCCCGAGTCCCCTCCTGTGTGTGTGCCCCAGGGCCACACTCACAATTCCCAGACTTGCTTCCAGCAGGCTCTCAGGAGTCTGCCAGTGAGGGGTAGTCAGGTGAGATCCGACAGGAGACAGAGATGCCATTATTTTACTCTGGTGGAGCCAGGGGTGTGGTAGATGCACCAGATTCAGGGCAATCTTCTGTGAGTTCCATCCAGGCACTAAAGGCACCTGAGGCCACAGGTGGCTTTACCCCCGGAGCTGCTGTGTCCGCCCCCCCGAACTTCCAACAGCTCCAAACTCATCTGACATCTGATTTAAACACCTCAAGCTTGAAACACCTCAAGCCCCTTCCAAATTTTTTACTGAGCCCTGACAGATACGACTCCCAACATTCCTCCTGATTCCCAGAGCACAAGAACAATCACAACATGTAAAATGGGTTCTAAACTAAGGATCTTTAGCCGAACACACCATTGAGATGCCAGCAACATCTATGCAACACGGGCACAGTCAAGGGTGAACCAGAGGCATCCCGTCATCTTCGAAGGAGGAAATCTCCAGCCAGGGGGACATAGTCCTCAGTGTGTTCACATGAGCTTCAGTCTTTGGAAGAGGAAAGCCCTTTTAGGACTGAAGGAAGACTCATAATAATTATATTACCAGGTCACCTATGTTACAAACTATCTGAGGTAGTTACCTGGACAGAGCAAACCCATCCTTTCTGAATGTGGCCACTTTGGGTAAACTGGTTCCATCCCAGAATCCCTGCCACTGTGGGGGGCTGGAAATACGCAGGTGTCAGGGTCATGCCCTGGGGGCAATGGATGAGTGTTGTCACCTATTAGAGTATGTAAGGACACACCGCGCTACCTGGCCAGAACATCCCCACACTTATGCCAGAGGAAAGGAAGTTCTTGACCAGCACATACATTATAAGATATACCAGGCCCCAGACGCCTATCTTCATGACCCTGTGGATGATCACAACCAGCTGGGAGCTTGAGGATCTTCTGGGTCACTCCCCAGGGTCTGCGTGCTAACCTTGATGGAGATGTTCCTACCTGGCACCTGGGCAGCATCGCCGTCAAAACCACCTGTGATGCTTATCCCTGCAAGTAGCTGCTTTGTGTAAATGGCCACACTCCACTCCAAGAACAGGAACAGCCAAAGGTGGGCAAGAGGCATGAAATGGGTCAACACCTGGAGAGTGCTGTCTCCATTGGTATCATCACAGATCCTAGGATAGGCATCCAGGCAGCAGGCCTCCTTCACATGGGGCACCAAACACATTGCAAGGACCCAAAACCACATGAAGAGCAAAGATGTGATGGGACATTGATGAAACAGTGGTCTGGTGGCCCAGGTGCTGTTGCACGAGGCATGAGGATACTCCTAATAATTTAAAGTCCAGATAGTCATAAGTGTGGGATAGAAAAGCACGGATAAAACCCCTACGCTTTAAACAGGGCAGGATAGTGCATCTGGGTGAGCTAAGACTTGGTGGCCTCCGAGTGGCCGGAACAGGGGGTTCAAGATGACAGAGAGTTAGACAATGAGGGGCATCTCTAGGGCTCTCTGAATGACCTGCCTCTACTAGGATCCTGTGAACAGTGGCCTCACCCAGCACCCACAAGCTGATGGGACCCCACGGCCATCCCAACCTCATACATATGCAGCCCTGGGAGTCTGTGTGAGTGCTGGCCATCTATCCTCAGAAAAGTCCTGATACCCGGATGGACAGTGGGCTCAGAATGCAGGATCTGGAGGATTGTGTACTCCCTGGAGCCTGTGACATGGGTCAGCGTTGTTGGTAGGAGAGATGCTTTTGCTGCCATGCTATGGACTCCAGGCACCGTTGGCTCCTTTGCCCTCATCCAGGCATCTGTGGCAATCCACGTACCCCACCCTTCATACAAAGAGACCAGGGCACTATGGAAGCAGAAGTCACTGGTCTTGTTGATTTGGTGGTTTTGTCTCCTCGTCTCTTAGAGTGAGTCTCCTGACTGCCGGAACCAGGGTATTCACCTGCACCTAGAGTGTGCAATTCACACTGTTAGCCACTGACACCCAAAGTCATGGTCACGGCCATGACTCATCCTGCCTTCTGCCTTGAGTTACTCTGCTTCCTGCCTTTCTGCTTCACTTGCCTGAAGACGACCTAGTCAGATGACAAATTCGCGAAGGGCAGGAGCTTTCTCAACCTGCTTTCTTTTAGATTTCCGAGGGGAACCCTGCTACCATACCAAATTGGCCATTAGCCAACATGCACACTCTTTTTTAATAATTCTGGCTTTTCTTTTATAATAATCGCCATGCTTCTATCTTTTCTGTGTACTTATTTTTGTCCTCGTGTGGACACTCTGCTGTGAACACCCACACTTACTACACTTACTTGGTGGGCTCATGCCCCAACCCTGCGCTCCCAACTCTCTTATTCACACACTCTGATTTCATCGCCATGGTCTTTCACTTCCTGTATTATTTCCTCTCTGGCACCAATGAAGGCAAAATAAAAACCACAGCAGCCCCCACTATGTCAAAAGGGGGCGAGGAATCTGACATTTGAGGTTCTCTGTTATCAGCTGCTCCTAATCTCCTCAGCCAGCTCATCTCACTGCCTGCCCACCCACGATGAGGACCCTGTATGTAGCAGGTGCACTGTGAAAGGTCACGACAAGGTCAGCTGCTCTGGACATGCTCAGACTCACCCCCGGCTGCCCCCAGGGCAGCCCTCAGAGACACATTTCTATCAGTAGTTCTATGACTTAAGAACTGGGTGACTCAAGTGCATTAATTCACCTCTGCTGTGACTTCCTCATCCAGGAGAGGGGGCTTACCCCAGAACTCACAAGAGAACCCGGGCTATAGTGGCTGGCTGCAAAGAATGAGTCCATTATGATAGGAAAGCTCTTGGCCTCATTCCTGGTCCAAAGTGAACATTCGGAAAACAGTACTGGAGTGGCTTTGGATTTTGTTATCATGAGTTCCTAGGCCAACACTGGCTGGCTTATGCTCAGCTTTCCCTGATGACCTCAAGCAGAGTAGACACTGGCTATTTTTCAATAAAGTCCCACTGTTTATCTTTAAAATCTTTTTTTTAAAAGATTTTATTTAGCAGGACGGTGGCCATGGAAGTCGGAATCCGCTAAGGAGTGTGTAACAACTCACCTGCCGAATCAACCAGCCCTGAAAATGGATGGCGCTGGAGCATCGGGCCCATACACGGCCGTCGCAAAAAAAAAAATAAATAAAAGATTTTATTTATTTATTTGACAGAGAGAGAGAGACAGCGAAAGCAGGAATACAAGCAGGGGGAGTGGGAGAGGGAGAAGCAGGCTTCCTGCCGAGCAGGGAGCCCGATGCGGGGCTCGATCCCAGGACCCTGGGATCATGACCTAAACCGAAGGCAGACGCCTAACGACTGAGTCACCCAGGCGCACCTATCTTAAAAATCTTAACAGGGTTTCCTGAGGGCACTGGCATGCATCAAACGTCCACCCCCCGCCCCATTCCTTCCAAAACCCGACACATGTCAGGTGCAGGAATATTAGAAGGAAGCCTACTTCACCCATGATGGCGGGTCACCCCAGAGACACCAGACATGACACCCAGATCTGCCTTTTAGGATATTTGAGGTGAAGCGTTCCAGAGCAAAGATCTCGCGGCTGGTGCTTCTCCCTGGGTCCATGATCTCCATAGTTGATTACAAAAGAAAAACAAACTAATCAACCTTTTGCAAACTTTCCTCTAATCAATCACGTATTTTATGGTTTCATTAGCTATGGGGCCAAACTCAACCAGGCAATCATATTTAATTCCTTGCATATTGATTTATAAAGAATAGTTTATGGCTGTCTGCTCATTAGCAGTGTGAGATAGGGTTCCTGCTGTAGGTTAATCCCTGCTTATAGTTAAACCGCATTAGGACAACTGAGATAACACAGGGCCCTCCATGTCCTGTGATGAATGGGACGGCTACTTCCAGCTCATAACCTTGGCAGAGGCCTGCTTCTCCCTTCATCCCTTGCCCGAGCAGGCATGGGCCTTCACTCAGAGGTGGGACAACTCAAGGGAACATGTTAGAATTTGACCCCTGTCACCCTCAACGCCCTCGACATCAGATTCACCATCCTCATTGCCGCCATGTGTAAGATCTCATCTGCACCACCACTTTGTCACTTTCTGGGCCACCACCTCGCCCTTCATTTGCCATTTTCGGCCTCCCTGGCTCTTCCCTGCATAGAAAAGAGCAGAGTAGTAAAGTCCCCACAAGAAGGAAACTTAGAGGTCCAAAATTCTGGGATACTGACCATCGGAGGCGAGAAGTAGGGATTTTTATAGCTTACATTAAAAAAAACCTTTTTAAACCATAGTAAATATCAAAAAATCTTTTTTTAAAAAATGTCTTTTGGAGTTGTAAGAACCGGCATATTTTAAGTACAGGGAAAAAAAAAACATATGGATGCTGTTAATTTAGGAAGAAAGATTGATGCTGTAAAAACTAGTTTTCCCACCAAAAAAAAAAAAAAAAACAACTGATGAAGTTTGCCCGGTGATAAGGAGGAGGAAGAAACAGAGAGGGGGCACGGGGCTTGGAAATCTGCGGGTCCCAGGAGAAGCAGGACGAGGCATGACCTCATGCACGGCCCCGCACCCAAGAGCTAGCTGAAGAGCTAGGAGGCACCCCAGGTCGCGGAGCCCAGCCTGACCCCGCCCGACCTCAGCATCTCAACGCCAGAGCGACCAACTTCCTCAATGTGCCCAGGACGTGGGGTTCTCTGTGCAAACCCAGGAGAGACCCAGGCAAATGAGGGCGAGCAGGGTGCCCGACAATGGACGGTCGGTGCTCACCTCCAGTAATCACTCAGTTATCACAAGGGAATGAGGGGGTCAAGGGAAAAATAAGCAGCCGGGCTAGCAAAGGGCGAGTGAAGTCGGGAGGTGGGGATGAGGTGTCACCGGGGACTGGAAAACCACAGCCACCCATCACCATGCGTGCAGGGACCTGGATGGCAGAGCAGTGGGAGTAAGCTGGGCTGTGGGGGCTCAGGAGCCGTGTGGGGGCAGAGCAGCCGGGAGGGTGAGGGGACACTGGTGGCGCTGGAGGGGGCCCAAGAGACCCTCTCTCACCAACCACATCGAGCGCCACTTCGGAAGCAGTCCCTGTGGAAAGCAAGAGGACACTCCGGAGAGAAGGTGTGGGGTAAGTACGTTTTGGGGAAAAGACAGTGAAATAATTCTGAACAGAGTGAAACATGTGGTGATGGGGGGAATGATAGCAGGGGTCGGAAAGGCCTGACAGGAGCAGCAGGACCAAACCAGAGAGAAAAAGCATGCAGACATCATTCAAGACAAGTTTCACAAACAAAATAAAACTTGTTTCCAAAGACCAAGGCGTTGCCACAGTCCAGAGAAAAAGGAGGATGTAGAACAATCCACGCCAAGATAGCGCCTAGTGAATTCACAGGTGTTTGATCCTCACGTAAGCACATCGAGATACTCAGAAGGGCAGAAAAATCCTAACTACTCCGGCCTTCTCCGAAGACGTGTTCAGTTCTAGGAGATGGAGAGAGCTTGCCTGCACAACCTTCCAAGACATTTTGTTTTCTCAACTCGACCAGCATTCAGATATCAGAACAAGAGACAAATCGTTCGAATATCTGAGGATGGGAGGAATAGGATTCTGGTGAGAAGGGAGAGACACTAGCAAACGGGCGGGTATGAGAACCCACTCTGTTTCACTTACAGATTCAAGACCGAGACCCACGCGGGGATCGTGAGCACGTGATGGGAAGCAAGTACTCCAATCTCAACAGTGAATAAAGAGCATCACTAGTCAAGGCGGAGGGGAGCGGGAAGGGAGCTGCTGTTGGACTCAACATGTAACATTTAAGGTTGATGATATACCTGGAAATATATCACTAAAAACATAAAGTAAAAGATCAACCAAAAAAAAAAAAAAAAGGCACCAGGTCCAGACAGTTTCAAAGACAAGTCCTGTCCACTCCTTAAGGCAGATAATCACAATACACTCCAACACGGGACATGGAACAGAAGGAGGCTTCCAGAGGGATTTTACGAAGGTAGAATTTTAGTGAAACTGAAGCATCACAAAGAAAACACAAGAAAGATGCTAATCTCACTTAGGAATGAAACATCAACATAAAATACAACATTAAACTCTCACGTGTTAGGAAACAGGGTCCAGTAACAAAACAAAAGAGCCTCACAACACCACCCAGGGGAGTTTATTCCAGAAATTCAGTAATGACTCAAAATTTAGAAAATCAAATAATATAACTCTTCCTAGTAATTGATCAAAAGAGAAAAACTGTAGGATTCATTCCACAGATGCTGAAAAGCCTTGTAAGTATATTTAATTCTGCTTCCGGTAGGTAAGACTTGTCATCCACAGATGTTGCTGAGCACTTTTTCACCATGGTTTTGTTCCTCTCTCTATATGTTGGTATGAAGAGAAGTCTCCAGTCGTTAAGAAGTGAAAAAAAAAAAATCAAAAAATCATTACATGAAAAAGAGGAACAGAGAAACTCCTGTTTTAGGAGAGAAATGCAGTGACTGCGTGTGTGCATGCATAAACTACCTCTGTGATTATAAGCAAGAAACTGGTAGCGAGGCGTTTTTCTTACATTCTATTAACACTTTGAAAATATGTCCCTTAGAGCAAGTGGATTTCTGTAAACTATTCCGCAATCATTACCATAAAGCCATGGTTCTCTATTAGGGTCAATTTTGCCCCACAGGTGACACCTAGGACTCTCTGGAGACGTCCTGGTTCGTCAAACCCAGGAGGGGCGCTACGGACATTAGCGGGTGGAGCCGGGGATGCTGCTCAAGGTCCCACCTGCCCAGGACGGCCCCACTGTCCCTGTTGCCGAGGCTGAGAAGCCCAGGTAGAGAGTGGTCATTTCCCCCAGAGGTCACTTCGAGGCAACACAAGTGAACAGCACTCAACTCAGAAAACCAAAGGCTCCCTCTGTCACTTATTAGCCGCTCGACCTTGGGCAGATCAACCCATCACATGAAGCCCCACTTTTCTCACCCGTAGCCAGAGATGATGGGGTAAAGATGGGGTACCGATGTCACACCTGGGAAGGGCCGTGTCGACGCTCCACAACTCGGTTCAGTGGGCGGCGTTGAGTGGACGGAAGAGGGGCCACTCAGAGCCCTGTCCCCAGAGCTCACAGCCTGGCTGGAGAGGTGACAGGGGACAGAGGTTCAGTGTGTACTTAAGTGAGGAGACGGACGCAAGAAAGGTGGAGGCCACTCCAGGCCGAGAGAGGACAAATGCAGCTGGGAGGCCTGAGCTCCGGGCAGCTCCGTCCCTGCGCTGACCCCGAGGGCCTTCCCGCTGCTCCCCGTCCAGGCTCCTTCTCCTCCCAGCAAGGACACCACCCACTCAGTTTCACCCAGGATCCCCTGCTGAGTCCCACATCTGAGGAGGGTCTAACAGGGTAGACCCTTGCCCCTCACCTTGATTTTTCTTCAGCTTCTATAATGAGATGGAGGGAATAGACCCCAGTGATGGGCAGATATAATTCTTCAAGTTAACTCTTACATGGATGTGTTCTAAAATAGCCCCCAAAGAATGTACTGCATTTCTGGTCGGGGGTGGGGAGACCAGAAGCAACGACCTTAGGGTACAGAATTCTGCCCACGAAGCATCAACTGGTCACCACAGTTTTCACACTGACGTCAAGGAGGTGGAGAGTAATTTCCTCCAACATAAAACCTGGACCATAATCCCTCCCCTCTGTGCCTCTGGGTTGAGGTTATATATGACTTGAAGCAAGCGGGCAAGGCAGCCAAGTCCTGTTCGCCTGGTTAATTCAATTGACAAAAATGCATATGAGAAAGCTGAAGAGGCTCTTTGAAGTGACAGAGCTCCGTTGGCATCCTACAATGGACTTCGGCAGTTAACATTCAGATCTGAAACTCTCAACTGAGAGCAGCCCCCTAAAGTACCTGAAAATGTAATATTCAAAGACACTTAACATTAACGTACGTTCAATAAAGCCAGTCGAGAATATAGAACCCATCTAGACATCATCTTCATCAGACAGTGAAATTAAATTAGATTTCCCCAATAACCAGCTTTGGTAAGCCCATCTGCATTGCGGGTGCGAGATTGGAAATGGAGTAATTTGGTAATGAAGCTGCTTGTGGAATTTCTGAGCATGTGTCCAGGCCTGGGTCAGTCTCCCACTTCAGTTCAGAATCGTAAAGTGTTGGGTTTCACGTGGACCTGGAGGTCATGCGGTCTAAACCCCAGACCCACGTCTACACCACGGGCTGTCCTCTGGCTCGGCTGTCCAGTCTCTTCCTGAGCAGTCCCCTCCCCTGCCCCAGGGATGGGGAGCCCACAAAAGCCCAAAGCACTGCATTCCTGACAGAGTCTCTCTGTGACCAGACTTGCATCAGGGCACCTCTGAGCTCACTTCCCAGTGAGGCCCTGACTTTTGGGGCTTCTGTGTTCTCTGTATTGTCCAATTTTAGAGGGAACCCTGCTAAGTCAGTTTATTCAGAGCCCCCCACCTTTGATATCTGATCAGGCTCCTCACCCCTAACACTCCCAGACAAAGTCTGACCACCCTGACCAGCCCTCAGCAAAAATCCCATAATGTTGGTTTAGCCCAAATCCCACCCACTCCCAACATTTCCTCTTATTAACTTCCCGTCCACTGAGCCCCGCATCCACACCTTGGCTACAAATCCCTACTTTCGCTTGTCCTATTTGGAGTTGAGCCCAGGCTCTCTCTCCAACCGTGAGACCCCATTTTACTAGCCCCCCTTGGATAAAGTCTGCCTTGTCACCTTTAACAAACACCATGAATAATTTTTGCCTTGGCATCCACATGAAGTTAACTCCAACAGGTACAAAACCAGTTCCTCCATTGAGGCAAAGTCCGACCTGGTCGTATTTTTGGTCCTTTGAGGCCACGTGAGGCTAGTCCACCTGCCACGTGACAGTGCTATATTCCTCCAGAGGCTGCAAAGCTTTCACTTTCTTCGAGCTGTGTTTAAATAGTTTACCCTTGACAAACGGGAACTGATGGATTTGCTCTGTCCTGGGCGGCGACAAGGCAAGTCAGGTCAGGGTGGAGAAATTTCCAAGAATGATGGTCCATCCTTGGGCTGGGGCTGAGGCTGGACATGGGGACAGAGCTCTGGTCAGGGTCAGAGCATTCTGAGTCAAAACCTAATCTTGCAGCCAAGCCTGGCTCTGGAGGAAGCTGAAATCAAGATGGGCTATGTGCTTAAGACGCCTGAAGCCGAGCTATGTCAGGACCACAAATATCTGCCGTGGGCCTCATTTCTCCCAGGACTTGGCATCCTCAGGGTCGTTGGCCATCTTGGACCAACACTGCTACGGAAAGAATCCCCTTCGTGACTGTCCCTCATCTCTTCTCAACACCGGCCACTAGATCTAGCACCTTCCTTATAATACTCGTTTTGCTAGTTTAATTAAATGAGTACAAATTATTTTATTAAAATGAATGAGTGTGCATTACCAAGGGGGCACGGAGGAAGAAGAGGGTATGAAGAAGGAAGAAACAAAAGTGATGACAAAGATGAAGATGAAGAAGGAGGAGGAGAAGGAGGAGATGATGAGGGAGATGGAGGAGAGGAAGGAGGGAGACAACCACCCGAAATCGAGGAAGCCCTCCTTCCCGATCAGTATTTGTGTCAAACTCCAAAGTGCCTGCAGCCTTCGTCCTGTGGGGGTGGCGGTGAGGGTCTCGGTCCTGGAGGATGTGCTGAGTGCCCACTGGGGGAGCAGAGGTGGAGGTGGGCCTTCGTGCGCCTTTGGAGAGCAGAGGTGAGGCTCCAGCCCAGATCCTCGCGCACCGGAGGACCCACCGCGGAGCCTCCCAGTGCCCAGAGCAGATTAGCTGGGCGCTGCGATGCCCGCTGAAGCTCACAGGGAAAATGAGCTTATGTTGATCTTCTCTGTTCAAGTAAATGCACTTTATCTACACCTGTGGGAAGGATATTTATTTAGCATTTATTTAGCCTGGAAGCTCGGATGCCAAGCTCAAGCAGAGGGACTCCCATGTAACAATCAACAACATTGTTCATCAAAACAGTCAATTAGTAGCCACTTGACTAAGAGTGGTTACATCCGAAAGGAGGAGAGCATAGTGTCTCTGGGCGCACTGTTGCCTTTTAAAGGGACAATACCCTTTCATCCTCTCCACTGAGCATTGGATAATCAGCTCTGCATGGTGCTGGGCTGCTGCTAATTCGGTCCAGGGAGGGTGAGGACAAGGACACAAAGCTGGGGGGGCTCTTCCAAGTAACACCTCTCCTGCACATCAGGGGTGGTGGTGGGTGAACCTGCCTGGTGGTGAGATGTCCGGAAGTGCTGAGGTTGGGGGAGCCCAGGATAAAGGGGAAAGTATCTCTTAGGGTACTCGGGGAAGATTTGACAGACTGAGAGAAGCTGTAAATATTTATTTAGCTGTGAGTTCTCTTTGCCATTGTGCAGAGGACCCAAGAGCTGGGACAGAAAGAATAAAACCTCTGCATGTTTATAAGTAATAACAGCAATTAATAATACTCATTACTATCTGCTAGAACCAGTGTTCTAGATGTGACCCCAGCACCTGGTGCTTATGGTCCCACCACTTCCTAACAAGTTCGGGGGTCACATGCAGGTTCTGTGACGGGCGTGCTCACACTGGTCACCAGTGCGCGTGCAGGGCGCCAGACTCGAGACTAGAAGTCTGTCTTTGGGCAGCCAAGCTCACCATCTTTCCACTGTGTCACCCGCCAGCACCCCCCGCCTCCCAGGTGAGCGTCTGCACATCCATGTGTTCACAGGTGCTCATCTGTAGGTATACCACATGTAAATCATTACTCAGAACAAGCTTCTCCCTTGCAGGAAACAGTCATACACCTTGCTACCCCTAATTACCATCTTTGTGGTAAGCGAGGACATGTGTTTTCCAGAAAAAGCCAGTGGAGCCCTTTGGGGATGGCTTTAAAAATTGGGGGTTCCAGAAAGACCAAGGGAGGCAAAGGAGAAAACAGAGCAAGAGCAAGAGAGATGTGGGGCTGACACGGGAAACCCAGGGAGAGGGGCTGAAGCCTGGCCAGGTGCCCAGGTCCTAACAGGGAGGTAGATGAAGACTGAGCTGAGGCCAGACCCCGAGACATGACCAGGTCCCGCAGCTCAGGCATAAAGGGGTCAGCAGGGTGATTTCCAACAGCAACCTGTGTCCACAGAAAGGCCTGGAATCTCTGGGGACACCCCCAACTCAGGGTCTGAAGACCCTTCCAGACCAGGGCTAGGCAGGTTCACACACTTCCTAATGTCACTGTCATAAAGGAGGTTCTGAAAACTCCCTCATAAGCCCTGGCATCTAATGAATATTTTGCGGACAGTAGCACTGTTGTACATTTAGATGTCACTGATCATTTGAAAATGGATACCACAATGGGGCGCCTGAGTGGCTCAGTCGGTTAAGCTTCTGCCTTCGGCTCAGGTCATGATCCCAGGGTCCTGGGATCAAGCCCCACATCGGGCTCCCTGCTCCGCGGGAAGCCTGCTTCTCCCTCTCCCACTCCCCCTGCTTGTGTTCCCTCTCTCGCTGTGTCTCTCTGTCGAATGAATAAATAAAATCTTTAAAAAAAATAAAATAATAAAATAAAAATGGATACCACTATTATTTTACTGATTCAAACCACACTTATAAGGGCTCATAATGGTCTTCATGAACACCCCTCCCCTCTACCACCCAATCCAATTTTTTTTTTTTTGCTCTAATATCTAAAGTTTCTCAACCACAGACTCCACCTAGCGCTCACATCAGGGAAGACACCCACACTGCACCCTGGTCCCCCCACGTGCCTCCCTGCCTGGCCATGGGGGCTGGGATCAAGGTATGTGGGGGTGGGTGGCAATTCAGGACATGACCAACGCTCATTCCGTGACCTTCTGATGGGTCCCAGGCACCCTCATCACCCTTTTACATCAATAACCCAATCCCACTTCTCTTATGAACTGTTGCAAAGCCCACTTCCCTAACCGTCCTCAGCCTCACATGGCTCTCCATGGCCTGCTGAATACAGATACCGCTCCACTGCCCAGCACTTAGAGCTCTCTGCAGATTTCACCTGCCTCTTCATTTATTCATGCATTTACACAGCCATTCGAGAGATCTTACATGAGACCCTGGGCAGGGTAGGGGGGTGGGGGCAGGGGGCAGCGGGGTGGAAGGCAGCCCTCAGGATGCTGACAGAACCAGACAGAGCGTAACACAGACTGCACACTCAGCGCCATGGGCTGTGCCCAGCAGAGGACGAGAACGCACAGAAACTGGATAGCAGAGATAGGAAGGGATAAATTCTACCCACAGATGCGTGGGATGTTCACAGAGGACCCGAAGTTTGAGATGGACCCTCACAAAGGAGCGGGCACTGACCCTGACCGCAAGGGTGAGGACATTCCCGGCCGAGGGGGCAGCTTGCACAAAGGTTTGGAGATGAGGGAGGGTGTCCATCTGGCCTGATGCCATCTCCTGACTCCATATGCTCACCTCAGGGTCTGGCTCTGTGCAGGGCTCACAACCCTTCCTGCACTTCTCGTGCTTCTGGAGGATGTCCGTGCTCTCCGCAGCTCCTCTGGACTTAGATTCACCCCCAGCTGCATGACTCTGGCCAAGTGTCCACCGGTCAAGGAGGCTCTGTGCCCTCCCTTGTTAAATGAGCAGATTGTAGAGTAAAACTAATGCATATTAGCAGGGGATATGGCGTGTAGCACACTGGATTAACCAGGGGTGTTTGAGAAACACTCCTTCCACACACCCAGGATAAGAAGAAAACAACTAAGGTGTAGAAAATCTTCAGAAAGCTTAGAGAGAGGGCGCCTGGGTGGCTCAGTCATTACGTGTCTGTCTTCGGCTCAGGTCGTGATCCCAGGGTCCTGGGATCGAGCCCCGCATCGGGCTCCCTGCTCGGCGGGAAGTCTGCTTCTCCCTCTCCCACTCCCCCTGCTTCTGTTCCCTCTCTCGCTGTCTCTCTCTCTGTTGAAAAATAAAATATATATATATAAAAAAAAGAAAGCTTAGAGAGGCACATAAATACAAATCCATAGTGCTAGTATTATTACTACCATCATCATCAGCCTCACCACCAAATATCAGTTCATACATAACAATAACATTATTGTTAGTACATTATCTTCAGTAGAACCAGAAGGGAATTATAACAGGATTCCTATGGACAGATTAAGTTTTCTTTCCAGAACACTGTGTTTAACTCAGAAGTCATTATGCATCTACTGGTGGAAGCATTCTTTAACTATAAGCCAGTAAATATATGTGATGTTCTCCATGACTATTAGTAGCCAAACTCTGTTTATTAAAGAAAAAAAAAATGAGGCAGAAAAGAAAGAAAGGGGGAATCAAAACTAGCAGAGGGATGGTGCGCTCAGGCGAAAGCTTGTTTGAACTTGGCGAGTCCCCCAGACTCAGTCTCCCAGAGCCGAGGCAGGACCGCTCACCCCTGTACCCAAGGCAGGACGGGCAGGTGGCAGCCCCTCAGTGACTCTTAGTTGAGCAGACAAGCGAAAATCTCGGCGGAAGATGATGTCCTGCTCCTCGTCAACTCCTGCAGTGCCCGGCACAGAGACTGGCCCAAAGACAGTTTTTAATGAGTGTGTTAGGGAATGTCACCCAGTCCCACCCTGCCTCTGGCTGAAATAGACTCCTATGTGAACTGCACAGACTCACAGGGATAACCTGGGGACTCCTGGTGGGGGAAGGGCCAGGGAGGGGCTGTCCCAAACAACAGATCGATGGTGTTCCAGATGCGCTGCGACTAGGGTCTGTTTCTTACAAGGCCAGGATACTTCTGACAACACATGTGTGGGGCTTCCCCACACCAACACACTCTCCAGTTCTCTGATGCTCCCTGGGCATCCTACAGTTCAATTCAGTTCTGACACCAACTCTCAGAGCCATTGCAGACCCCACAGGGTCCCACAAGAATGTCCTCGTCAATGACGCCAGGCACAAGACCCAGGTCGTCACCCATACTTCTGACCAACTGGCTATAAAATTGGAGTTTCCCACGACCCCCTCCTCAGGGTGATCATTTGCTGGGGTGCCTTACAGAGCCCAGGAAACCAGCTAGCTTACTATTCCTGGTTTATTGTAAAGGGTACAACTCAGAAACAGCCTAAAGGAAGAGATGCAGAGCTTCTGCGTCTTACCCAGGCTCACCACCCTCCCAGCACCTGATGTGTCCACCAACCCCCCAGCTCTCCAAACCCCATTGTTCTGGTGTTTATGGACGCTTCATTACGTGGGCACGGTTGACTAAATCATTGGCCATCCGTGATTGACTCCATCTCCAGGTCCTCTCCCCTCCGCGGGGGTCAGAGGCTGTGGCTGAGAGTTCTCCCCCTCCAACCCCCTGGTTGCTCCTCTGCCACCCAACCTGCGTCCTGAGGCTACCTGAGGGCCCACCTGGAGTCACCTCATTAGCATAAACTCAGGTATGGCTGAAGGGGACTCATTACGAATACCAAGGACACCCCTTCTCAACCCATCCCTCAGGAAATTCCACGGTTGTTAGAAGTCCTTATCACAGACACCTTCCCTCAGAGTTAACGGGAAAGAAGGTGAGCCTTCCAGGCATCTCCACACCGCCTTCCTCTTGGATTGGTGCCTGCCTTCCCCCCGTCCTGCTGTAACCAAGCACAGGTAGGACCTCCACACCAGGCACTCCTACCCACATTTCGGGAACATTCCAGTATGCAGACTTGGGGGCACCAAGGCAAAGTAGAGGGATTCCGGGCTGAGGGACAACTGAGCTCTAGTTCTAGGACATGCAACCCTGCTGAGCCCCAGTGCCTGTTTCTCAGCGGGCTCTATGCACCGAAGGTGACATTGCAGGACACAAGCATAAGGGCCCCCCACCAATGCTGTGCTTTCTTTGTTCCCAACACCCCTCTTTGAGTCTCCCAAACCACAGAAGCAGGGCGCAGAACTGGATGACTCGGGCAGCAAGAGCAACCCTCCCTGCTCGGTCAGACAGAATTCTCACCCTGCCAAGGCGGCCATCAGCAGTTGAGTGGTGCTGGGGGAGCCCTGGAAATGTGTCTTTATTGATCCGCCAGCCCTGAGACGTGCCCGATGGCTGGGCAATGGGAAGCACCTACAGGCAGGACTGCAGGTCTCGCCTCGGGCCACAGCAATCCCCTTAGTGGCTGCAGGCTCCTGGCTATTTCTGCTCGTGGCCAGTGATGATGAGCCATGGACCTCTCCACAGCAGCCCAGGTGAGACCCTTCACCAGATGCTTCATGGAAACAGCCCCAGGGAGGGATGGGCAAGAGGCATATGGTGCTCTGGGCCTGGACCAGAGGTGGTCTGTCATGGGTTGCTGCCCCTTTCTATTTCAAACACCAGGCGCAGGTCCTAAGGCCGGGGCTGTGCAGAGAGCAGGGCTGGTGTCCCTGGATTAGCCATGATTTCCCTGACAGAAAGGTGGAGGGGGTTGAAGAAGCCCAAGGCAAGATCCCCTCAGGCCTCAAGACCGGGTTTCTAGGTCAACCAGGTAAACGAGGACGCAAGGACGGAGTGCCGGCTCAGATGGAGGGCAGCTCTCTTCCAGGGATGGCTTCCCCTTCGGATCCTGCAAAAGTGATGCACCAAGTCAGCGGGGAGTACAAAGTGGCAAGGATGGGAGCCGGGAAGTGGGGGCGTCCTGCACAGAAGGCTTTGTGTCTCCCAACCTCTCCATACTCCTGGGAGTGGAAGGCGGGAGAGTCCTATTGCTGTTATGTGGATGAGAGCATAGCCAACACAGTCAGGGTCACAGAGCTGCTGGGGTTTGGACCCCAGTCTGTAGACGTCCACCATGAATGACATGCGCCATGCGCAGCCTCCGGTGAGGCCAAGCAGAGGCTTCAGGAGCAAAGGGAGTTCAGAGCTCACTGAATCACCCAGCCTGTTCCAAAGGCTCCTCCTTCCCAGTGCCACCAGTCAGGCTCACCGATGGCCTGGCTCAGGCTCAGTTTCCAGACAATTAGAAGTTAACTCTCAGCTTTGTCTAATCTGCCCAAGCAATTGTGAAAGAGTGTCCTGTCTCAGCTCATCAATTCAGCGAGAAAAAAAAAATCAGAGAAACTCTTTGTTTGGCGTTGAGGAGATTAAAGCTGCAAACGATTCACAGACTCAGCCTCCCATCAGCCTGTCCCCCAACTCCAGGACGATTAATCATAGCCAGCCAATCAGTCACGCCCTGCTTCCAGTCTGGTGAGTAGCAAGACACACTGTGCTTCCAGAGCCCCTGGCCTGTGGTCAGTGCAGCCACCTCTCCTCCCTGCTCACACATGAGGCCTGGTTTACCCCAAGCTCCAGAGATGTCACAAGTCCACATTTTGCTGAGGTTCCTGACACAGGCAGCCTGTGCCTACACACTCGGGTTGTGTTAGTACATCTGTTCATTACTGTGAATAGCCTTGGTTTCTGTTAGACAGATAATGATGATGATGGTGCTGATGGTGGTGGAAGAGGTGATGGAGATGGCGGAAGTGGTGGAGGTGGTGAAGGTGATGGAGGTGATGGAGGCAATGGAGGTGATGGAGATGGTGGAGGTGATGGAGGTGATGGTGGTGGAAGTGATGGAGGTGGTGGAGGTGATGGTGATGGTGGAGGTGATGGAGGTGATGGAGATGGTGGTGGTGGAGGTGATAGAGGTGATGGTGGTGATGGAGGTGGTGACGATGATGGTGGAGGTGGTGGAGGTGATGGAGGTGGTGGTGGTGGACATGATGAGAACCACCATTTGTTGTTTTCACTGTGTACCAGGGAATCTGCTCAGAACTTTACTTACGGTATCTTATTTAAGTATACCAATCTGAGTTTCATTCCAAGGGTTTAAAGGGTTTTCATTTAAGGTTTTCTGCAAAAACATTATACTGAAAAAATAAATACACTTTATGACAATTTAAAGTAATCTTTGAAAAGCAGAAATCACCCAAGACTCATCACAGATTTGCCCCAATTACCTGTGTATTTTGAACAAATGAGTCAGAATATTACAGGTAGAATTTTCATTTCACTAGGGGTGTGTGTGTGTGTGCACGTGCGCACGCATGCACACGCATATGTGTGGTGTATGCACGCACACAGCTTCTCTGGTTTGAGTGCCCAGCTTCACACTGTCTAGGGGTGTGTGCATGTGTGTGTGTGTGTGCACAAGCACATGTGTGGTATATGCACGCACACAGATTCTCTGGTTGTGTGTCCAGCTGCACTCTGTCTAGGTATGTGTGCGTGTGTGTGTGTGTGTATGTATGCACACACACAGGTTCTCTGGTTTGAGCACCCAGCTGCACACCTGCACTCAGATCCATGCAGGTGTGTGGCTCAGAGTCAAGGTTTACCTGAATGCCTCTCCTTCATCCCTTTTCTCTTCCTCTGCCTACTTGGGAAGGAGGAATGGCAGGCACTGTTTGTTCCAGGAGAGACAATCTGAAGCGACACTGGCAGAACAAAGCCCCAGCCTAATACCTTTCCAAAGAGCATATTGCTTTTTGTAGCTGCAGCAGCTGCGAGTCCAACAGCTATTCCCCAGACAGCCCAGCACAGAGCATGGCTATTTTTAGACTGTATCACACCTAAGAGTCTGTGCAGAAAAGACACTGCGTGCCAAGCAGACGTGCTATTCCTTCCTCCAACAACCACTTAGCTCGATGCAAGAGCAGCAGCCTGCCTGCATTTGTTCTTAATGTATCAGATTCCAGCAACAATATGCCATTCTCTTTGAATTCTTTTCAAGTGTCTGCTACACATTCATACCTCTTGATAGCTATTATTACAGTGCCCAAGTCAGTCCCATGCCAAATGACAGAATGAAAACTGGAAAAAATAACCATCACATATACTTGTACTTTGTGGGCAGGATATCACTGCATCTGGATGTCTGAGTACGTTCCGATGTTTGACTGCATTTTCAGTTTTCGCTGAGATGTTTGGCATCAAGTGGAATATTCACACCCAAAATAACAACATGGGTAAGTGCAAAACACTCTTTACATTATAAAGTAAGAAGTACTGGCACTTTTAAATGTTAGGACTGATGTACAATTTTCCTGGGGATAGGATGTACTTGCTGACTAATGTTCATTCTCATTAACTTCATCACCTTTATCACCATCATCACCATCTTTATTATCACCATCATCACCACCACCATCATCATCACCACCACCATCATCATCACTATCACCATCACCACCATCACCATCATCACCACCACCATCATTACCATCACTACCACCACCATCACCACCATCACTGTCATTACCATCACTACCATCACCATTACCACCATCACCATCATCACCACCACCATCACCACCGTCACTATCACCACCATCACCATCATCACCACCACCATCACCACCACCATCACCATCACCATGACCACCATTATCACTATACCACCATCACTACCGTCATCATCATCACCATCACCATCATCACCACCATCACTATCCCCATCACCACCATCACTGCCATCATCATCATCATCATCACCATCATCAGCACCATCACCATCATCATCACCACCACCATCACCGCCATCACCACCATCACCACCAGCAGCACCCTCACCACCACCAGCACCATCACCATCACCATCTTCATCATGACCACCATCATCATGACCACCACAATCATCACCATCATCACCACCACCAGCAGCAGCACTACCATCATCACCAACAGCACCATCATCACCACTACCATCATCATCATCATCACCATCACCACCACCATCATCGTCACGATCACCATCATCACTCTCATTATAATGACATCATTGTTATCCGTAATCATTTGTTAATCACTTACTGAATGCCCAGTTCTATGGTCAGTATGTTTCACACATTATCTTTAATCCTTACAGCAACCTTATATCACAAGCACTAGATTTTTTTTTCATATAAAGCTTAGCAAAGTTAAAGTGACTTTTTCAAGACTAAATAGCTATAAATTGTAGAATTTAACACAGATCTGTGAAACTCCCTAACCTTTTCCATTACACCAGCTCATTTCTTAATGTGCTAAATAGACTCAAAATCATGGATCACTACAATGACAGGGGACCTCAACAGCCAGCTTGCTGCCCTCTTGGGTGGCTGAAGAAATTGCTTTTACACTGAGTTCTTCAGCCTTGTCTGTGTTTCTCTCCACAATATGGCTTCTAGTGAATAACCTTGCAAGGCTACACCTTCTTTAGGACTTCTCTTCATAGCTGGTCACTCTGTGGGCAGCCTTGGGCTGAGATTTCCCACCTCACTTGGTGGCACCTGGATCCTTGTAGGCACTTGGGAAATGTTTATTGGCATGAGCACCGTGTTGGCCTACTCTCAGTGAGAAAGATGCTTTGTATGAGGGAACTGGGCACCTGCTTCTGAGTTAGGAAGAGTCACATCTTGGATCATACTCCTCCACTAACTGGCAGGGCAGCCTCAGTCAGGCCTGAGAGCCCTGATGTTCTGGGAATTTGTCTTGACCCCTCATTTGCCTTCATGCCTCCTATTCAATACCTTACCATATCTACTGGTTTTACTTTCAAAGTATTCCTCAAACCCTTCCTCATCTCTCTCCAAGTCTCCTCAACATCCCTTTCCCAGATGTTGTGCCTCACTTAGTCTTCCCCATCTATGGAAATGGTTACTGCTCCATACCCAATTCCATGGAAAACCAACAAACATGTAAAACTTTGGAACTATCCTTGGCTTTTCCTCTTTTTCCTCAAGCCCTGGACCCAAAAGTCAGCAGATCTCATCAGCTGCAGCTTCACTATACAACCTGACTGACCACTCTCATGCCTCCATGCCACCTCTGCAGTCCAGGTGCCTTCCTGCCACTTGGACCACTGCAGTAGACTCCTCGCTGTCCTCCTGTCTTACAACCTCATGTCTCTGCCCTCTGCCATGCCCGTGGCATGTAACTATCATGCTGAAAGCCTGCAGTGGATTCCCAGATCCAAAATGGCACCTACAGCCTCCAAGTTCCTCTGTGGTCTAGCTCATTCCATCTTCTTCATTAAGGCCACTCCGCCTTCCCTCAGCAAATGCTATGTACGCAACTCCAACACCCAACAATTCTTTCCCCCTTAGGGCTCCACTGATAAAGCCATGCAGCTTGGGAGTCCCTCCCATCCTGCTTTGGCTATCCCTTCTGTCCCCCCAGGTCTCAGGTTGAAAGTCACTTTTCTATGCCGGGCACCCCTACCCACCGAGTTGAAATGAGGTCTCTCTCATCAGTGTCTACAAACACATATCCACCTACTGATTGATTTGCCTCCCCCACCTCTAACTGCAATGGACACTCCTGGGGCACAGACCTTGCTTTGCTCTCCGCGGTGTTCCTGGCACCTGTGGCAGCACCCAGCACGCAGTAGGATTCAGCACATATGTGCCAGGTGGATGAATCAATGAAATCAGATAATAGCCCTGCCCTACCATCTCCCCAGGCTGCTCTGAGGCTCATGAAAGGGCTGTCTGCAGCATCAGGTACGCCATGAGGTCCTAAGTCAACAATGCGTCAAGCAGCAGAGTGAGCCATCCATGTGAGGACAGATCTGCCTGACTGGTTAAAAAGAAAGGGACCGACAATATTCCAGACACCATAAATCAGCACTTTAATGCTTTCAACAGCATCTGAGATGGCATTTATTTGTACAGAAGGGACACTGAGGCTAAGGTGACAATTTGCCCAAAATGACATCCAGCAGAAAATGAAGAACAGGATTTGTAGCAAGTTTAGCCTAAGTCCATCCCACACCCTTCCCACAGCCCCACGCAGCCACAATGTCTCCTTTCTAAATTGTCCATGTCAACACACAGACAGGGACAGTGCACAACCCACCCCAGGCCACTCTACTCCCTGAAAACTCTCCACCAGACAATGGGTGGAAGCCCTGGGCAGTCTCTCTCAGATATCCACTGTGGTCTTGCCGCTGTCTGTCAAACTGTGCGGCATGCACACTGGGCCTCTCTGCACTGGTGGAGATCCCAGGTTCTCCCTGAGAAGCTTCCAGCAACCTCCACCATGCCCCACCATGATCCTGCTGATGCCCTGCCTGGAAGGAGTAGTGCACACACTGCCACCCTGGGCTCTGGACACTGCTGTGTTGGACAGTTTGCAGCCAGCTCCCTTGGAAAGACTGGTGAGACAAGCGGTCCCCCTGCAGAGTGGGTGATGCACAGGGCCTGTCAGTCCTGCATTCCCCTGCTCCACAATCAGCTGCTCTGCATGCAGAGCAGGACCGTGTCAGAAGAGGAGCCCAGGGGAGTTTCGGTGGCCTTGTCATTTGCCCAGAATTGCAAATGGAGGATTCTACATACATACATAGAACCAACGCTTTCTGGAGGCTTTATATCAGGACTTTGCTCAGCAACCTTTGGTGCAGAGCTGATTTCATCTTAACCATAATGCATTTGAGAGAACAAGAGAGCAAACATTTATAAGCATCCATTGGTGTCAGCATTACATGCACGCCGTCACAAGCAACCATACCAGCCCTGAATTCTAAGAGCGCAGGCTCAGTGCAGGAGCTGGGACCAGGATCCAGCAATGCAGCCTGGACGAAGGTTACAACAGAGATGGTGATGATGGTGATGACAATGGTGATAGTGATGATGATGATAGTGACAATGATGACAATGATGGTGATGGTGATGACAATGACAATGGTGATAATAAGGATGGTAATCACGATGATGATGATGGTGACAATGATGGTGATGGTGATGACAATGATGGTGATGATGATGACCATGACAATGGTGATGATGAGGATGATGATCACAATGATGATGATGACAATGATGGTGATGGTGATGACCATGACAGTGGTGATGAGGATGATGATCATGATGATGATGACAATGATGGTGATGGTGATGACAATGACAATGGT
>NW_023270717.1:2523279-2525234 GCF_011800145.1 Mirounga leonina
GATGATCACAATGATGATGGTGATGACAATGATGGTGATGGTGATGAGAGTGATGGTCATGGTGATGACCATGACAAAGGTGATGATGAGGATGGTGATGATGACAATGCTGATGTTGGTGACAATGGTGATGGTGATGACAACAATGATGATGACGAAGATGATGACAACAGTGATGATGGTGATGACGATGACAATAGTGATGGATGATGGTGATGACAGTGCCTCTGGGCTCCCCATCAGCACTGTGAAGCAGCTATGGTGTCCATGCCTGTGTCCCAGGGTGGTTGTAGAGACCATATGAATAATTCATAGAGGATGCCTGGAAGAGCACTTACACAGAGCCTGGACGTGGAGCACATCACCAGGAGCTGTCTCTGCTTGACAAGGAAGACTCTGGGATGCAGACAGGATTCCAATACACCCAGAGCCGCAGGGTGCACCCAACAAGCTACAGGGTGAAGCTGTGAGCTCTTGTCCCATCAGGGCCACTCCCCACCTTTCTTTGACTCCCTTGGCCATAGACCCCATCAACAATGTTATGAAAGCATTCACAAAGAATGGCCTCATCAGAGTCTAAGAAATTTAAATACAGTAATATGAGAATATAATGGGGAAGGGAAAGCAATAAAAATCCCTTTCCAAAAGTCAGTCCCTAGTATGGAAGGGGGTCCATACACATTGGTCAGGGACATGGAGGGGAGACACGCAGCAGGAGGGGAGTGGATGAGGAGGTCGTGCTTCATGGGGATTTCAGTCCTCCAAGACAGTAAGACTTCTGGAGACATGAGCACAACAATGTGACCTAAGCTCTGGGCTCTGTCTTGGCCATCCCCAGCTGGTTCTGGTATCCAGGATCGAGTCTCTGTTGCTCTGAGACAATCAGGGCTGCCCTGAGAGATCTCAAGATGCTCCCCACTTAAGGTGTGTAGACTTCCCTCTGGTTTACACAGACTGGCCCCAAGGCCCCTTCTGCCATCCCAGGCAACAACTGTGCTCCCATGTGACCAAGGAGAAGCAGCCATGTGCAGAGAGCCTCTTGACCATGGCTTCTGCCCTGAAGCACCAGCCCGCCCCCCTGCCTGCACAGTGGAGGAAAGCATACCCTTATTTATTCTCCACTCCAGCTGTTCCACCATCCATGGGCCAAAAGGTTGGGCTTTGCATCACATCTGCCTTCTACCTGAATGCCAGGTCCAGGTGTGCATTTATCGCTCCAGCTAAGGGTCACAGTCTCCACCAGCCTTACAGTGTTCTTCCCTGATGTGGGGACCACAGCCATCCCTGTCAGAAATAGGAGCACACATGTGATGCACACACCTGCTCCCTGAAGGGGGATGCACTCACTCACCAGGATTTCCCACTGGGCCTTGACACCTTGCATTTCCAAGCCAATGTCCCCTGGCTAGGAGACATAACTTCTCTTTTAATTCTTCCTGGTCTCCCCTCGACTTAAGCCATTCTTACATTTAGATAGACAAGTAGATAGATGATAGATAGATAGATAGATAGATAGATAGATAGATAGATAGATGATAGATAGATAGATAGATAGATAGATAGATAGATAGATAGATAGATAGAGACAGGATAGATAAATACGACAGACTGATATGTACATACACACATCCATCAGTAGGCGAGCCAGCCGCTCTCAGTCCTGTCCTCTTGGCCCCTCCGGCTTCTGTGCCTGCCCTGACTGATCTACCCCTCCCGTGGTACCTTTCCCCCGTTCACACAGGCTCTTGCCCCATCATTGCACTGAATTCACCATCACAAAGATTCCCCTGGCCTGTCAATTTCCAATCCTAGATTCCTCTCAGGTATTCGGCTGCCTGGCCTCTGGGTGGCCTGTCTATGCAGGTGACCTTCCTGCTGGCACACCTGCCCTGGGCTGCAGGGAGCCCTCCCCCCCTCCCCAGCCACCTGTCTCACTCCCCAGCCCCTCTGCCACA
>NW_023270717.1:2525244-2532514 GCF_011800145.1 Mirounga leonina
TGGACTTCAGTGAGCTCCTGCTTCAAATGACCAATATGTCTTTCCAGTTTCCTATTAAAAGTTGTACAAAGATATAAAAATGTGAAAACCTGTATTACCACCAAAAAGTAAAAGTGACAGTCTGGGGTAGACAAAGCCCTGGTACAAAAGCAATTATGAGGTGTTTGCAGACACAGAAGCAACCTGCCTGCCATAAGAAGGCTTGCTACCCAGCAGGTGTTGACCACATTGCGTGCCCCACCAAGAACACGCCAGCACAGCCCCGTTACTGCTCCCTGCAACCCAACCATCCAAGCGCTCCTGTCATCTCTACTGAAGCTCAGAGAGGTTACATATGTTGCCCGGCATCACACAGCAAGCTCGAGGAGGAGCAAATTTGCTTCTAGAGCCTGTCTGCCCCCCTGCAGATGCCTGCTGATTAGGAATTGTAACCCCTTGGCGAGTGCATCTTCACCTTCTGGATCTAACTCAACACCAAGCCCCTCTGCTATGCTCACGAGCCACTTCTGGGATGGACAGAACACAGACCTCCTTTCCTCCCACATGTGAGCACATTTCCTTGTGGAGCCAGGTTGGGGCTCCCAGAAGGGAGGCATGGGGAAAGCTGGGAGCACCCTGAGAGGCTGGGACCTGGGAGCAAAGGCGGGGGTGGGCAGGGGTGGGCAGAGTCCCTCCACGGGCAGCACAGGGCCCCTCACCTTGCCCCTCCTTCTCTTTTCTCCTCTAGTCTTTCCTAAAGCAAACATGTAATAAATGCTGTGTGCATATTTTGTCTGCAAATATGTTAGTCTGCATCTCTACAAGGAAGGTCTTTTTAAAGCATATCCACAATAGCCCATCTAATATCCAATCTCGTGTGGATGTGTGTGTGTTTGTGTGTGTGCGTGTGTGTGTGCATGTGCGTGTGCGCGTGTGCGTGCACGCAAAGCCCCTGCAGCCCTTTGTAGTGTGTTCAAGAAAAAAGCAGCTGCTTTTCCCAGAGCGCTCCGTACCCATCATCGGAGTCTGAGTTCTGATGATAAACGGGTTTCACTGGCCCCACGGCTCCCGGAAGTCAGGAGTTAGATTTTGCAGCGTGATCAGATCCCGTTGGGATCTCCCCGCTGGGCCAGGCTTCCATCAGGGACACCCGATGGCTGCCGGGCTCTCGTGCATGGATGTGGCTGTTGTCGGCACTTACGGTGGGTACACTGACATGCGGAGGGTTGAAGCTTCAGCATTCGAAGCCCAGCGTAGATTTTTTTTTTTAAAGATTTAATTTATTTATTTGAGAGAGAGAATGAGAGAGAGAGCATGAGAGGGGGGATGGTCAGAGAGAGAGGCAGACCCCCCGCCGAGCAGGGAGCCCGATGCGGGACTCGATCCCAGGACCCTGGGATCATGACCTGAGCCGAAGGCAGACACTTAACCGTCTGAGCCACCCAGGCGCCCCTCACCTAAGACATTTTTATTAAGAAAAGGCATTTTCTTTTTTTTTTTTTAAGATTTTATTTATTTATTTGAGAGAGAGAATGAGAGAGAGAGAGAGCACATGAGACGGGGGAGGGCCAGAGGGAGAAGCAGACTCCCCGCCAAGCAGGGAGCCCGATGCGGGACTCGATCCCGGGACTCCAGGATCATGACCTGAGCCGAAGGCAGTCGCTTAACCAACTGAGCCACCCAGGCGCCCGCCCAGCGTAGATTTTTTATCGAGCACCTTCGATACAATATGCATATAAAAACAAGCTTCCCATTTCAATGATCTCTTTACCCAGAAGTAAAGCAGGGATAGATATTCATTTCTTTCCCCTTATTTATCAGCTTTCAAAATAAAGAGTAGGTGCCCTGACCTACTCCAGCAGTGACCAGGTTTGGCATTTAGTACAAATCTGTTCCGCACTGGTGTCCTCAGCATTCAGGAGTTTAATGATGCTAAAATGCCCCAGGTGTGGTTAGGAGAACTTCTTCATTGCCTCTGAGTCCCTTGTGGTTTCGCTTTTCCTTTTCTTTTTCTTTCTCCAAGACTTTTTAAATGGTGGTCAAGTCTGCATGACGTCCGGTTGAGTCCTGTAATCATTTTACAGCGTGCGGTTCAGGGCAGGAAGCACACTCCCCGTGTTTTGTAGCCATCCCCACTATGTAGTCCCAGAACCTGTCGCCGTCCCAAACAAGATGCGTGCAGGAACACTCACCTCATATCCATCACGCCAGCCAAGAGGTGGAGACAGCTCGGAGGTCCTCCGGTGGGATGTGGGCCAATGCCCACTATGTAGTCCCAGATCCTGTCACCGTCCCAAACAAGATGCGTGCATGAACGCTCACCTCATATCCATCACGCCAGCCGAGAGGTGGAGACAGCTCGGAGGTCGTCCGGTGGGATGTGGGCTGTGCACACAATGGAATAGGGTTCAACCGGAAGAAAGGATGGAGTTCTGGCGCGGGCCACACCGTGTGCGGGTGAGCCTTGGCAGCACGCCTCGTGAAAGCAGCTGGTCACGCCGGTGGTGGGTTGTCTCGGTGCCGGGGACCCCACCCTGGTCACAGGCGTGCTTCCTGGCTCTGTTCACAAGGCCATTTGGGGCTCATCTGGGACATGTCCTACCGCACACCCAGAACTAGCCATGTCACAGGGAAGCCTTGCTCACTTTCAGTCTAAAGATGGGGCATTCGGCGCTACTAAACTGTCATCCATTTCCATGCCTTTCAAGAAAGGATGTTTCCTTTTTCTTACATCCCACCCATTATCCCGGTTCCTATGACCAACGCACACTTTACCCCATGACACACACACACAGCTGTCTCAGCAGCCCCGTCAACACCACCAGCGATTCAATGCCTGAAAACAGCTTGAGACACTCGGGTAGTTCCTTACTTTTGTCCCTCTGACACGCGCCCTGGAGACGCACAGCCGAGTCGGCCCCCCATTTGGTGTACAATTAAGTCCTTGTGTTTCGTTCTGCTTTTGGATCTAGGGATTGCCTTTCACATTTATTTTTGTGCACGGTTTCAAAGTCAAATCTATTACCTTCGACTCCACCCTGTCCCTTCCCTTGCACTCTAGGTAACTTTATGTATTTGTATGTTTATTTGTTTTAGTTCGTGGTTTATCATTCTGTTACTTTTAACATACACATATACATATATAAGACACACAAATATGTATTTATATGTAACATATTTAGACATATGTACATGTACATGGCCTCTACTTCATTGGAAATGTGGCCAATGTCATACGCACTTCTCCCACGGTGTTTTTTCCCTTGTGACACACCTGGCTGAACCCATGGCAGGTGGAGGTAAGCCTGTGCCATCCTGGGGTCCGGGTTTTGTGGGACCGAAAATTTATTCAGTGGGAGGTATCTCCTTAAAGAAAAAAAAAACACACAAAATATTTTTCTTTTGTAAACTTAAATACAAAGAGCTTGTGCACGCCCTGGCAGGGTCCTGGGCTTGAGCCTCAGCCCCGTCAGCCCCACAGCGAGTCTCCCTGCTCTGGTATCACCATCTCGCCATATGTCACTGGCCCTTTGGGGGCATTCCCAGAAGTGGGAGCCGTGTATATACAACTCTGCTGGACACTGCTAACTGCCCCTTGTCAGGGGTGGAAACGTTCTCAGCCATGATGCCTACCTAACTGTCCGTTTCTCTGTGGTTTCTCCACCTCCATGGGTTGTCGCACTTTAGGGTCTTGCTCCTGATGGATGACATGGTATCTCCATGCCACTGTAATTTGCATTTCTCTTTCATGAGTGAGACTGAGCGCCTTTTCACGGGTGTATGGCCCGTTTTAATTTCTGTTTCATTGAATTACTCATTTATATATTTGCCCATTGTAGGACATGATGCTAAATGAAATCAACCAAAAAGATAAGAGCTGTGTGATTGCACTTATATGAGGTCCCTGGGGTAGCCAAATCCATAGACGGAAAGCAGATGGCGGGTGCCAGGGACGGGAGTGGGAGGCTGGGAAGGTCATGCTTCATGGGGACAGGGTTTCAGTCTTGCAAGATGGGAAGACTTCTGGAGACATGCGCACAACAACATAAACATACTTAACACCACAGAACTGTACTCTTGAAAAGGGTTAAGATGGTCAATTTTATGTTGTATGTACTTTACCGGAATTAAAAATAAAATCAGGTAGACCAATTCCTCTCACTTTGTACTTTTTCAAAATGGTTTTAGCAGTTTCAGTGCTGTTGCCTTTCCATAAACATTTTATAATAATCCCATCTATACCTATCTACAAAAAGAAATCTTGCTGAGACCGATGGGCATGGCATTAAACCTGTGTATTAATTTGGGCAAAATTGACATCTTATCTACATTCTTTTTTTTTTTTTTTTAATTTCTGCTCTTAGCTTTATGATTCCCTCTTTCTGCTTACCATGCATTCACCCTGCACTTTCAGATTTAGGCTCTTGAGGTGGAAGCTTAGTTATCTAAGACTCTTTTCCAGCGTGTGCATTAGTGTTGTAAATTTCCCTCTCATCACTTTGTTAGCCGCGCCCCAAAATTATATTTTCAATTCCATTCAGTTCAAAGTTGCTGTTGTTGTTGTTTTTAATTTCCTTTGAGATTTCCTCTTTGACCCATGGATTATTTAAGAGCTTGTTGTTTCGGTTCCAAGGGTCTGGACACTTTCCTATTTTTGTTCTGTTACTCGTTTCTAGTATGGCTCTGTTGTGCTGAAGATCATACAGCCTGCCTCCCATTCTTTTCAAATCTGTGAGTTTCGCTTCATGGCCAAGGATGTGTTCTACCTACCTTGATATATTTCTGTGGGCACTTGAAGAGAAGGTGCATTCTGCTTTTGTTGGACGGAGCACTCTGTAAGTGTTGGATAGATCCCGTTGGTTGATGGTATTGCTGGGGTTTTTTCTACCTTGCTGGTTTTCTGTCTATTGTTCTATCAATATTCAAGACAGTGACACGAGGTGCCCGATCTCAACCGCAGATTTGCCCACTTCCCTTTTCAGTTCCAAGGCATTCTGTGTCACCTATTTTAGCACATACAAATTTAGGATTTCTGTGTCCTCTCAGCGGATTGACCCTCATGTCATTATGTAACACCCCTCTCTGTCTCTGCTAATTTTCTTTGCTTCAAAGCCTATTTTACCTGATATTAATTTAGCCACTCCTGCTTTCCTGTGATTAATGTTTACACCTCACATCTTTGTCCATCCTTTTACTTTGGATCTGCCTATATGGTCATAGTTGAGGTGAGTTTCTTGTAGACACCCTACAGTTGGGTCATGCTTTGTAACCCACCCTGCCGCCGTCTGTGTCTTAATTAGTGCATGTAGATCGTTTATAGTCATGTGATAGCTGATGGGCTAGGGCTTACGTCTGCCATCTTAATTCCAGTTTTCTGTTTGTTATCTCTGGGGTTTTTTGTTTGTTTACTTTCTCTTGTTTTCCTGTGGGTTATTTGAACATTTCTTAGAATTCCATTTTGATTAATCTGTAGTGTTTTTAAGTGTATCTGTTTACATAGCATTTTTAGTGGTTGCTCTGGGTCCTGCAAAGTGTATATGTAACTTACCACAACCTATGGGTGTCAGCATTTGCTAATTGGAGAGAAGTATAGGAACCTCACTTCTTTTTACAGTCTTTTACCTCCGCAGTTTATAATAAAATCTCCTTAAATATTTCCTTTGCATGTATTTAGAACCACATCGGACAGTGTTCCAATTTCTGCTTCAGCCATCAAATGGAATTTGTAAGACTGGAGAGGAGAGGAAAACCTACTACATTTATCCATATTTTTGTGAACCGTGTTCTTCCTTCCTTCTCGATGCTATCAGGCTCACTCTGTTATCCTTTCTATTCTGGGTAGAGAACTCCTTTTTGCCCTTATTTCAAAACAGGTCAGCAGTTAACAGATGCTCTTAGTTTCCCTTCACCTGAGAACGCCTGGATTTCCCTCTGTTATTGAAGGATATTTTCACTGAGTATGGGAAGGATATTTTTACCAAGTCCAGAAAGAATTTGGGCTTGACAGTCCTTTTCTTTTCACACCTGAAACATATTGTGCCATTTTCTTCTGGACTCCAAGGTTTCTGATGAGAAACCCACTGTCAATTTTTTTTTCTTCCAGGTAAGGTGCTGTTTCTCTGACTGCTTTCATTTTTTTTTCTTTGCTTTTACCTTTCATAAGTTTAATTATGATGTACCGTGGCATGGATTTATTTAGGTTTATTCCCTTTGAGATGCTTTCGACTTCTTGAGTCTGTAGATTTATGTATCTCACCAATCTGGGTAGTTTTCAGCCTCTCCCTGTTTCTCCTCTCCTGCAGGGACAAAGTCACACAAAGTTTAGATGTCTGTTATAATCCCATGGGCCCCCGAGGTTCTATCTGTTTCTCTTTAGGGGCTCTCTGTCTGTGTTCTTTTTTTTTTTTTTAAAGATATTTATTTATTTGAGAGAGTGAGAGAGAGAGAGAGAGAGCACTAGCAGGGGGAGTGGCAGAGGGAGAAGCAGACTCTCCACTGAGCAGGGAGCCCGATGCGGTACTCAATCCCAGGACCCTGGGATCATGAGCTGAGCCAAAAGCAGATGCTTAACCAACTAAGCCACCCAGGCATCCCTTTCTGTCTGTGTTCTGATGGGGCTGTTCCTGTTCTGTCGTGTAGTTTCCTGTCCCCATCCCCTTGTTTTCTGTTGTGATGGTGGACCCGTCCCAGCCACGGGGCTTTCTACTTCAGTGGTATCTTTCAGTTCTCAGTTCCGATTTGTCCTCTTTGCATGCATGTTTCTGTGCTGGCACTTTCTACTTCTCTGCTTCCTACTTTTGCACAGAAGTGTGCTCAGAATCGCTTATGGTGCTCTGCAGTCTTTGTCAGACTAACAACTCACTGTTGTGGTGATTGTCTTCTGCATCTGGGTTGAGAGCTTCCCAATTCCCGGGCCGATGAGTGGGACCCGACACATCTGTTTGTTTGTTTGTTTTTTTAGCTTTTTGTTTTTTTATTTTTTTTTATTATTATGTTATGTTAATCACCCTACCTTACATCATTAGTTTTTGGTATAGTGTTCCATGATTCATTATTTGTGTATAACACCCAGTGCTCCATGCAGAACATGCCCTCTTTAATACCCATCACCAGGCTAACCCATCCCCCCACCCCCCTCCCCTCTAGAACCCTCGGTTTGTTTTTCAGAGGCCATAGTCTCTCATGGTTCATCTCCCCCTCCGATTCCCCCCCCTTCATTCTTCCCCTCCTGCTTTCTTCTTCTCCTTCTTCTTCTTCTTCTTCTTCTTCTTCTTCTTCTTCTTCTTCTTCT
>NW_023270717.1:2532524-2617778 GCF_011800145.1 Mirounga leonina
CTTCTTCTTCTTCTTCTTCTTCTTCTTCTTCTTCTTCTTCTTCTTCTTCTTCCTTTTTTTAACATAGAAACGTCTGTTTTATCCTGTGACAGGGTCTCATTTAGGCCAGTGTTAGCTGCAGAGCAGGTCTGCTCCATTTCTCATCGGGCTCGCAGCCTCTGGAAGGAAGGGAAGGGCACCAGCCCAGCCCAAGCAGAACGTGTCTCCTCCTAACGTGTCGGAGCAGCTTTTGCTGATGTCCATGGGGCTGAGGCCACAGATTTTTCTGCAGCAGGAGAAAAGTTGTCTCTCCTGCGAGACTGCTTTCCCTTTGCTTGGCTTTTGGCTAGAAAGAACAGGGTCCTGGGGTTGTTTCTGGTTTTATTTGCACCCAATGGCATCTCCAGCTTGCCTCGGCTCCACATCTACAATATAGGAGGCAAAAAATAAAATACCCAAAAATTAATCCATATTGCCAGAAACACAAGTCCTTGCTGATTTTTAAATGTTGCTATTATAATATGCAGCTTTCATGTATTCTCTTTTCCTTTTCTGCAATGGTTCTTCCTTTGATTTGGGGAAGTTTCAAGACACATATTTGTATCATCTGCAAACAGAACTGGGTTTATATTTTCCCCTTCTTTTCCAGGTCCTGGGCGTCCAATTCCTCCACCTTGCCTAATACTTTCAGTGGAGTTCTAAGCGGTCAGAGAGATGCGGGCATCTCCGTTTTCTTCCCATCTGTTTGTGTGCCCAGTGAGTACTGCACTAACTTTTCCATATGTCAATTATGGATTTATTGGGTGTTTTTAACATGGATGAGGTTAATTATATAAAAAAATCTCTCCTATTTTGGAAGGATCAGGTAATACGCGATTCTACTTATTTGATGGATTACATTAACATAGTTCCCAACATTGAAACACTTCCTGCTCCCGATAAGACAACTGCTTGGCCAGGGTGCACTATTCTGTAGCAAGCTTCTGGTCAGTCATGCTTTACCAAAGATTTTCGTGCATCCACGGTCATAAGGGAGATGTTCAGTATTTTGGTTTTTTAAATAAAATCTCTATCAGGTTATGGGGGTTTTACTTTCCTCGTAGAAGGCACTTGGAAGTTTTCCATCTTTCCCTGTGCTCTGGAATGATTTAAGTAGCATTGCTATTATTGATCTCACTAAGCCTTGGTCTGCTTCCCTTGGGGGGGATGGTGTTTGGCGGGAGTTAGTGTTCTTTAACTATCCCTCTGTTTCCACAGTGGTACCTGGCCTATTTAGGTTCTTTCTCTTGAATGGGGTCAATTTTGGTCCCTTGCATGCTGTTAGAAAATTATTTCATCTTGGCATTTAACTGTATTTGCATACAATCTTACAAAGTAATCTTATCATTTAAAAAATAAATTCTTCTGGATTCAATGGCTATTTGCCCTGTGTTATTTCTAATTCTGCATATGTATGCCTCCCCTCTCTCACCCCCTCCCCAACCCAGAACTCTTTATTCCATCTCTTCATATTTCATCTATGCCCCAGATTTGGGGTGCATTTACTGGTTCTACTACATTTGTTTTAACTCTTTAGTACTTTCTACTTTCTCTGGATTGTTGTTGCTATTTTAGCTTTCTGTGTTGGATACTCATTTATGTTTCTGTTTTCATTTTTATTGATATTCATTTTTATTTAAGGCTGAAGTTATCGTTTTATACCTGCTTCATGGTATTCTATGGATTCTTATATTTTTGGTTTTCATTGTTATTAACTTTATGAAATTCTGTAATTTTATTCCCTATTTTGTTCTTCTCCTAACAGTTCTTTAATTGCATGTTGGTGGGGAGGTTTTTTTGTTTGGTTAATGTTATAATTAACTTCTAGTTTTATTACTTGTGTAAGAGGATGTTGGGTGTATTATTTCTACGCCTTAGAATTTAATGAAATTCTCTTTAAAGATATGGTCAGCATGGGGGGTGTTTCATGTACTTTTAAGAAGACATATTCTCCATCACCAGAATTCAGAGTTCAGTGTCTATCTGTAGAGTCTGCCTCTTTAGTCACATCACACGTGTCTTATATCTCCTACCTAAGAGTGCCCTCTTGGTCTGTCTTGGATGGAGTGGTATTGTGGGTTTTCTGTTACAAGTGTATTTCTGTCGATTTCTCCTTGTATCTTCTATGATTTCCACTCTTTCAAAGCTGCTTCTGTGTTATCAGGTACATATTTATTAATAACTGTGATACCCTCCTTGTGAATTATAGCCTAATCCTCACAAAAAGGCCCCGCTTTGAATGCCTTCCAGGGCTTTATGGTCTAGTTAGATAGACCTGCTTTCTATTTACATTTTTTCCTGTAATATCTTATTTGTACTTTCTTTCTGATCTTCTTAAATCTCTTTATTTTAAGCAGGTTTCATTTATATAGCACAGTGCTGGATTGCACTTTGTTAGCCAATCTGAAAATCATTTCTTTTATTTGAAATAAAATAGCACTTAAGCCCATTTCTATGCAGTATTTATGAATATAATCAATGTCATCATTCTGACATAGTTATATGATGTACACAGACATATATATGACTTTTAGATACGCACATGCCCACACATATATTCACCCGTTGCATACTATGGTCAATTTCTTCTTATTTGTTTTTTGTTGTTGTTGTTCTTTCCTGGGAATATCCTTAGGTATCCAGAAAGGCTTTTGTTCTTATGGATGCTTTTGCACTAATACCTTTGGATCCCCATCCCATCTCTTCTCCTAGACACTGGTGACCAGTACCCCCATCTACTCGTCTTCTCCCGAAAAGCAGCCAATTTGAGGTAACGTATTTTTCTTTCTCGGTGCATACCTATCATCAGCCGGATTATTCTGCATTTTACTATTCCACATCCCCCAATCTTGCCAGTTACCCAGTTGCCACATTGTCAGAACATACGGCCTGTATACACCGTCAACTCCTCCTCATCACCACTCGGTGGGAGTCCTGCAGGGACGCCTGCTGCACCACCCTATGGCTGCCTTGCCCACGTCCCTGCTGTGTGACGCTCTTTCTCAACTAGACATTTTGGGAAGGTCCATGTCAGTGATATTTTCCAAATCCTTACATGTATGTGTGTGTGAAAGTCAGTCTGGCTGGTTGGCTCCTGTCTTTCCTCCAGCTTCTCCATTTTCCTCCGGTATAAATACTTCTTGCCAAAACATCTGACGTCAGTCTGACTTTCTTTCCTTTGTGATTCCTGATTTATTTTTTTTTTCTTGCATGAATGCCCTAGGAATTATCTTTTAATCTAAAGCCCCGTAGTTTTACTAGAATATGTTTTGTGTTGACTGTTCTGGGTAGACTTTTTCACAGACAGAGCGTGTCCTTTTTCAATACTCGACTTAAAGTTTTCTCTTATTTTAAAAAGTGCTTTTGAAACATTGGGTTTGGTATTCATTCTGCCCCATGCTTTGGTTTTCTGCCTCAACATCTCCAGTTATACATGTGTTGAGTCTTCATTTCCAGTCTTCCGTATTTATTACTTGTAAGTATTTTCAATGTCTTTCTTACTTCTCTTTTCCAAATGCTCCCTCCTTTATGTTTTTCTTAGGTCGTTCTCTGTGACAGATATAGACTCTTGTCTTCCTTCTAACTTTACCTCATTTACTGAAGTAATTTTTTTCTTCTTTTTCTAATTATTTACCAAGTTCTATGAGCCTCTATCTTTCTTCCATTCAATCCTTTGATTTATGTGCCATCTTAGTTCTATCATATTCTATTCTTTCACTAATTTTGTTGTCTGTATTAAAAAATTCGGGTTGTTTTGAAATATTTATTTAAAAGTTTTTTTTCTGTTATGTCTTATTGTCTGTAAGGATGTTATTATGCTAATCGTTCTTTTGTTGTTGTTGCTATTCTAACTTTGCATGAATTCAATTACAATCCCTTATTGCTGATAATGTCTAAGCAAGTTGGTTTCCTAGGATTAACAGAAGGAAAGAGTGCCCCTCTGTAGCTTTTGTAGCTTCACAGCTGCCTCTTCTGATATCATCACCTGGTGTTCAGAAAGACAGCTGTGCTTTTCTGGAGACCTGCCTTTTCCTCTTCTTCCACCGACTTTATCTGGACACTCTCCTTTCTTTTCGCTAGAGTCCTTCTTTGGGAGTTCGGGTTGCTATCACCGCAAGGAATTCATTCCTCAATGTTCTAGAGGCTGGAAATCCGAGATCAGGATGCCAGTGCTTCCTGGTTTGCAGACGTCCATCCTCTCATCTTCTCTCTATACCTTCACATGGAGCAGGGAGAGCACTGGTCTCTTCAGCCTCTTATAAGGACACCATTCCCATCATGGGGGTCCCATACTCATGACCTCATCGAAACCTAATTGCCTTCCAGGGCCTATCTCCAAATGTTGTCGCATTGGGGGTTAGGGTTTCAACATATGAATTTTGAGGAAGACACAAACATTGAGTAGATAAAACCCTCCCAACTGTTGCTCCATAGCAGAGCTGTTCTTAGATCTGGGCAAGAGCGGTCTATGCCCTTGGCATGCCCACACTTCCTTGCTGCTATCCCTTTCCCTGGAGCAAGCAGCCTATAGGACAAAGAAGTGTGCCACCCAGAACCACTATTTTTCTTCCAGACCGTACTCAAGCTTACCTGGGATGCTTAACTGACTTCCCAAATACCTTAGTTCCCTGCTCTCTTACCTAGAAACACAATCAGATTTTGCTCCCAGGGTTGTTGAGAGGATTAAACTCAATGACCACTTTGAAAATTGCATAAAGTGCTGCTCTGTCTGGTCACTTACTGCCGGTGTCCAGACATAGCTTTGATTTCAATTCTGACTCTTGAGCCCACTGTAAATTGAGTTTTGCCTAAGATCTGCTACAGCAGGATTGTCCCTCAGGGCAACCTTCACTTAAACATAGGATGGAGAAGAACTATGCCATGCAATCTGCTGACCCTTCGTCCATCCATTCACACATCCATTCACAGGCCCCCTCTGAGCACTCAACATGCATCAGCCTGAACCTGCCACCACAGCAGGCAGAAAAGAGAAAAATGAAATTTTATAATACAACTGTAAATATTAACCAAGTATAGCACAGAAGTGTCTCTCTCTATATGATAAAAAGCCTCCGAGGTGGAGAAGGCACTTTAAACAGCATGCAAGCAGAGTGTTACAGGATCCAGCAGTAATCATACGAGCCCTTCGCCCTGAGCACGGACCATGCACTAGACTCTGTGCTATACACTTTCCATCATTATCTAGTTGAATCCTGAACCCCATCCAGCATGGCAGATGATGTTACACTCACTCTGCATGTGGAAAACAAGACACGGAGAGGTTGAAAGAGTTGGGATTTGAACCCCAATCTGACCGATCCCTGAACTCAGAGTCTGAAGCACTTTGACTCCCTGAGGTAGAGCTAGAGATAAAGCTACCACTCTCATAATGAATTTTCATAAATAATTCACTTATTTGCATTAATTTCAGTGGAAATTGAATTGAACACCTACTATGTGACAGGCATTAGGTCCTCACATTTCTCTCAGCGAAACATAAAAGCTATTGAGCAAGTAAACACATGGCATGGGAGAGAGTGGTGAATTCTTTATGTTAAAGGCCATGGAGCAGAGGCTGAGGGTAGGGCTGCCTCCAGTGAGAGTTGGCTAAGCAATTGAGGTAGTAGATTTGGAGGGCATCGAAGGCAGAGGGCACAGTAAGAATTGCTTCGTGGTATTTTATTTCCCCTTCCTGGTCCGGTGTCCTGTAGCCTTGAGCGAGTTACATAAAATGTCATTCCTTCAAGCTCTCTCATGGCAAAAATTTGAAATTGGCACCAGCAAATCTTTTATTCATATTCTTAGATATGAGTTAGTTGTATGTTAATCCAAAGCCATTACTGGTGGGAAAATACATGCATTCAAGATGCTGTGAGGCACACCGTGCGCATTTGTATTAGTCAGGGTTCTCCCGAGGAGCGGAACCAATAGGCCATATCTATACTGATATACACAGAGAGAGAGAGAGAGGAGAGAGAGATTTATTTTTAAAAACTGGTTCATGCGATTGTAGGGGCTGGCAAGTCTGAAGTCTGCGGGGCTGGCGGCGGGCTGAAAATTCCAGTAGGAGGTGATGCTGGGGTCTTGAGTCCGAAGACTGTCTGGAGGCAGAATTCCCTTCAGAGGACCTCAGTTTTCTTCTCTTAAGGCTTTCAACTGATTGGATGAGGTCTATGCACAATATGGAGTGTAATCTGCTTTACTCAAAGTCCAAATGTAAATCACATCTAAAAAATATCTTCACAACAACATCTAGACGGGTGTCTAACCAAACAACTGGGCACCATAGCCCAGCCAAGCTGACACAAGAAATTAACCATCACAGCATAGAAAAGCGAATGCAGTCCGTGACATCAGTGACCCTCTGAAGCCTGGATGAATATGAAGGAGGAGCAACTCACCTATTTAATGTTTCCCAGAGTCATCCTCCCCCCTCCCCACTGCAATGCAAGGTCATTTCTGTAGTGACAAAGCTGACATTTGAAGATGCCACTGATTTCATCTCTAACTGACTGTCCCTACATCACCCAGCATGGGCTGGGTTGGCTGCCACCCAAGCTCTGCAGCAAGCGTGGGGGGCCTATTCAGAGAGGCGGAGGTGCGGGGGCAGGGGATCCTCATCTCAAATGTCACAGTGATTTATAGACTATATTTCCTGGGAAAAGTGCAAAGATTTATTTCCAGGAGACAGGCTGTTTGTAAACACACGGCTCACAGGTGTGGCCGTGTGGGTGGGTGAGCCCTCAGGGGCTTATGCCTTCTGCCAGGAAGAAGAATAACAGCAGGCCTGGAGGCGGGAGCAAGGGCTTAGCCCCGAAAACTTGGGGCTCTCTGCCCACCAATGGACTCATGCAATAATGGCTCCTTTTCTTTGTTTCCTTAATGTAGCTAGTGCCAACTTTAAAAATAAAATAGCCAGTTATTTCACTAGCAAACTGGGTTTATTTGGGGATAGCAGAGGAACTGAAAATGTGGGATAAGCAAGTTACGGTGAACCATAAGCAAGTCCAAAGAGACAAAGGAAGGGTCAGCTTTTACTAGGTTTTAGGAAGAAATTGGGGAGGTTTGTATTGAACACACATTCACTGGAGAAGAACAAGAGTTGGAGGTGTGGCGCTTTCTCATTGGAGGCAAGCAGTGGCTGGTGCATTGTTGTTGGGGCAGGAAGGATCTTCCTTCTTCTTTCTTAAAAGCAGGATATGGAATTCCTGTGTGAAAGACATCTTCCCTTGTCAAGATAATTCTTATCTTCCTTGTTCCTGCAGGTTGTGCGGCTGCTGTGAGTGGTACATGTGTGAGCGCCCCGCTCAGGGTTTCCCGACTCCCGTGAGGGTTCCTTTATTTATTTTCACACTAGAATTAGACTACTCACTTTGCCTACCTGGATGAAAAGTGAAAGGATGAACGTAGTGCTTTACCGAAGAGATATAAAAATTATAAATTTGTATGCACAAAGTAATTTAGTTTAAAAATACATAAAACAATTACTGAGGTGAAATAAGAAGAAACGAAAAAAATCTATAATCAGTCTAGGACATGACAACATACCTCTCTTGGTCATCAATAGCTGGACTGGAAATCACCTGCAGGAGACACCAGGGTGCAGGAGAGGTTATGGGCTCCTAGAGGGGGATTTGGTGGAGGAGAGAAATCTACCTGAGAATTCAAGTCCCCATCATGTCCTCAAACAGATCTTTCCCCCTATTTCCACAATAGAGATCAAACCAATGGGACCTCTTAACTGAAACACACACAACCATAGAAACGAACGAGCCATCCGGATGGAGCAAAGCTCAGCAAGAAACAAAAGAAGGAGAAAAGAGCAGATTCAGATCTCAGAGATTTTGACCACGATGCACAGAGTATCAAATAAAGCAAAAGTAAAGAGGAGAAGAGAGGGAATCGGAAGCACAAGTGAGGATCAAAAGACTCTCCTACAACAAATAGAATAAAAAAAGAATGAACTGGAACTTCAGTGAATGAAGAAGACGATCAGTGATCTCTCTGATTGGTCCTACTGATTTAGCTATAGGTAGCTTGGATCCTGTGTCATCTCACCATCCTGCACACGAAGTCCTGTGAAGAGCTCATGTGTCAGTAGGGCCGTCCTGCCTGTCTGGGATCTGAGGAGACTTTCTTCAAGCCCCATTTCCCCTGGCTGTCTCAGCATATTCACGCTCATAGGCGTGATGTGAGGTCCATGCCCCCAGCTACACAGACCCACTCACAGCCAGGCTGGATGGAATTTATACCATCACACACTCCAGGGAGCACAGGAGGGGTGGCCCTGGGGAGCATGGAGCCTTCTGCCCCCCCAGCTCCAGCCTCCCATCCCCCTCCAGACCGACCGGCGAGCTCCTTCCCCATAGCTCACACAACGGTCAGCTGAATATGTGCTCACACCCAGCCCTTTGGGTTCCCACATTCTGCCCCTCACAGGCTTGTCAAAAAATTTCCTCTGAGCAAAAACAGCATCACCCCATCTCACCCCCATTGAAAAGATTTAGGGGATGGTGCAGAAGAGAATGTTCCTCCCTCATTCTATCAACGCCCAGCAAACCCAGGTGCTTTTACACTTAGAGGGCTTGTGTCTTTGATGTTTGCGTGTCTCTCTCCCCGTGGACGGAGGGCTCTTAAGGGCCAGCCCTGTGCCATGCTCACTGCCCACTCCGCAGGATGACATAGCCTGGAGCAGTTACGGTAAATGTGGGTGCAGGAGGTCTGAGGTGCACCTGCAAGCAGCTGCAGGGTGTTGCCTCCTGAGAACTCCATCCCGGATGATGCACAGTCCTAGTCTCACCTGTCCCTTAGCTGCCTGCCAGCACCGCCCTGCCACCAAGGAGCTGTGGTTAATGGTAAAGCTCTCCCCTGGCGCCATAAGGCTCCACGAGCAGCAGGTAATGTCTGTGCAAAGCAGCTGCTTTTAAAATCTTTTATATGCCTATCATATTAAAAGCAACCCTTTGGAAATTACCAAGACATGATGCGCACCTGCTTGCAGTTTTTATAGCTTCTTTTTTCCCCCCTAGTGAAGAATGTAAAATTCCTGAAACTAAACTTGGTTGCTTCTCTTTCAAAATGGGTCCTGTGGCTTCTTTTCTCTTGCTGGCTAGTCTCACGAGGGAGGCCCACTCCTACGTTTCCGGGGTGGCTTCCTTAGTTAGGGTCCTTGCTGTTGACCCCCTGGGCTCAGCACTCCTGTCCTGCCACTTGCCCCCAACCTATTCGGTCTCTCCCTGGCATTGCCACCAGAAACGTCTTTCTAAAATTAAACCCTAGTGTGTCATTCCCTGGCTTAAACTCCTACTATGTTCTTGGTGCTCCCTGGTCCCAGACCCGGCCCACATGCTCTATCTAAGTAAACAAGTAACCACGACCCCCCGCTTCTCCTTGTAGGTCCGTGCCATCTGGTGACACCGTGAGCTCAAGCCCCACCCATCACCTCCAGAACTCCTGCTTCCCTGGAGAACCTTGACAGTTGGCTGGCAGCCTCATTCTACACCTTCAAACTGCTCTCATCCCCATGGACGGGGGAGGGGGGGGCGGTCACTGGGCTTCACACTCATTAAACACACACACGCACACACACTCACCTCACCTTCAGCTGAGGCTGCACCTCACACTTCAGAGAGAGAGAGTGGAGGTCTTCCACCAGCACCGTCTGCCCCCACCCCGCCCGCACCTACTGTGTCCCCTCCAACCAGAGGCCTCTGGTCAAGGGGAGACCCATCTCTCCATCAGTTTTCATTTCTGTTTTTTTCTGAACGCTCACATTTCCCCATCAGCATCAAGGGTTGCTCTCAACCATCTGCAAAACAGAACCTTCCAGCATTCCAACAGAACTTGCGAAAGCGATTCGCACACATGCTGCCCAGCTCCCTCTTGCTAACCAAGCACTTGGCCCTGATTTCCTATCCTGCATCCCCAAAGTTGTCCCTGCTGGGCCCCGACCCCAGTGTCCCTAAATCCAGCGGGCCATCCTGCTCTCCTGGGATAGGCAACAGCTTGGCAGCTCATCCTAAAACACCCCTCTTTCTTGGCTTCCCATGTTCCCCACCCTCCTGGGTCCTTCCTCTCGCTCAGGCCTGCCCTTTGCTGGCACAACTTCTCCTCCGCAGCCTCTACGTGGTCCCACCGACTTGATGGCGCCACCTTGGGCATCCCAGAAATTGCCAATGCCACACGCCGTCAGTTAGATTAGATGAGGCAGCAATGCTGGGCTTACGTCTGGGAGACAGTCTGGGGCTCGGCTGTCTGAGGCTGGTTTGGCAGCTCACGCATCTCTCTGTTCCGACATCTCCATCCCCTAAGTCCCCTGCTGGTAACAAGCCACGTGGGTCACATTCCCAATCCAAGCAGCAAGAAGAAGGAAGGGCAAAAGCAAGGGGCAGGAAGCTCAGTTAGCTCCTCCCCACCCATGACTGCCCATTCCAGAAGGAAGCTGGGAAATGAAGTGTTTGATGGATACAAGGATGAACTGTTGACTTTCCACTGCCTCGGTTGCTAAGGAAGAGGGGAGCATGGATCTGGGGCTCACAGCTGACAGTCTCCACAGCAAGACCCTAAAGTGAACTCCTGACTCCATGTCCATCCGCTTCTCCTCCAATCTTCCCACTTCTGTATAGCTGGCTGCAGGGTCCCCAAGCCCCAGAGCCAGCGTCCCTCCCTCTACTTCTGCTTCTTCCCACCCCCAGCCTGCCTCCTTGTCCCCCCAGAGGTGGAGTCAGCTGCTGATGGGGGACAGGCTCAGTATCTCAGTGGTCCTGAACTGCTGATGGTGTGTGGGGCATGGGATGGTGTGGAGCCCCATGGGGCTACAGGAAATGAGGTGAGGGCTAGGGGGTTTGTCCAGGAGGCAGCATGAAATATTGGGTCAACTACAACTGCAGGACCTCAGGCCACCTTCTGGCCACTGCCAGGGAAGAGCATGGGCAGAATCAGGAGGCTCTAGATTGCAGCAGAAGGTGCCAGGGAAATCTGCATGTGATCAACAAAGGGAAGGCACTCCACAAATCCAGTTCAATCCTACAAAAGTGTCCCAGGGAGACACTTTCCCAAGGTCACTTTATTCAGAGTGACAACTCCCTCACCACCCCATCCCAGAGACTATCAAGACCCTACCCTTCAAAACAACATTGCCTTCTTGAGGATGTAAAATCCAGGTCTGTCTCCAAGCATAGCTGGACATTGCAGCAAATACCACTCTGTGCTACCCGCTGAAGGCATGGGAGGCTCCAGACCCCGTCACCAAGGAGATGGCAAACGGGCACAGAGGGTCAGCTATACGCAAATGAAGGTCCCCTTACAGCTTGATGAATACAAAGCACCATGCCTGGGGATCCGGAGAGGCCCGCTGGGCTTGGAGAGGGAAATCCATGAAGAAGGGGCATTTTACATGGGCCATGCAGGCTTCCACCAGGTCTGCAGGGAGAGGACGTAGGCTGGACACAAAGATGTGGGTAGGAAGGCCGAGCAGGGCAGGGGGAGCAGTCTGCCTGCGACCCTGGGACACAGCTGGGATTTGAACAGGGGAGCATGGGACCCTCCTGGCCGTTGGCTCAGTGCTGCCTTGAATTGTCAAGGACCAGGCCTGGAGACACCTGGGAAGAGGGGTGGCCTGGACTTCACGGGACGAGGCTGTCCCTGGAGGTGCCCTACCCGCCAGGCAAAGCCCAGAACCCAGGCTGTGTGCAGAAGCCCACCCTGCAGCAAGCACCCTGTCCAGAGGCGGGTCAGTGCGTAGGGGCTCCTTCTGACACCAACACACGCATGCTCACGCGCACATGCCCTGGGATGCACACACGTGACACCTACAGGTGCAGCTCCCATGTAAAAACACACAGCACACGTGCCTGTGCGAGGCTCCACGTGCTTGCAGAGGCTCACACGCACACACACGCATGCACACACAGGTGCTGCACTCCTTGCAAGGGGAGGCAGACACACCTGTCTTCAAGTGTGTGTCAGTCTGACGGGCTGACTTTCCACAGTTATGCTCCTCTCCTCAGAGTACATTTTATTAAAGACAATTTGTCAGGCCCATCTCCGTTTTCATAGGAATAACAAGCTCCATCTTTATCACTTCCCAAGCTTCTCCGACAGAAAGAAATATGTTTCCTCCCTCCCCCGACCCTCGGAGCCAACGGATCATCAGCACCCCCACCCCCACCCCCACCCTCGAGAAGCAAGGATTTCATCTCTTTAATTTATGGGTCGTGTAGCCTGGCACCCGAACTTGCCTAAAAGTTGGGAAATGTGATGACTCACCATATTTGGCAGCTCATACGTACATATATTTTCCAGAACATTCATGCTCATGCCCATTATAATTGGGAGCTGTATAATCAGTGCATTCAGCTGCCAAAATAAAGTGCACGATTCACATCAACCTCTGGGACCAAAAAGAGAGGTCTGGCTGGCGTTCCTCCAGCACAGGAAAATGCTGGAACGGAAAGGGGCCTTGGAGAGGGGCCCACCCCCTGGCAGCAGTGCTCCCTGAAACATGCAAAGGGGAGGCCAGTCAGAGCCAATGCAAGAACGCAGGGTCCCAAGGTCAGCCCCGGGCTCCGGGGTCTGCCCCATGGTCTCGCATTGGCCCTTTTCTGGAACTGTTGCTCAGTCTGGCAGGTGCTCCTGGGGAACACACAGATGGAGGCATTTTTCCCTCCCAGCCTGTAAGTCTTTGGTATAGGCAATGCACACCAATGCTGCTCAGACAGGGGCAAGTGAGAATAGCCCAACTGAGAACTAGCTGAGCCCCAAGGGAATGTGTTGGTCCACAGGAAGGAAAACTGCAGCCACAGGTCAGGCTTCAGGTATGGCTTGAGCAAGGGGTTCTCGGCTCGGGTGCCCCGGGTGGGCTTTGCCCTTAACTGACAAGATGGCAGCCAGCATCCCCTCAGGGTAAGTCCAGGGTGAAAGCCAGGATCCCAGGACAACATCTCACTGAGTCCCTTGGGGCGCCTGGCTCTCATGCCCTTCCCTCTGTGGCTCCAGGTGTGTGGCACCAGACCTGCAGGTCTAAGTCACTTGTGCCTCCTCTTTGTAGGGAGTGGTGCCTTCCTAGACACTCAGAGCCCCCTTGGGGGTGTGGAGGCCTCCGAGGAAAGTGTGGGGGTGGGCTCCTCCCAGTAGGGGCGGAGGAAGAGAGAAGCCAGCAGAACAGGGCTGTCAGGGAAGTGGCCGGAGAACATTCCTCTGCGATGGGGCAGCTGGTCATGGCTGGAGAATGCTCTCCCCGCGCTATGCGTCTGATTTCCCTTCCAAACCCAAAATCCAATTTCTTCACGTCTCAGCCCAATCTCGCCTCGCCCATTTTTACTTCCTGCGTGGAGCAGGTAGGGAGTCGGGGCATCAACGGGTGAGAAATCACTGGGCCTCCAAGGCCTATTTTTCACTGTAACAAGTCATTACCTTTGTGCCTGGAGCCGTTTCTCAGAATCTTAATACATTCGTTTATCAATCAATACTTAATTGATGTCTATAAAGCATGTTGGAAAACGGAGGTGAGAGCAGCTCTTCCGAGTACCAGCTCCGCGGCTGGAGTGACCGTGGGCGAGGGTGCAGGAGCTGCGGCCCGGGGGCCCCTGCGGCCAGACGCGCTGGGTCCTCGCGGCCCCTCCGCGGGCAGACGGAAGCCGGGCGCCGTGGAGAGCGGCTGGCCCACACCCGCGGGGCCCATGGGCGCCAGGCGTCGCGGCAGAAACGCACAGACATGTTTGTCACCCAGCCGGGTCCCCTACCCACGTCTGCTCCCTGTTTATGACCACGCCCGGCAACTTCATCCGCAGCTCTGAGCCTCGATTTTCCGACCTATGCAGTGGGCCCCGTGAGAGTACCTCTTTCAAGAGGGCTGAATGGTGTGAGACGCACACGCGAAGCGCTCGGTGGCAGTGCCCACGGCAAGGGTTCCACGCTGTGGCTGTTATTCTAATGCCTCCAGGTCCCGTCCTGTGGGTACCATCCCCGACGTGCCGCTCAGCAGAGGCCGGGGACCGACCGTCGTGTGCTGTGCAGTCTGGCGGCTGGACCCGGAAGGAGTCTGGGTTTGAACCCCAAAGTGGCCGCGTGACGCAGCTGGGACTCCGCGTGAGTGAGCGCAGTGCTCGGGGCGGCCTCCCTGTACACAGGGCTGCAGACTTGGTGGGAGCACCCGCGGAGAGAAAGGGCCGTGCCCGGTGGTCTCCTTAGGGCCACCCTCCTGCTCACCCCCACACCCCTGCTCGGGCCTCCCCCCGCCTCCCCGACTCCCCCCACCCAGCCTCCCTGCCCCACCCCGCCCCCGCCTCCCCGCTGCCCCACTCCCCCCAGCCTCCCCCCCTACCCCCCACCCCCGGCCTCCCCTCCGCCCCAGCGATGCTCTTGGCCCAGGTGGGGCAGGCCCGGGTGGGGGCAGCCGTCTGCTCTGGGACGACAGGCACGTCCGGGCAGCCGGGACAGAGGCCAGCAAGGCCTCCCCGCCCGGACGGCTGGCCCGAGGGCCCGAGAGCCACGGGCTGGAGCCGCTCTCCGCTCTCAGGACTGCAGACTTCCAGGACGTCGTTTGTCTCCTGGACTCGCTGCTCTCAGCCCGGCTGTCCCGGGCACTCGGAGCGGCCCCGGGCCCTTCAGAGAGCCGTGTCCATGGCTGAGCCAGTGACTGATTGGGGATGAGGCTTCTGTCCCTGCCGTCCTGGGAGCCAGGATGTTGATTGAATGGCCATCGCACTCTCTCCAACAAGCAAGTAATGGTGTAAACTGGGGTCTAATTTATCAAACACGGGGGCTGTATTCTGCCCGGGCTGTGTTCTCCGCTGAAATATGGCTCCTGCCCAGCGCTGGGCCCACGTGTGTACGATTTTATGATATTTCAGTTTTATGGAGGACATCTCACTGATGAATGTCTCTTAGTGAACGATCATTCTGAAATCTATTTTGCCTTCAAAGAGGCTTCTGCTGGAATGGACTGGGAGGGGGCGGCCACGCTGTTATATATAAATCCACCACCACCAGCCCCAGAGCAGGGGTGGGGGGGAAGGAGGCCGGCAGGAGACAGGAACAAAGCATGTGAGCCTGAAGCCAAACCCGTCCTGTCTGTCACCGACCAAGGCCACCGGTGGGGGCGGAAAGGGGGCCTTGGTGCCCAGCATCCCAGAGCGCCAGCCCCACCACCTGTCGGGGGGCGACCTCACGCTGCACCCTCCCCAAGGAGAGGGGATTCGGCATCATAGCCTCCTGCGGCCCCGTCCTGTGCGTGACCATGTTCGCCCGCAGGCAGGCCAGGGAGGCAAGGCTGCTGGGAATCTGAGACGGGAGAGCCTTCCCTTGGCTCAGACTTGCCTTCTGCCCCCAGCGCGGCCCAGACAGCCCGGGCTGTGGAGTCCTCAGAACTCAGGGCCCCTGTTTTCTCTCTTCCGGGATACCAGGAGCTTCCTTCTCTTGTGCTCATGGCCCCAGCAAGGTCTCTGGATTCAAAGAATCCTGGCCCTGGCCCTGGCCCCTGGTGTTGACTGTCCTCAGGCCCGGCCCAGGCGCCCCTGCTCTCTGGACTTGGTGTCCGTGTCTGACGATGGGGCTGGAGGAGATCCTCTGGCACCGGAGGGACCGGGTGTCCTGGCCCATGCTGTGCAGGGGTGGACCCTGACATCCCAGCCCAGCCAGAGAGACGGCTCCCAAGCCCACTCTTCCCCTGCAAGCAGGGGCATGGCTCCATTCTTGCTTCCTTTCCCCTCAGGCCTTGGTTCTCCAAGTGGGGTCCCCAGGCCAGCAGCAGCGGCATCATGACCAGGGAGCTCGTTAGATGTGCAGACTCCCAAGTCCCTCCCGCAGACGCTGCGGTGGGGCCAGCCGTGTGTGTTTTAACAAGCTGTGTTTGTTTTCTATTGCTGCTGGAACAAATTAGGACACACTTAGTGACTTAGAGCAGCGCAGATTTATTACATCACAGCTCTGTGGGCCAGAAGTCGGGCGGGGTCACACAGGGCTAAAATCACAGTGCCACCAGGCTGTGCCCTTTCTGAGGCTCTAGGGACAAATCTCTTCTTTGCTCTTCCAACTTCTAGATGCTCCCTGCATTCCTGGGCTCATGGCCCTTCCTCCGTCTTCAAAGCCAGCAATGTGCCTCTTTCTGAGCATTCTCCCACAGTCACTTTGTCCTCAGATCCGCGGAAGGGCCCAGGAGATCAGGGTGGGCCCACAGGATTGTCTCCCCATCTCAGGGCCCTCATCAACTCTGCAAAGTTCCCTTTGCCCATGGGAGTCCCACATTCCCAGGTTTGGGGATTAGGATGCAGACCTTTCAGGAAGCCCATGGTTCTGCCGACCACACGTGCCCCCCGACCTCCAACCTCTAGCCCTGGGGCTCTGATGCAGCCTGACCTTTGAGGTACGTGTGTTCTAACAGATCTTTCTTTTTTTTAATTTAAATTCAATTAGCCAACATATAGTGTATCATTAGTCTCAGATGTAGAGGTCAGTGATTCATCAGTTGCATATAACACCCACTGCTCATCACATCACATGCTCTTCTTCATGGCCATCACCCAGTTACCCCATTCCCCCACCAACAACCCTCAGTTTGCTTCCTATAGTTAAAGAGTCTCTTATGGTTTGTCTCCTTCTCTGATTTAATCATATTTTATTTTTCCCTCCCTTCCCCTATGATCCTCTGTGCTGTTTCTTATATTCCACATATAAGTGAAACCATATGATAATTGTCTTTCTCTGATTGACTTATTTCACTCATCATAATCCCCTCCAGTTCCCTCCATGTTGATGCAAATGGTAAGATTTCATCTTTTCTGATGGCTGAGTAATATTCCATTGTACATATGAACCACATCTTCTTTATCCACTCGTCTGTTGAAGGGCATCTCAGCTCCTTCCATAGTTTGGCTATTGTGGACATTGCTGCTATGAACACTGGGGTGAAGGTGCCCCTTCTTTTCACTATATCTGTGTCTTTGGGGTGAATACCCAGTAATGCAATTGCTGGGTCATAGGGTAGCTCTATTTTTAATTTTTTGAGGAACCTCCACACTGTTTTCCAAAGTGGCTATACAAACTTGCATTCCTACCAACAGTGTAAGAGGGTTCCCCTTTCTCCACAACCTTTCCAACATTTGTTGTCTCTTGCCTTGTTAATTTTTGCCATTCTAACTGGTGTAAGGTGGTATCTCAGTGTGGTTTTGATTTGGATTTCCCTGATGGCTAATGATGTTGAGCATTTTTTTCATGTGTCTATTGGTCATTTGTATGTCTTCTTTGGGGAAATGTCTGTTCATGTCTCCTGCCCATTTCTTGATTAGATTATTTTGAGGGGGGGGTGTTGAGTTTGATAAGTTCTTTATAGATATTGGATACCAGCACTTTATCTGTAGTGTCATTTGCAAATATCTTCTCCCATTCCGTAGGTTGCCTTTTAGTTTTGTTGACTGTTTCCTTTGCTGTGCAGAAGCTTTTTATCTTGATGAAGTCCCCAAAGTTCATTTTTGCTTTTGTTTCCCTTGAATTTGGAGACATGTCTTGAAAGAAGTTGCTGTGGCTGGGGTCGAAGAGGTTACTGCCTATGTTCTCCTCTAGGATTTCAATGGATTCCTGCCTCACATTTAAGTCTTTCTTTATACCCTTGATCCAAGCTCATGAGGGAAGGGCCTGTTTTTTTACACAGTGTCCCCAACATCTATGAAATTACAGAACTTTAGTAAATGAAAGACTAATTTGGGAATGAATGCATGAATGAGAACCCACCCTCACCCAGTCTTCCATTTCAGGGAGTTTGTAAGAAAAAGAGCTCAGAGTTAGGTCCAGGGACCTGAGTGTGGCTGCCACATATAACACAGGATGCCGAGTTAAATCCAAATCTCAGATAAACAACGAGTAATGTTTTGGAATAAGTAAGTCTCCTGCAATATTTGGGACATATTTATACTAAAAAGTATTTGTTGCTTATTTGAAATTCAAAAATAACTGGGCATCCTGTATTTTTTTGGCCAAATATGGCACCCCCCACACGTGGGTCCTCGCCACTTCACAGAGGGTGGCTCTGGGGAATCCGCGGCTCTCTCAAGACTCCGTTTCCTGCCTGACATTTTAGGAAGCATCCCCTTCTCTTGTCTGACCCCATCCATCTGACCCTATCCTCTTCTCGTCCTCCTATCGTTCGATGTTCCCCTCACCCCCCCCCCGGATTTCGGAAGAGACTCCCTTGAAGAAAACAAGCAGGTGCAGTGGTGGGCATAGGCCTGCCCTGCTGGTCCCACACTTTGAAGGACTTGAGGTCAACGCCGCCATGGTGGGGTTGCTCATAATGGCAAGACCAGCCTTGCCCATGGCCGTATCCTCTGGAAGTCACTGAGGCATCGCAACCTCTGGGAACAAAACCAAGCAATCGGTTGTTCTTATGGGTTCCAGGAACTTGCAGCAAAAAAAAAAAGTATTAATGACAATTCTTGATTTTATCTTTGGAGACATACAGGGAAGTGAAGCTACATAAAAGAAAAGCCACTTAAGCATGTGATCCACCCCTAAGAGGAATCACCATGCACACTCGTGCACGTCGACCCACAGAGTTCAGGAGCCCCCAGCCCCTCCTGCCTTCTTTCCTTGGATCCTGATTATCCTTTGATCTTCCGAATAATGTGTTCCTTTCCCGGTAATACGTTTTCATCATCCTCGCGGCCTATTGATTAGAGCTCTTTTCCAGGGTTTTGAGATCCTGGCTAAAATAAGGGACAGACTAATTCAGCGTTGGGATGATGTTTCAGAGGATTTGTTTGTGGTGCCTTCTGACCAGGAAGGAAGGAGCTGCGGCCTCTGGCTGTGCTGTTCAGTCATTCATCCTCACCTGTTTTGTTTTTGGCTCAGTGAACAGTGCGAGAACGGGGGGCTGCCCACCATGACCCCCTGAGTGGACCTGGGGTCAGGCTGAAGGTCGGAGGAGGCTTGCCTCATGCATGTCTCCTGGCTGAGGTCAGGGTGTGGTGGCTTATTTGTGGAACCCTAAATCCAGGGACTTGTGCACAGAGTCTTTGCGTTTGAGGCAAAATCTCTGCATTTAGGGTAAGGGGAGTGATCCATCACATGCCAACGAAGTGACAGCTCTGAGTCTGGACTCAGTGTGAGCCCGGGCTCACTCATCCCTCGCCGAGGGGCCTCTCTTCCTCCTCTCCAGGAACTACCACACTGCTCTTCCTATAGATACACAAATTAGTGGTTTTATAGCTAAGGACTCAAGAAATAAGAGGGAAACCAAACGTCCCTCCACGGAAGCCAGCCAAGATTCGGCCTGTAACCCCAAGGATTCAGAACCAATATGTCAAGGTACCATTTTGCTTTGGATTTGATTCCTGAGAGGACAAAATGTGTGTATTTTTTTTTTTTTTAATTTCTGTCTCAAGATGTTTGGTGAGACAGGAAACCAAGCCCTTCCAAGCGAGTGCAAGGACGTGGTCTTTCTGGAGGCTCCCTGCTGCCTGCGGGGCCCCATCCATCACTTTCAGGAGCTCGATGGGACTGTTGCAAATGCGATCAATCATCTTTTTATTGAATTAAGACAAATGGGTGGTTATTAATAGGCTAAGACTTAATGAGGGGAATGGATAACATGGCACAGTGAGAAGGAAAGATGTTCTGAGCTCTTCTTGGAAAGATCTGGAAGCGTCTTTAGCAAGGAAGGTGTTGGCTGCCAGGTCCCCTTTGACTCATGCTAAGAACCAAGGTGCATGAACTTAGGGATGAGAAACCGCCAGCTTGAACCTTTCCCTACCACTTTCCAGCTGTGTGATCTTCATTCAGTGACTTAACCTCTCTGAGCTGCCATCTCCTCTTTGCTGAGGGCACGTGGAAGATGCTTGGCTATTATGGTGCATGACAGGAGAGGGACTGGGTGCGGCAGGGAACACAATCGAAGCCTCCGACCACTGTATCTGGTACTAGGGGCTGCAGCAGCTGCGAAGACAGGGAGTTGGGATGGGGGGGCGAGGGCGTGCACAGCCAGGCCGGGTCACCCCGCGGGCCTCTCTCCAAGCAGGGTTTCCAGGAATCCTTGGAAAGGAGCACAAGATTGGAACAGCGTTCCAAGCGTGTGGTCTTGGTTTGGGATGCCTGGCATCTGTTTATGGCAGTGCTTCTGGGGAAACAGATTGTGTTTATGTCAGAGAGAAAAGACCATGTTTCAGGGCAATCACTGCAGCTTGTTAGGTCAAATCCACGCCCCCAGCCCCATATGCCCAGGAAGGGTGCCTCGGCCCTCCTCCGTGCCAGCAGCCGGAGCCTCGCCACGGGGTGGCCGAGCCACAGGGGGAGCCCCACTGGGGCGCGTGATGGTCAGCCTGCATTCTCCGCAGGGTGGCAGCCAGGCAGCCCCGGCCCCTTCCCCCGTCGCTGGGGCAGCGTCAGGCTGCACATGCTCCAGTCGGGCCCTCTGCTGGGTGGTCCGTGGGCTGGGAGGGTCTGCAGAGGGGTCGGAGGGCTCAGCGAAGAAGACTCTGCACCTGGGGGGGGAGACTCGGGCCAGCCCCCCGTCGTCTTCGGGAGGATGTTGGAGGGAAAAGCAAAGGGAAAGGACACCCCTGTGCTGAAAATGTGCTCTTTATCATATCCAGGGTGTGGGAAGGGGCAGCAAGCAGGAGCCGGAGCCTGGTCTCCTGCTAAGAGACCCCGGGCCTCCTGGATGACCACCCCAATGAGCCTCTTGCCAGCCCATCGTGCTTCCCCTCCCAGCTGCGCCGCTCACAAGGAAGCCCCTTCCCTCAGACTCTGCTGCTCCCTCTCGGCCCCCTCTCATGTCCACGGCTGCTTCCTGTGGCTACCTTTAGATAGCACCTCTTCCTCGGCCAGACCCTTCAGTAGTGGGGGTCCTCTGGTGTGGTCTAATTAAACCACTGTTTGGTCTTTGTCCCGGGTTCCTGGGATTCCCTGAGGACCATCTTCTGTCCTTCCTCAGCAGTCCCTTTGATCACACCTGGTTTATGCTAATGAGCTGACTCAGGTGGGCCCCCTGGAGGAGGGGGTGGGCTGCAGGGTGGGGCTGGTCTGCAGGAAGACCAAGCCCAGGAACAGAGAGTGGAATTTCAGCCTCACCCACCAAGCTCCAGGGAGGGGCGGGGGGGCTGGAGATGGAGCCTCCAGAAACTCTTGAACAAGGGGCTTGGGGGAGCTTGGGGTTGGTGGGCACATGGTGGTGCTGGGAGGGAGGCGTGCCTGGGGAGGGCAGGGGAAGCTCCATGCAGCCCCCATGCCTACCCTGGACCTCATTTCCACATGGTTGTTCCCGAATTGGAGCCTTTATGGTAAACTGGTGAACGTATGTCAAGTGTTTTCCTGAGTTCCCGTGAGTCGTTCTAGCAAATTATGGAACCTGGGGAGGGGGTCACGGGAAGCCCTAAATTTATAGCAGTTTGGTCAGAAGTACAGGTGGTTCCTGAGACTAGTAAGCAGCATCTGAGATGAAGGTGGTCTTGTGGGCTGAGCACGTACTCCGCAGGATCTGCGCTCACTCTGAGAGTTAGAGTCCAGGTTGAACTGCTGAAGAGCCAGCTTGCCCCAGAGAGCTGGAGAGCCAGAACCGACTGGGGTGGGAGAAAGCTGCAGGGCTGGGGCTCATGCTTAGCCCTCTTCCTGCTCCTCCCGCTCGGCCTGCACACATCATTTATTTAATCCTGCTGGCCTCCGTGCTCGGGATGCACGCTGGAAGGGGTCCCTACTCTCAGGGAGGTTATGCCCTAACAGACTCAGCCACAGTCCATGGGTGTCAGTTGCTTTCACTCCACATGGTTGGCCCCCGGTCCAGACCTCACACCCAGCTCTCACACTGCCAGTGGACCTCCTACCCCCCAGGACATCCCAACTCTAACACATTCTGCAGCCCAAAGCCTCACTTCGGCAGAGTCCCCCTCCTCACCTGCCATCCCTTCTGGCTGCCAAAGAAACAACAAAGCTGGGTTTGTGGCTCCTCTGTGATCATTAAGGCTGCAGCCAACTGTTGTATTATGTTATGCCAACGCATCTTTAGCCATGGATTTAATTAGGACCATAATTGCACAATTCCTAAACCCACTGGGAAACACAGATCTGAAGGACCAGAGGTTTCATGTCAACAGCAAAGCAGACCCATGGTTTTCTCCCTTGACCTTGAGTAATGATTTAACCTGAAAGACAGGTTAGCACTTGTGGTCAAACGATAATCGCCTTTTCCTTGGAAATAGAATTTGATGTAAGAAAAATGTTAGGGCTCAAAGCTGACGGCCAAGAAAGAATTCTTGAGACGTCTTTGGCGCAGAATGGTGATTTTATTAAAGCATGGGCACAGGACCCCTGGACAGAAAGAGCTACACCGGCGTCACGAGGAGTGGCCCATTATATACGTTCAAGTTGGGAGGGAGTCAGGGATAGCGTAAGTCTCTAAGGAACTTTGGAAGCAAAGTTTCCAGGACCTTGAGGGGGCCAACTATTGTTGGGAAATGTCATTTATTGCTGTCTAATAAACCTGAGTCATGAGACCCTTTGGATGTTTATCGGTGGGTCATATGCTTGGGGGATGATTGCCAACATGTATCTTGGGGGTAGAGATAAAGGAAGTTTCCAAGGAATTTTTATATGTTAAAGTAGACTTACATGGATTAAGATTGCCGTTTGCCCTTAGCAAAGAGTCGACATGGAGGCAGTTGAGTCCCCAGAGGAAGGTCACTCTGCCTGTTTCAAGGACTTGTCAATGGGCTACAGGTAGTAAGGAAATTTAATCATGTCTATTCTGCCTTTGTTTTCCACATCAGAATTTATCTCGAGCTGTGCATTTGTGTCTTATCATATCTTGCCAGAAACCAGATTTGCTAAGGGGAGTTGTAAAGGCCCCCTCTCTGGGCACCAGGGTCTAGTCACGTGTCTGAAGGGGCAAGTTCTGGGGAGGGAAGCATGTGGGGCAAGGGACTGAGTTCGCATTCCAGAGCGAGACACGGTGGCCTCCCACAACTGAACAGCCTCAAGTTGGGGATGCAGGTGCTTGCAGGAGCGTGAGAGAGACAGGTCACTCTTTTTTTTTAAGATTTATTATTTATTTATTTATTTATTTGAGGGAGAGAGAGAGAGAGCACACACACAAACAGGAGGAGCAACAAGGGAGAGGGACAAGCAGACTCTGCGCCAACCTTGGAGCCGATGTGGGGCTCCATCCCAGGACCCTGAGATCATGACCTGAACCAAAATCAAAGGCTGGACGCTCAACTGACTGAACCACCCAGGGGCCCTGAGACAGGTCATTCTTTAACCAGGGTGATGGCAGAGGCATTGTCTCAGATATCAACTGGACAATCATTCCAGTCACATTGCAGGTGTAAGACCCAGACCACTCACACAGGCTGCAGGCCTCTTGGACACCTGTCCAGACTCTCTGCTCTCCCTTCCATGCTGCCTCTCAGCATTTATGATCTAAAGTGCGTGTGCCTCATAGTTGTATCCCTGCTCACAACACTGCTCTCCTGCCCTGTAATCTGCCTAGGAAAAGCCTGCTCCTTCTGAGGCCTTAGCTTGGACCATCTTATCCAGGGCAGGCATCTGGTCTCCTGCCTATCCTGTGCCCTCCTTCCCTCCCTCCAGGATAAACCAGCCTCTCCTCCTGGGACAGGAACATGCTTCTGTCCATCTGTGGCCCCAGCACTGAACCCCACCCTGGTGACAGCTGATGACCAAGGAAATCGAATCAGTGTCCTGCTGTGGGCTTTTACCTTGGGCAAGAAGGACACCTCCTCTCTAGTGACAGACGGGGTGGTGTGAGGTCCATGTGCAAAAAACAAAAACACTCTGATGAGTGGAGTCAAGAAGAATTAAATAAATGGAGAGGAATCCCATGTTCATGGACAAGAAGACTCAATATTCTCAAGGTGTCCGTTCTTCCCAACCTGATCCATAGAGTCAATGCAATCTTGGTAAGAATCCCAGAAAGTTATTGTATGGATATCAACAGACTGATTCTAAAGTTTACATGGAGAGATGAGAGACCCCAGAATAGCCAGCACAATACTCAGGAAAAGGGCAAAGTTGGAGGCCTAACAATACCCACCTTCAAGACTTACAGCAAAGCTACAGTGGTCAAGACAGGGTGGTGTGGCGAAAGGACAAATAGATCACAGAGCAGAATGGAGAGCTTGGAAATAGACCCACATAAATATAGTTGCTGATCTTGACAAAGGAGCAGAGACATGTGATGGAGCCAGGACAAGCTCTTGAACAAAGGGCGCTAGGACACCTGGGCATCACATGCAAAACAATGAACCTAGACACAGACTTTATGGTCTTCATGAAAATTAACTCAAAATGGATCATAGACCTACACATAAAATATAAAACTTTATATAAAACTCCTAGAAGATCGGACGCCTGGGTGGCTCAGTCAGTTAAGCAACTGCCTTCAGCTCGGGTCATGATCCTGGAGTCCCAGGATCGAGTCCCGCATCGGGCTCCCTGCTCGACAGGGAGTCTGCTTCTCCCTCTGACCCTCCCCCCTCTCATGTGCTCTCTCTCTCTCTCATTCTCTCTCTGTCAAATAATAAATAAAATCTTTAAAAAAAAAAAAAACTCCTAGAAGATCAAGGAGACCGTGTGTTTGGTGAAGACATTTCATTTTATTTTACTTAAAGATTTATTTATTAATTTGAGAGAGAGAGAGAGAGAGAGAATGCAGGGGGAGGGGCAGAAGGCGAGAATGTCAAGCAGACTCCCCACTGACCGTGGAGCCTGATGCGGGGCTCAATCCCAGGACCCTGAGATCATGACCTGAGCTGAAATCAAGAGTCAGTCGCTAAACCGACTGAGCCACCCAGGCACCCCTGGTGATGACATTTTAGACACAACGCCAAAGGCACAGTCTGTGAAGGAAATAATTGATAAGCTGCCTGCATTATGATTAGAAATTTCCGCTCTGTGGAAAACACTGTCAAGAGTATTACAAGGTAAACCACAGACTGGGAGAAAATGTTTACAAAAGACACATCCCATCTGATAAAGGACTGTTATCTAAAATATACAACATAGTGGCCCTCTTGGCACAGTGGGCAGTGTGTCAGTGTCATAAAATATACAACAAATGCTTAAAGATCAACAATAAGAAAACAAACACCCCAATTAAAAAGTGGACCAAAAATCTTAACAGATACCAAAGAAGATGTGCAGGTGGGAAATCAGCACATGAAAAGATTCTCCACCTCACACGTGGTTAGGGAAGTGAAGATTCAAACAGTGATACCGCTACACCCCTATGAGAATGGCTAAAATTGGGATCACCGACAGCATCTAGTGCCCACACGGATGTGGAGCAACAGGAACGCTCATCCATGGCCGGTGGGGACGCAGAAGGGTGCAGCCACCATGGAGGACAGCTTAGTGGCTTCTTACAAAACTAAACATTCTTCTGCTCAATCCAGAAATCAAATCCTTGGTGTCTACCTAAGGGAGTTGGAAATATATCTGTACAAAAAACTGCACACATGTTTCTAGCAGCTTTATTCATAATTACCAACACGTGGAAGCAACCAAGGTGTTCCTCAGCAGGGGAGTGGATAAATAGACTGCAGTCCATCCGGACAATGGAATATTACTCAGCACGAAAGAGAAATGAGCTACTGAGCTCTGAAGAGACAGGGAGGAACCTTAAATATGCCTCACTAAGTGAAAGAAGTCCATGAAAAAAGACTACATGCTGTATGAGTCCAGCTCTATAACATTCTGAACAAAGCAAGCCATGGAGAGAGGACCCGTGGTGGCAGGGGTGAAGGGGAGGGAAGGATGAGAAGGGCGAGCCAGAGGGTGCTCAGGGCAGTGAAACTTCTCCATCTTGATATTACAACAGTGGACACATATCATTGTCCATTTGCCCAAACACAAAGAACGAGCAAGTCCCGGAGTGAGCCTTGACGTGGAGTATGGGCTCACCTGGTGATGATGGTGATGGGTGATTGGGTGATGATGGTGTATTAACAGGTTCATTGACTGTGACAGATGTCCCGCTCTGGTCAGGATGCTGATGGTGGGGGAGGCTGTGCTTGGGGGCGGGGGGGCAAAGGTGAGGGATGTGGGAACTCTGCACCTTCTTCTCCATTTTGTCACAAACCTGAAACTGCTCTTTAAAAAGTCTTAAAAAAAAAACATTAAGTGATAGAACCAGTTTTTTGGGTTTTTTTAAACCAAGCACCTGCCATGTGCAAGACATGATGTCATGTATTGGGAGGTTCGTGGCAAACCAGACAGACAGCACCTCTGGCCTCATACTATGATGGGAGGGTGTGTCTGAGACCATGTCTGCCTGTCTCCTACCTACCCCCTGCCCCATCCTCAGGGGTCCCGAGTGCTCCCGCCCAGCACAGCTGAAAGCCCGATCAAGCCAGGGGCGGGTCCTTCCGGTCCCTCTTCTTAGGGTCAGGGCAGTGGGTCTCCACCTGCTGGTGATGCTGGTCCTCATCCCACCGCTGCCACCACCATCGGGAGCCTGACGGCGCAAGCTTGCTGAGTGGCCTCTCTTCAGGAAGGTGCTGGGATGGATGTGCCGTCTATCTGTCCATCCTCCGCGTCATCCCCGTGCAGCCCGCCTGGGAGGCAGCCTCCCTCATGGCCTCGCCGGTGGTGACACAGAGACCGGAGAGGGATGAGCGCTTCGCATCCCCACAGCGCAGTTTTCCGGAGTCCTATTACCGCAATATGTTTCCTCTAAACTATTAACTCATCTCCGGAAATGTAGGCTGGCAATGAGCAGGCCCGTATGTTTGCATTAGCGGGGGCCAAGCCATATTCCATCTGTGTTACGGCCTGATTTATCAAGGCCTCCGCCATAAAAGAGGCTTATTTATGGCATTTCTTTCTGTCCTTGTTGCACACAAGCCCAAGCCCTCCATCGCTGTCCATAAGACACATAATGGAAGCCTTGGCCGGCCTGGTGGCCCCCTGCCCGGCCGCCTTCAGAACCTCGCAGCGGGACCTGGGGCTGCTATTCTTCCTGAGGTCGCCCAGTTGAGGCAGAAGCCGCTGGAAGCCCCGAGCAAGCTCTTTAAAAGCCCGCTAACAAGGAGTCTTTGGCTGTATGGAGAAACTGACAGAATGGTGCTCTCGTGGGCAACTTATTCATTTTAGTACCACTCAGAGAGGTCTAAAAAGAGCTGATAAATACTTAAAATCAGAATAATCCTGAGAGCATTCTACCACACAACTGGTGTTTAATTAGCCCCCGATCCATGCTACGAAGGCAGGAGAAGGACACCGTTAAACCATTTAGACACCCAGATGGCTCTTCCCCCGCCAATACACCTACCACCGAATCTCCTACCCTGTTTCCTAGTGGGGGATAAAACAAATAATTGTGTGAGTGGCAGTAAAGTAGGATTGGGGACGTGAAATGGGACTGCGTCCAAGAGTGACTGATGGAACGTCCTTCCTGGCGAGCAGGGCCCGGAGCCAGGGCAGCTGGACTGGTCCTTAGGAGTCAGCCCTGCTCTGGGCCATGCGGGGTGGCTGGGGGACCTGCTGGGGCCGTCTGGGCACAGGGAGGCGCGGGGTGCTGGCGGCACTCTCGCTGGGCCCGTAATGCAGGCAGGACGGTGACCTGTCCATCGAGGGCTCCTCACCAGCTCTGGGGTGTTCGTTCTCACCTCCTATGCTGAGATGCACCTGCACATAACACGGCCCAGAACTCCATGGCTTTCTGCCCTCTGTGGGCTGGTTGCCAGCCCAGCACACGCTCTCTCCTCTCCTGGGCGTGATGTATGCGGTGCCAGAAAAGGACCCCAGATTGCGGGGGGGGCGGGGAGGGGCTGGGCGATCCTCCGTGCAGACGTGATGTCACGGAACTGCATGCAAAATACAACACGGGGCACGGGAGCCGACCCCACCCAGCGGGATGCGTCTGCACACCGCCACTCGGAACAGTCCCTCTGCGGCAGGCCCGCAGGTGTGTATCGAGGGTGTTCAGTGAGCCCAGCACTGTTGCACGTGCTGATGGTGTAGCAGAGAGTGGGGACGAGCACCCCTGCCTGCACGCAGCTTGCGGTCCGAGAAGGAAGACGAGGGACAGAGTCTAGGAGGTGAGTTACCTCGTGCGTCAGGCGAGCGCCCGGGTCCACCAGGCTGCTGTCAGAGCACCACGGCCTGGGCGGCTTAGCAAGGGCAGAAATTTATTTCCAGCCCTCCTCTCCTCTCCCCTCCTGCCCTCCCCTCCCCTCCCTCCTCCCTCGCACAGTCATCACAGTCGTCACTTACCACGTGCCAGCTTGTTCTGGGGACCTGGGATACATCAGTGAACAGAGCAGTGGACGTCCTCCCTGCATGGAGCTCATGTCCTCACGAGTGTGAGACCCGCAGTAACGGGCGTGTGGTAAATTCTCGAACTATCTGAGGCAGCCAGAGAGCACGAGGCTCTGACCCCAGGAGGCTGAGCCACACATGTGCCCTCCCTGAGCCCCTTCCCGAGGCCTCGCCTCCCACCTGCTACACTCCACTGGGGAGGAAACGTCCGTGATAGCCTCTAACTCCTGGCGGTCGTGGCGGTAACTGGCTGGTGCACACTCCGCTCTTCCATAAGGACCGGGCCCCACCCGCCCCAGCCTGATTCCGTCCCTCAGCCGGCCCTGCGGGGGGAGAGGGCCTTCAGAGCTGCCCCTTCGGCAGCACCCGCTCCAGAGGGCACGTCCTCCCCGGGGCCGTGGCCTCAATCACCCAGACCCTTCGTCGCCGTCCTCACGCCCCGGGGAGCCAGAAACCCCAAGCTCCTGGCAACAAGGGAGCAGGGCGCCCACGCCCACGACATCACAGACGGGACCTGGGAGTTCAGAGGGCTCCTGAGGCCACCACAGCCACGGCAAGGGGCCGGCACAGCGGACGAAGGACGCCTTGGTCCCCGCGCTGGAGACGCGCCTCTGCAGGCAGGCATGGCAAGCGCAGGAGGCTCCTGGTTTGACGGGGCCAAGCAGGCTGATCCCACGGACCCTCCCCTGGTACCCCCTCGTTTCTCCCCGTTGACAGAGATGGCCATTTCTGCAACCACCTCGGCCCCTCCCCAGTCCGGGCTCCTTCCTTACCAGAAACTCCTATTTCTTGAAAGCCTGACTTGGGTCGTTGGTAAGGGTGATGCCGGGGAGGGAAATCCTGTCACTGGCCCTTCTCAGCCGGTGGCAGCCGGCGGAGAGTATTTGCAGAGGCTGCCTCCTCACAGGCCCGGCGGGGGACAGAAGTCCCCCCGTCACCCCCAGGATCGCTGCCGGCTGTGCGTGGGCTTCATCAGCTCGCCGTGGTGCCCCCCCAAATATGTGGACTGGGTCAATTTCCAGGAAAAGGAGGTAACACGTTGTTTGAGTGAATTCTGATCGGAGCGCCCGGCACAGAGGTCAGCGCTGTGGCCGGACAGGAGCCCAGGCTGGGTCACGCGGGCTCGGCCACCCCTCCCTCTCTTCTGGTCCTGCTTCCTGCTTCTCCCACTGTCCGGTCTCCAGGATTGCAGCCCCAAAACAGGGGTGAGGAGGCACCAAGTCTTTCATTCTGCTGGAGGACGGCCAGCATGGTGGGGACCCAGTGGGTTGTGCTTCTCACCTTTGCCCAGAAGCCACTCTGCCTGCAGAACGTCAGCGTTGGGGTGTTGGGAAGGGAGGGGGGATCCCTGAACACCTGCGTCGACCCCTGTGTACCAGCCCCCACCCCGTCCTCCCTGCTCCCCTCCACATGGCCCTCCGTGCAGAAGCTTCCGGCAGCTCAGGTGGACACAAGCATCCCCAGGGGTCAGGTCAGCGGGGCCCGTGGTCAGCATCCGGGTTGTTCTCAAGAACACAAGTCCCAAGTGCATACAGTGGGCGGTGCCGCACATGGGCCCCCAGACCCACAGACAGGACCCCTCCACCTGAGACCAGAGAGGCAGGTAAATCGGGGACATATTCCTACGTAAGTGTTGGGACATTGTGAGTGCCACCAGGAGGGCCCTTGAACTTGGGGGTGGGGGAGGCCGTCCGGAGGGGCGGAAAGCACTCATGGGCAGTGCATGCCTGTGAGCGACTCTAGGAGAAGGAGCTGAGCAAGAAGGGAAAGGGCGGAGACCCCCGAGAGGGGCCAGGGAGGGCAAGGGAGCCGGCGTTCCAGGAGGCTGAGGGGAGCTCAGAGCCACATCCACAGGCCACAAGGTCACCAGGCTATCAGCACGTTGCCCTTCCCAATAGCAATGGGAGATGTCATGGGACTCATCACCAGACTGACCTGCTCTTCCATCCTTGGAAAGAGCACTCTGGCGGCCACGTGGAGCCCAGCTGTGGGAAAGCAAGAGAGGCAGAGTCTTTGTGGGGACCCAGCGACCCCTGGCAGGGGAGGGGAGTCCATGGGGGGACCTAGTGCCCCCCTGGGAGGGGAGGGGAGTCCATGGGGGGTCCCAGCGTCCCCCTGGGAGGGGAAGGGGGGACTTCACAACCGGTGAGAACAATCATCTTGCCCCAGAGGTTCTCTAGCTGTGGTTGTATTTTCTCCTTTTTGCTCGTCTGTAAGTACTGAGTGTCAGTCGGGTTCTGCGTCTGCTTCACCTGAGGACCCCACAGGCTGAGGAGCAGCAGGAGGGAGGAGGAGATGCTGGGGTGGGGGCACAGCCAGAGGCCCCCCAGGCCTGAGCTGCCCCAGGGGGAGGGGATGTCTGGATGTTGAATGGGGTTTGGCGTTTGAGCCTTCACACCATGGGCAGAGATCCACCTCCAGGCGGTTGTTGGGGTGACCAGAAGTCCCGAGGAAGATCTCTATCTGCTCACAGAGCAGTGGGGGTGTCAAGGACATCACAACCTGGAAGCCTGCCCCAGGGTGGGAAAGCCCATCCCAGGACCAGGGAGGGGACAGCAGCTTCCTCCTCATGCTCTCCCTTCTCCTGGGGGGGGCAGAGTGGGGTACTGCCAGCCCCGCCTGCCGGGGGCCCCCCTGCCCCACTCTGCACCTGGTCGGCCAGCACACCCCCACCTCCCCCTGAGGGACCGTCCACACCGCACTCACCTGTGAGCCCGCACGCCTGCTCTCCTTATGCCCGGGGTGCGCAGGGTGGGTGGGGCGGGAATCCCTCCTCCTCCTCCAGCTTGTTGCTCACGTAGCTGCTCCCTCTGTCCTGCAGCGTCCTTCCCAGAGCAGCCTGCCCCGCTGCTTCGTTCAGATGCCCCGACGGAGGGGCTGCCGAGCATGCTGGACGCCGGGCGGTAAGTGTCCTCCGCACGGGGACAGCGCTCCACGCCCCAGACCCCGCGGGCCGAGCTGCTGGTTTTCCCTGCGCTCCCAGAACTGAAACGTGGCCGGGCCCGCGAGGTTCTCAGTAAACCTCTGGGTCACAAATCAGTGAAATGAAGTGTCCAGGCATCCAAAGGCTTTACGTTTTCATCTGTGAGAGAAGGCCCCTCCTGCCGCCCAGGGACCCACCCTGAGAGCGGGGCTCTGCCACCCCAAGCCTGTTTGCTCCCCATCATGTAATTAGAGCACGTTGGCCAACGCCGGGCTGTGTGGCCGAGCCATTCATTCCTCCAGGTGCCTTTGCTTCCCCGGTGACCCCCCTGCAGCCCAGGCCAATGCCGATTCCCTCCACAGAGAGTTCTGGTCATAAGGGCAGATGGCATGACCCACGGGCCACACGGTGAATATTCATCCCTCAGGCAAATGCTGTTCTTGCCTTCATCACCTTGGTCTAATTTCGGGAGTGCAGCCTGGACCGCGGAATTGGTCCACAAGTAAGTTGGGAGATGACCAATTAGATGGAACCAACTTCCTCACACTCCGAAACCCAGATCCTCCCCACCCCGGCCAGCCGGGCGCTTTCTCCCTCCCCATCCTGGCTTTTTTGAGAACCCACTGCAGGAGGGGAGCCTGGGCCCAGCCGCCACCTCCCCCTGCTTTCTGGGCAGAAAGTGTAGGAGAATTGCTAAGTCCAAAGATAGGCCTTTAAAATATATTATCAATTTCTCCCTGATGTATATTTATTTTGAAACGTTCTAGAGCCATGAGGGACACAGAATTAAACTCTCCTGTGACCTCCACCCAGAAGTCGGAACCAGGAACATTTTGGTATAGTCTCAGCTGGCCGTTTTTCTACATTTCTGCCTCAAAACCAACCCCAGATCCAATTTGTTTCTGTGGCTCTCACACCTAGCAAGACACCTGCCCCTCCCTGATTGCCTAAAACACTAGGTGTTCAAATCGTGAAGGCTCGAAATGCCATGTGTCCCATGAGGGCCTGAGCGGCTGCCGGACCCTCCCCGTCTGTCCAGCCTCCCGTCCCCTCTCCTTCCTTCCATCAGCCTCTGACCACACGTGTTTGCACGCCCAGTTCCCTCTGGGAGGGTCTACACTGCAAGGCACCCCTTCCCAGAGCCTCACCTCCAGGCCGCCCTCCCAGAGCAGCCCTCCCCAACCTCCGACCTCCAGCCAGGCCGGGTCCCAGGGGCTGACTCTCGGGGACATTGATGGCCACTGGTCTGCATGCCGATGTCCTGGTTACTTGGTTCCGATGCTCAGCTGCCGCTCCAGGAGGACAAGCCCACACCTGATTTACTCACGCCCGGCCCAAGGCCCTGGCAGGACGCCTGGCAGAGAGCAAAGGTGTTCAGTCACTGTCAGAAGGAAGCAGGAATGAGAGAGTGAGAACCAGACGGTGTGTGCCGGATGGAGAAAGGTGGGCCGAGAGGTCAGCAGGACAGGGAGACGGGCGTCTGCAGCCCCAGAGGGAGAAGCAAGGGGACAGCTTGGCCCCCTTGGGACACAGAGGTGCAGTCAGATGGGAATGATGGTTCAGCAGCGACCTGCCTCTCCCAGGCTCCCTGAATGCCCAGCACACTGCGGCTCATTGGCTGTTTCTAAATTTCCACAAGCACTCTTACAGGAGACTTCTAATAAATCCCTATATCGGCAATGGGGTTACTCTAGGCTCATTTCTCTATACCTGAAATCGTAGCCTGTCCTTCCTGCATGACGGCCAAGTGTCTGGCCATCTGGGACACTGGAACCACTATGAATCTGTGTGTCCCCCCAAATTCGTACGTCGAAGCTCTAACACCTAATGTGATGGTGTATGGAGGTGGGGCCCCTGGGAGGTGATAGGGTGGGATGAGTTGATGAGAGTGGGGCCCGTGATGGGGTCGTGCCCATGGAGGAGATGCCAGAGAGCCTGCCCTGTCCCTCTCCCCGCCAGGTGAGGACACAGCCAGAAGGTGGCCGTCTGCACCCAGGAAGAGAGAGCTCACCCAGGAACTGAACCGGCCAGCACCCTGGCCGTGGACGTCCACCCTCCAGAGCTGTGAGACACAAATGTCTGTCGGTTAAGCCCCCCAGTCTGTGTGTTCTGTGGGATAGCAGCCCGAGCTTAGACAGTTGGTGTGGTGTTTTTGCTCAGCTAGAGTAACACCACCACCACCAACAACAAAAACAGAGACTGAACGAGAGGGGGCTAATTTTTCTCACCTAATGGGATGTTCACAGCTAGGTCATAGCTGGTGTTTGCTCAGCATCTCAGGGATGTCGGGGCTCTTCCCTCCATGCCCCAAGGTGGCAACTGCTGTTCCAGCCATCCCAGCTGGACTCCAGCAGGAACAGAGAAGAAAAGGGACAAGGCAAAGAGATTTCCTGGAAGAGCCCGGTGATGTTCTCTCAGGGACCACCCCCATCTGCAGAGGGAATCAGGAAGGACAGCTACTCCAACAGGCTCACTATTACCCCAATACCAGGCTCCTTCAGTAAGAAAGGACAGGAAGATGGATACTGGGTAGGCAAGTAACAGTTTCTCCCAAATTAGTGGGACATATTCAGTTAGATTCTAAATATTGTTCATTGGTGGAAAGAAAAAAAGTGTATCTATATAAACCTTTTCTCCTTGTTAAGGTTGATTATATAGCCTTAACTATCTGTTCCCAAGCAATAAGCTTTACAGCTTTTTAAAACTTTTTAATGAGAGGCTCCTTAAGAAAATAAATTCTGTATTTCCCTCCTAGGTCTTTGTATTAAATTGCATGACCACAGGACTTTTTTTTCAATGTATAAATGGTTTATTGACCATGAGAAATACCCTTAACTTGTCTGGGTTATAAAACACCTGCTGACCTCCAGGGTTTCAAAATTCCAAATACTCTTGTCCAATCACGTTGATTGTTAACAGACAAAAGTACAGAGTTAAGGGCAGGGAGATACAATTGGGGAATGACCTTGTATAATGTAGCCACAAAATTCCCACACAACCGGAGAGTCAAGGCAAAGATTTAGAGCACTCAGATGGAAACACCAACATACAGCATTTTGAACTGTCTGCTTTTGAGAGCAGATTCTCCAAGCCACTCACCTGCTCACCTGAATGGTGTAGTAGACTTGAGTCGTCCTCGAGGACAGGGATGCTCTGGAGGACGAGGCAGGAGACCGCGAAGAAGGGAGCCAAGGGGCGAGACTGTGAAGAAGGAAGCCGAGGGGCAAAACTACTGAGGCTGAGGACACCAGGCTCTAGTGGGAGGGTTCGGTTCTGTTGGTGTGGGGGTTTGGGAGAGGAGGCTGGGGAGGAGGGGGCAATAGTATACAGTTCTGTTAGGACCTAGGGCGTTTCTGGGAGAGCAGTGAGTAAGCCTGGGCAGTGAGCAGGGCCAGGAGCATCCCTGGGGGGAGCTGAGGCTTCCCACACGCCCTCAAGGGAGCTTGCGTACCTCAACCCAGGGCGGGCACCAGGAAGGTGGAGGGCCACACAACTCGAGTGAGGGAGAGCTCCTAGGGAGACATGCGTGGCCCCAAAGAGAGGTCCGAGGCCCTCCACTAAAGCCGGGGAGGCACAGAGACTCCAGAGCTAGCTGAAGGTCGAGTCAGCAGAAACGAGCACCTGCCAGTGCTCTTCCCGAGCATAACGGAGGCATCCAAGATGGTCTCCAGGTGCTCCACCCCAGACAGGACTGGAGGCGGGGAGAGAGAGCCAGCGGGAGATCTACTGCATGAGTCACCATGGAGGGAGCTTGGGACAGAGATGTAGTTTAGGGGTCAGCAGGGGACAGGAGGTGGCTGAGGCTGAGCGGAGGAGGGCTCCCCAGGAGAGAGGGCAGAGCAAAAGGTGCAGGGCTCAGCCAGGCCAGGAAAAGAGAGTCCACAGGGGGTGTGAGGGGCATGCAGAGCAGGTGTGAGGGGCAGGAGGGTGCGCAGAGCCAGTGGGGCCAACGGATGGTCCCTTACCAGAGCTGGGTGCCATCCCCGCCATGAATCACCCTGACCCCCCCCCCCACCGGTTCTGTGGAGCAGTCCCCTCCTCTGTACTGTCACCTTCAGAAACAGTTTCCAGTTAACATGAAAGACAACACTGCGCTCCATCTAGTTTCAATTGCTGGGGAAAGTTGCACTCTCTAGAATGCAGGCTCTGCTGGAAGAAAATAAGTACTGACTTACAATAACCCAAGATATGAAAAGCATGGACTCAAAGGGAGAAGGAAAACCCTGAGTGGCCTTCCGCTGGACGGAGAGCTGGGGAGGCGAAGAGGCTCCGCCCCTCGCCCCCAGGTCTCCCCGCTCCGGCTGGGCGTCCTCCAGAGCCCTAACTGTCAAGAGCGAGGCTGACCCAACTCCGTCTTCATGGACTAGTACATGGACTAGCTCTGTGCTGGGCAGGGGGCCCTGTCCCCACTCCCCACCCCCACCCCCACCCCCACCCCCACCCTGAAGCAGCTCAGACCTACAAATAAAAATGGTCCTTAAACCAGAGATTGTGAGCTTGTGGAGGGTGCAGGAGGGGCCGTGGGGGTCTAGAATGAGGGAATTTTACCCCGTCCAGAAGGCAGAACAACCTGTCCGGGGACTCGTGGTGAAGCCAGCCTGGAAACCTGAGCAGACCCTCCCCTCCCCACGCCGGCTCCCTATACAGAAGCCTTGATAACACTGGGGGAGGGGGCTTGGCAAATCAAACAGATTGAAGCAGGCTGACCCCACTCATCCTCCTAGACTCCGTTTGGGCATTGTGCCCCCAGGAAGCCCCCACGGGGACCCCGGGCTGGGCTGGCCACCCTTCATCAAGGTGCTGGCAGGCCGTTGCCCAGAGCCTGGGTTACCGTCCGCTTCCACCGGGACAACGTTTAACGAACTCTGGTTTCCTCTGTGTTAGCAAGCAACTGATGCTTTAAACCCTCATACAGAGGCATGGCTGGCAGAGGGCACCATGCTGGTGTAAGGTGTACCCCTGCTGAGCTTGGAGGTCCGGGTGCATCCGTGAGACCATCGCCACAGTCTGTGCGTCCCCCATAAAGCCCCCCGCCTCCTTTATTTGATATTATTGTGCGTGTGTGACCAGAACACCTGACATGATACCCTCCCTCTTCGCTGTGGGCACTGAGCCATACAGCGGGTTTCTAAAACCTCCTTATCTTCCATAACTGGGACTTGGCCCACTTTTACCAAGACCCCTCTGTTTTCTGCTCCCCCAGCCCTGCAGCCACCGCTCTACTCTCTGCTTCTATGAGTCTATTTCAGACTCTGCACATGAGGTCAGGAACTATTTGCCCTTCTGCATCTGGCTTATTTCCCTTCGCATCCTGTCCTCCAGGGCCATCCACGTGGTCACAAGCGGCAGGATTTCCCTCCTTTTGAAGGCTGCGTACGTACCACGTCTTCTTTATCCATTCGTTGGTCGATGGACGTCGACGGCCATGTCTGGGCCACTGTGAGCCGCAGTGAACACGGGGGTGCAGGCATCCCTTTGAGACATGGATCTCAACTATGAACTGGCTGATTACTATCTAATGATTTCAGCGACAAGAGAAGCCCATGGGGCCAAGGTGTGTGAAAAAAGAGTATGTTCCCATGCTCCCAAATAAGAGAGAGCACTGGAGGGCCTCCGCGCCTCGCTGCCCTGGTTGCCTTGGAGTCGGGGTCTCTGGAGAAGGGTCCTGCCTCCCTCCGCATCTCAGAGCCTCGGGAGGAGCTCGACGCCCTGGAGGAGCTCAAGCTGCATGTGGTGGTGGGTCGCAGGGATGACGGGGGAGGGACTCGGCTCCTGCCTCTGATGAGAGTGGCCGGCTGTGGGTGGACGGACAGCCGGACAGACTGAACCCCCAGGGGCTGCTCCTCTGACTCTCGGGGCCGGACCCAGCCAACCCGTCCCCTCTTGACCTTGCAGCCCGGTTCGCTCCGGCGAGTGGATTCGGTAAGTGCCTGGCGGGCATGGGCGAGCGCCCCCGGACGGCCTGTGTGCACCTACCACGTGAAATGGACGCAGAGGGTTAACGGAAAGTGGAAACAACAGATTTAAGGAGCAGATGGCTTGAACTGTTTGGATTCTGTCATTCGTTGGCCTGATGTGACATGAAAACACCCCAAATAGCAGGGTTTAATTAGCAAATTAATAGCAAGTCAGCAGCTGGTGGTGTTGCGAGGAGGCACGGCGCTTTGGAGCTGTTCAGGGCTGGCCCTGGTCCCGCGTGGCCCTCCGAGCGGTGCAACCTCGGGAGGTCACTTCACCTTGGAGGACACAGACTCCTCCCCTGTGAGGGGATGGCGGTACCCCGAACCTCTGCGGGAATCACGTGAAGATGCGAACCTCGCAGGCGTGGGCCTGGCACAAGGCGACCGTGGTTGATGTCAACGTTACCAGTTTCCAGTTACCGTAATGATTCCCAAAAAGGGGGCATGCAGGGGACCCCCATGCCCCCAATGGCGGCCAGCTCCATGTCACCGCGTGGAGTGAGCAGCCGGATGCCAGCGCCTGATTTCTGGAAGTTGTTGGGTGGACTTTAAGTAGGCGAATATTCTAGAGTTCGATGAAGTCTGAAAAGGAAGAGGAGAAAAATTCAGAGGACAGAGTCTCCGCTGGGAGGAAGCCCAGGACCTCCCGGAGGACGACAGGCCTCCCGCCCAACGCAGCACTTTGGGATGGGAAGGTCAGACTCAGGCGATCGCAAGGCTTAGAATCACGCTGCATGGGGCCAGCCTGGAGGAGGGCTCGCAGAGGACTCGTCCCCAGGGTGCCAGGAGCCGGGGCAGGGAGGGGGCGGGAGCGGTGGGGGCGCCACCTGCTCACAGAATCCAGGAGCCAGGCTGTCCATTGCCCCTCGGAGCGCACCCACAAGGAGCATTTGACCCTGCGGGGTCCCTGAGTGGTCACCACGGTCCTGGGAGGGGCCACGTTAGTCCTTGGACAAAGTAACCCAGACACGGCAGCTCAACCAACATGGATGCTCTCGTAACTCCAGAGGCTCTAAATCCGAGGTCAAGGTATCACCAGGGTTGGGTTTTGTTTTTATAAGATTTTATTTATTATTTATTTATTTGTTTAAGAGCTAGAGAGAGAGCTGGAGCAGGGGGAAGAGCAGAGGGGGAGGGGCAGAGGGAGAGAATCTCCAGCAGACTCCCCGCTGAGCATGGAGCCCGATGCGGGGCTGGATCTCACGACCCCGAGATCGTTGACCTGAGCTGAAACCAAGCGTCGGACGCCGGACCGATGAAGCCACCCAGCGCCCCACCAGGGACCAGGATTGGTTTTATCTGAGGCTCTCTCTGGGGCTTCCAGACGGCCATCCACCCCATGTCCCCACGTGGTCATTTCTCTGTGTGTGTCTATGTCCCGTTCCCCTCTTCTTGTAAGTGCCACCCTATATGACTTCATTTTATCTTACTCTCCAGATGTGAGTCACATCTGAGGTCCTGGGGTTTAGGACTGCACGCTATGGATTTGGGGGGGATACATTTCACCCTGTAACAGGCGGGTTATGACCACAAAGCTGCAGGTAAGGGAACAGCACCTTCAAGGACAAGTCAGTTCACCTTGGTCTGCCTCCACGTCCTTGGTGGCAAACACCAGTCCTCTAACGTATGCTGTACTGGGCCCGTGACGGGCTGGGGCTGAGCGATCCCTGACCTCCTGGAGCTTGCATTCTCGTGGGTCAGTCATGCATCCCCCTCAGGCATAACCGAGCTCATGTGCCCAGGGCCGCCCTGTGGACCGCCCTGAGCGCTGGCCTGAGCCTCCCACATCGGCCTTCCAGACAGACACCTGGTTGCTTCTCCCCGTGGAGCTCTGTCTCCTGGGGCGGGGAGACCACTGTTTTCAGTGTTTTCAGCCTGAAAAGTTTCAGGCTCCTTCCTGAAACGTCAGAAGCAAAAGGCCCACAGACCGTGAGGGCCCGGAGAAGAGGGACCACAAGGGGCCACTGGCTGCCATAATTAAAGAGGATGGGCCTGCCCCCTCACGCTCCAGCACCCCCGCAGAGGTAGGAACAGGAGCCTGGGTGCCACAAGACTCCGGGGGCTCCGGGGTGGTAGGGACAAAGCAGAAGGATCAGCAGGAGGCCCCCAGAGCCCAGGCCTGTCGACATGAAGCCCAAAGAGGCAGGGCTTTTGGAGCAGGAGGAAGGTGGCCAGGCCACGACACAGGTCACTCATCTGAGCTGCCGAGGCCCGGCCTGTCCCTGGTCCTCTCACCCTTGCCACTGGCCGGGCCAGAGCAGTTAAATGAGTGGGGGAAGGGACAGAGGTGGACGTGCCCCAGGCCGGCAGTGATTCCCAGGCCCCACCTGCAGCCGAGGTCCGTTTCTGAATGGCTCCTTCTCCGGAAGCACTGAGCAATGCACCTGGGGACCTCCTGGTCCACGTGGTGCCAGCAGGCCCCCAGTCTCCTCCAGGAGATGTCTCTGCCACCACCTCTGTGGGTTCAGCGGCTCACGATGCACGTTCGGCCCTCAGCAATGAGGGGCAAGTGTCCTGATTGCGTCACTCTCGGTCTGGCATGAATCGGGACCCGGTGCCTCTGAACGGGGGAGGCTTCTAGAAGACAGGCATGGCTCCACCTGGCGTTGGGGTCTGACTACTCCTGCACACTTCCCTTTAGATTAATCTGGAATTTTGATTTTGACAGAAGATCCCATCAGAGGATGATTCCTGTTCAGTTCAAATTAGCCGGATGGGTCACCACAAACAATGCAAAACTAGCACACGCCCCCACTTGTCCTGCACACCAGCCAAAGCGGGGCGTGCAATCCGAGCTGAGTGCACAGCACACCGGTGTTCGTGCCATCCACCGTCCACCTTCGGCGGCCCCCGCACACCAGGCCTGCCGGAGAGTGGTCCCGGACGAGTGCAGAGCCAAGTGTGGGGACACCGTGGAGCTGGACCCCGGGCTCGACCCCGCCGCCGCCGCCGGGTGGGGAGGCATGCTAGACGCCCGATCTGCAACCCACCCACCCAGATATGCAACGGGAGCTCTGCATTTCAGCAGTAGGGCAGGCAGACGAGGAGCAGCTGGGGAGTGGGGAGGAGGGCCAGGGAGGCGGTGTCGGGAAAGGCAGAGGGGGCACCTGCAGGGGGCCGCAGGAGAACTTAGGGTGACTTCTCCCTTCAAATGTCAAATGTCTTCAGGAGCTCAGGGCCTCAACTGCTTGGTGGTGTTGGATTTGTCCCTTTGTGTCCCCACTTTTTATGGGGCATTTAAAGCCTCATCAATTGACTCTTAACTTCCTTGAGGCCAAGGAGAGAGAACTAGTCCAGAGGTCCAGGCTGGAGCCCCAGGTCTTCCTGGCATCTGGTGACCTTAGGTGTCACCTCCTCGCCCGCCTACACTGCTCATCTGCAGACCGAGCACAAAGCTCGCCTCCTGGGTTGTCCAAGAAGTCACAACCTCACGGGCGGCCACAGTCTTTTGCAAGCATGAGCTGCCACGGTTCTGTTTCTTCCCTTGGTGCTTAGAAGAGCCGTGTAGAGCCCACATGAAATGCTGAAAGAGATTCCGTGTCCAAATGCAATTGAATTTCCCAACTCTCCCCCAGCTGTTTTGAGTGAAAGGAACAATGGGTCCCTTTTGAGTCTCTTTGTTATTTTGGTAATACTCTAACAACAGTAACTTTAGTTTTATGTAGGCATCCTCAGGATGAAACCTTCCCACCGGCATCATTTTGACTGGTCTTAACTCTGAGTTCTGAGTGCTTGGTCCAGGACCACCCAGCGGCTGGGGTGGGGTTGTTTCCGGTGAGTCCCCTGGAGGGCAAAATGTGGGCCTGGCCTGAGAAGCACTAGGTCAGGAGGACAGAGGACCTCCCAGCAACCCTGTGCCTTCTGACCTGGTGACCACGGCCATTGTCCCAGAGGGTGGCGGGCTCGCCTGCTGAGATCCAACGGGCTGACCAGTTTCCTCAGCCCCTGGGACACTCCAGACCCAACATGGACGTTGGTGTGCAGTGGGTGAAGAAGGGGCTGCCAGCCGGGAATGTTCTCTGGGATGCTTGCTGCTTTGGACGGTGGTCCAGGCATGCAACAGCCTCGTGGACTAAAGTCCTGACATTTCAGGGCTGGCAGGGACCTCGAGAGGCCTGCCAGCTCAAAGCCGCTGCTCAGTAACAAAAATTCAACTGAGTATATTTTAAAGCCCTAACTGGCTCTATTAATTGATTCTCTAAGCAAAGGGAAGCTCCCAGGAGCAGCAGGAATGAAGAGGTTTTGAAAGGTAGAGAGGGAGCGGAAAAACGAAACCCTTTAGCAGAGAACCCACTGTTTGAGGCAAGGTCAGCCTCCGAAGGGAAGCGCCAGGGGTCTCCGGTAGACTTCCCAGCACCGACCAGGACCCCCTCCAACACTGGCTGGTTAAAGTTGGCATTTCTGGGGGAGGGGGGTTGAAACTGCTGTCAGGCTGGGGATTACATCTGGGTGTGCTGACTTGTGGCCCTAACCTAAGTGACACCATTTTGGGTCCCTGGTTTTGTTGTTAACTCTGCACCACTCCTGTGTCAGGCGGGGCCTGGATTTCCCCAGCGAGGGGAGCTCGAAGCTCCAGGACAGCCATCAGGACAGAAGCAGAGGACCCGGGGTCTGCGTGTCCCGGCAAGGCCCCCCGCTTCAGGGCCCCAAAGCCGCATTCACAGTCTGTCCAAGAGGAAAGAAATGACAAAGAACACAGGGCTTGAAGAAGGGGTGGTGGGTCAATCCCCATCCCAGCTGCTCAGCCCCGTGGAGCTCCCGCCACTTTCCCACCTGCACAACTAGAAGCAAAAGCCCCAGGCACTTCCAGCCACACAGTGGACTCTCCCCGGGCCGTGCTTCTGCAGCCTGATTAGAATTTAAGCAGACAACCCAGAGAAAGACTCAGGCGAAAAGCAGACTGCAATCGCCCGCAAAAACGCCTTTTGGAGCAATTTTGCCGACAGAGCAAAATAACCAGGAGACCAACTGAGGGTGGGTCGTTGAGTAACTTTAAAAAAAAGAAAAAATTGCTTGGGCAAATGGTCTGCTCCCTCTCAACGTGACTTACTTTCTTTTCAATATCCCCCGATGACCATTCTTCATGCATGGAGGAAAGGAGAGAGTTGGCGAGGCCCCAGAGATCTCACCAAGCATTTTCACTATTGATTTTTGGGGACTCGTTGACTAATGCAGCCATTGGGCACCAGGATCATGGGGGATGGAAGGATGTCTCAAGTCTGGTGTTGATTCAGGAGCTGAAGTGTGTATTCCTGGAGGGGGGATTGGGAAGACGTGTCCAAATGCATCTTCTCTTCTGTGAAGATAAGCCTCTCAACCTAGGCAGGGCACCTCATCTTACCACCAGCGCAGAATTCACAGTAACATTTTAGAAATGTCTGACTGTGTTGTATTAAAAAATCTGTTTGGTCTTTGTCCTGGGTTCCTGGGATTCCCTGAGGACCATCTTCTGTCTTTCCTCGGCAGTCCCTTTGATCACACCTGGTTTATGCTAATGAGCTAACTCAGGTGGGCCCCCTGGAGGAGGGGGCAGGCTGCAGGGTGGGGCTGGTCTGCAGGAAGACCAAGCCCAGGAACAGAGAGTGGAATTTCAGCCTCACCCACCAAGCTCCAGGGAGGGGCGGGGGGGCTGGAGATGGAGCCTCCAGAAACTCTTGAACAAGGGGCTTGGGGGAGCTTGGGGTTGGTGGGCACATGGTGGTGCTGGGAGGGAGGCGTGCCCGGGGAGGGCAGGGAAGCTCCATGCAGCCCCCATGCCTACCCTGGACCTCATTTCCACATGGTTGTTCCCGAATTGGAGCCTTTATGGTAAACTGGTGAACGTATGTCAAGTGTTTTCCTGAGTTCCCGTGAGTCGTTCTAGCAAATTATGGAACCTGAGGAGGGGGTCATGGGAAGCCCCAAAGTGCAGTTGGTCAGGAGAAGTGTGGGCAGGGGCTGGTGTTGGAGGTGGGGCCATCCTGTGGGGTCAGCACGTAGTCAGGATGGAATTGCCGGACCCCCCAGCGGGTGCTGGAGGATTGTCTGAGGATGCAGTGCGGGTCCCTGGAGCACCTCCCTCCTCCCCAGCCCTGGGTGGGGTGGTCAGCAGCTCAGAACTGCCGGCTTTGAAGCTGGTTGGTGTCAGAAAAAGCCCCACACATTTACGGGACGTCTGGATGGCTTAGTCGGTTGAGCGTCTGACTCTTGATTTTGGCTCAGGTCATGATCTCAGGGTCGTGGGATCGAGCCCTGCGTCGGGCTCCGTGCTCAGCACGGAGTCTGCTTCTCCCTCTCCCTCTGCTCCTCCCCCTGATGTGCTCTCTCTCTCTAATAAATAAATAAGTAAATAAGTAAATAAATCAACTTCACGCTTACAATTGTAGAGATGAAAATAGTGACTGTAATACGGACGACAGGGATAAGAAAACAATCATAATACAGACAAACACGCATAGTAAATGCTGTCATCCCAGAAAGCAGGGCCCCCGTCTCCTGGCCAGCTCAGAACCCACCGAGCTCTGTATCCAGGCGGGGCGTCCTCTGTGATGATCAATATCGAGGCACTGGGAGGCAGAAGGGCCCCAGAACCATGACCTCTGAAGGAGGAAGGCAGGCCATGGCTTGAGGGGGTCACGGCATTTGGGGGCCACAGATCTCAAGTCAGCACCAGGGGACCTGCCTCAGTGGGAGCTGCCCTCCGTGAGCCCCGCTGCGTGGAGAAAGAACAAGTTCTTATTCCTGGAAATGTTTTCTCGAATGTGGGAAAGAACAGAGCAACCGCAGTTGTTGGGGGCGGGGGGAGCGGGGGTCTGTGAAGGGTGTGCAGTGACCCTGGGGAAGCTGCACCCTTTTATTCAGGGACCCCACGACTTGGCCCAGCCATCCATCAGGGGCCGCTGTCTTCGCCTGTCCCTGCAGCCTTTCCAGGTCCCAGTTCTGCGCTGCCGACCCCCCTCCCTGCACCCCCAGGGCTGGGGAGGAGGGAGGTGCTCCAGGGACCCGCACTGCATCCTCAGACAAACTTGCAGCCCCATCAGCCACCAGCATCCTGAAGATAATCTTTGCAATGAATTTGCACGGAATTTGACTTGTTCATTTATGTGATCTCATCTCTTTGAGGAATCACGGAGGTTTAGGACACATCGATGAGCTGCAGGTAATAAGGCCATATTCACATGGAGCTTCCCCAGCAGCCAGCCCTGTAACTTCTGGGGTTTACTCTCTGTCACGCTTCCAGCCCACACCTGCAGCCCAGCCCTGTGTTGCGGGGACAGGTTCACACATGGCAGAACCCACCGTGGATGCCGTGAACAGAGCTGTACCTAGAGGGGAAGGGACACTGGGGGCCTGGGGGCCCCGGGGGCACAAGGGCCTTCCTGCCACCCCATTACCCAGACCGTGGGAAATCCTTCCAATAATAGGAGCCCCTCCCTCCTGGGGACCCCTGGTGGCTTGGCACGTTGGCCCACGTGGCTGCTACAAACTCTCTTTGCCAAAAATTCTGTGCAATGAGCACTTTCTTCGGGCTGTTCTCAACTAACAGGCAATCTGGTGTATTTACGAGAGCCTCTGATTACAGGCTCAGGAGAGTGGGGTCCTCGGAGGGGGTCGTAGGCTTTCTGCTGTGAAGCATCGAAGGTCGTTCAACTGTCTCTTCTTCTCCTGTCTCGAGCATCCTCATCCCACCATGCCACCCAGTAAAAACATGTCCCTGTGCACACAGACACCCCTCCACACATGCACACATATGTACCCCCGCATGTACGAGCACATACGTATGCACACCTGCACGCACACCAGACACTTGAAAAGCAACTACTTCCCCAGCCAACAGCAGTCAAAATTTCCCAGGATGCTCAAAATGCCCCAAATATGGAGGACGAAAGTGGCGCATGTGACCCTTTTCTCTTCGCTGGATGCAGAACCTGAGCGCCCAGGGCATGAGCAAACTTCAGAGGAGCTCGGCTTTTGGTCCAAAGTTTCCTTTCCAAACTCGGAATCAGAAAATTGAAGTTGGCCCAAAATGTCTCATCCCTGCAGGAAACAGGCAAAACTATTCTAAATGTAAAAACATAAGCTGAGAACACACACAACATAACACATTCTGGGAATTAAATAAAGATAAGTATGGAGGAGAGAGCCAGGAACGAAGACTGCTTCACAGGATCGTATTTATGCGAGACGTCACAGGAGGTCCCTGCGGGCGGGCGGAAGGAAGGGTGGGCGGGCGCAGAGCTCCCAGGAGAGGGGTCAGGACGCGGGGCTGTTGCAGGGAGACCCAGATGGAGCAGCCTGGAAACGGGTTAGTCTGACCCACTTTAAAGAAAAACAAAGAACACGTCCAGCAAAGAAAGACATTTCCATTCACGACGATTGGGGGAATATGCCTCAATTAATGAGAAGTGCGACCTACAATTCCCTGCATTCTGAAAACCACTGCTGAGTTTTGGAAAAAGATATTCTTGACCTGCCGTTCTCGAACTTAAAAAATGTTAAGAAAAGAGAAAAGAAAAGAAAGATCGTATGTGTAGCTGGAAGCCGATATCCTTACGGGGGTGAGGCTGCCTGGGAGCTGGGAAGTGAGATGGTTGTCCCAGGAGGCGGCTCCTCTTGCCCACCTCCCATCCGGCGCCCTCCTCTGTCGGCAGCGCGCCGGGATCCCCGGCATCCCGAGGAGATAAGCACCCTCTAGATTCGCTCCAGAACAAGAATGCCCGGAGGGACTCGCCATCCTTTGGCTTGCTTGCCGACCAGGGTTTGAGAAAAAGTTCCACATCTCTCCTGCACCCCAGTGACCCATCACGCCTTTGTCAGAATCTTGCCTCGAGGTTTCCTTTTGGGATGGGACCAGAACGTGAGACCCTGTTGCTGTAGTCCCAAAGCACTTGAGAACGTCAGAGCATAGGAAGTGAGAAGAATAAATTCTCAGTTCATTAAAGCTTTAATCAAACGATTTACATGATCAGGGGTTCCCAAGCATATGGGGAACTCGACGGCACGCTCGCCGTGCAGGCTGGTGTGAAGATCTGGTGAGCAGTTTGTGTTGGCCACAGGAGGACAGGAGAAGAACATATTGCGGTCCAAATAAACGATGATTTTCTCGTAAAACAATTAGGGGGATGAGCCGGAATCAGAAGAGTGAAGTGGACCTTTGGTCCCATCGGATCCTGCTCGCTGCTGGTGGCCGGGGGACTGGGCAGCTGTCTGAGCTACGGGCACCATGACGCCGCTGACAGCCCAGGGTGTGCTCTGGCCAGGCACCGGTGGGCGCTCTGCGGACGGTGGTCCAAGAAGGGGGATCTGTTTTTGCTCCTCTGCCTCTTTGACGGAGCAAGTGGCCGTGGGACTTTGCGGAGTGTGACCCCATACTGTGCCAACCGGCCCCTGCAGCGGGACGCCCACTGCCCTCCATGGGCCGGCGGCACTGTCCTGGAAACCAGCGCTGGGGGCTGTCTGTCCCCTTCCCTGGGCAGGAGCGGGGTCAGTCCTCACAGTCCCCTCTCCCCACGGGCCCGAGGGAAGTCCTGGGTTCTAGTGTTGTTAACAGAGGAAGTGAGCCAGGCCCAGAAAAAGTAGGAAAGGAAGACAGAGCTATTTTGTGACCAGTAGGAGGGAGACGTGGGTGCAAATTCTAGCACCTGCTCTGAGCCGGGGTTTCTGGTTCCTCCTGACAACCTCCCTGTGAGGACGGATCCGTGTCTCATGAGCCACATTTCACCATGAAGACACCCGGGTTCCCAGAGGCTGCATGACTCCTTGCAGCCATGAAGCTGGCACGCAATGGGACCTGAGTTGGGACTCCCATCAGCTGGTTCTCAATGCCACATTCTTTACACCACCCTCAGCTCCCAGAGGGAAACTGAGCTCTGGGTTCATGCAGGCCAGCAGAGCGGAGGTCCGGACAGGGAGCGGTGGGTGAGGGAGACCAGCCCAGGATGCACTGTGCTCACACAGCAGAGACGCATCTGCTGCAAAAAGGAAGCTTTCTCTCTCTCTTTTTAGATTTTACTTATTTATCTGAGAGAGAGAGAGAGTGAGTGAGTGAGAGAGACAGAGCATGAGGAGGGGGCGCAGTAGAAGGAGAGGGAGAAGCAGGCTTCCCACGGAGCAGGGAGCCCGATGCGGGGCTCGATCCCAGGACCCTGGGACCATGACCTGAGCCGAAGGCAGACGCTCAACGGACTGAGCCCCCCGGGCGCCCCAAAAAGGAAGCTTTCACGTGGTTTCTGCCGCATCAAGAGAACAGCCAAGTTCCCAGGACACGTGCGGTCCTGCATCTGAAGGTGGAGACAGGGACAGGTCCTGGTGGCAAAGGGGGAGACCGGGGCTGGAGCCCAGGAGCGGCTGTGCGTCCTCACTCCACCCACTGCTGGCGGCACCTCCTGGGCAAAGGCTGGATCTCCCCTGAGCTCGTTTCCTCGTCTGCAAAACAGGAGTGAACACAAGGCCCGTGTGAACACCAAACATGCGTGGAGAAGTTTCGGTGGCCGGCAGCGTGCTGCCCAAATCTCGTGAGGACCAGCACAGCCTCTGGAGAAGCACCTAGGGAGGAATAAGACAGGGTGACTGCCAGAGGTCAGGCTGGAATGGGGGCCGGGCTGACCGCAGATCCGGTGTCTCCCTAGGGCTGAGCACCAGGAGGGGTGAGCCTCCGGATTCTTGGCGGGCTGGTTTGCCAGGCCGGGGAGGCCGGGAGAGCAGAGAGGGGAGGTGAGGACAGCGGGGCGACCAGGCGGCGAGACCTTACCCGGTGGGCTCAGGCCCGGCGGGTCTTGCCCGGCGCGCTCTCTGAACCCTTCCCCACTGACGCCCCCGGCCCCCACCGAAGCGAGCCTGACGCAGGAAGGCCCAAGCCGCACTGAGCCCTCCGCCCGGGCTTTCTGAAATCTTCCCACTCTGAGCCAGCTTCCCGCCCAGCCTCCGAGCCTCCAGTCTCTCGGGAAGCCGTCTGCCAGGGGCTCCGTAGCGTCAGACAGCTGGTGTGTGTCCATCCTGGGGCAAATGGCACTTTGGGGCGAGTGGAGCGATTTCTTGATGTGGCTTCTGTCACGTTATTTATTTTTATGACGAGCTTTTGATGGAAGCATCCTCCCCGTTGACATTATTGATGGTCCTGTGAATGTGCATCCACGATATCCATGATCTACAAAGCGTCATCTGTGTTGGCCCAGGCCTGCGCGGTCAAAGCAGCAGAAAACCCGACGCATCTCCATCGAATGCCAGAACCCACACGGGTGCCGAGGGGCACCCAGGGATGGAAAGACGCCCGTGAGTTTGGGGGCTCGCAGCCCTGGGGATGGGGCCAGGGGTGAAGGGCCCAGCATAGAGAAGCAGAAGGTACGTGATCACTCTGATCAGGGCTTGGGAAAGGCTCTGTGGAGGACAGATGCCTGAGTCAGGCCTACAGGACAAATGAATGGAATATTCCTAAATCCTGGACGAGGGTCCAGAGCTGAGAATACGTGTCCCTCCTGTCTGTCTGTCCCTGAGCCTCACACTGCGGTGTCTGCTCCCTGCCCCACAGGGACGTCTCCACCTCACTCGGAATCCACCTGCAGGACAAGACTTGATCCTCATCTTGGCCTCTATGATGAAGGAGGCACTGCTGACCACTGAGGCCTCCCAGAAGCTTCTCCTTCCATGCTGTAGTGGACAGCTACTGCTGTCTCCTGTCCTGTGTCATTCTGTCTTCTGGGAACGCCACCCTGATTTCCTTGGGGGACCCCCTCTCAATCCTGAGCTCTGTGGTTCATGGGCTGACACCCTCGCACACACTTGTGCCTGGAGGACTGGCCAGTCAGCAGATACACACCCCGCCCCAACCAGGGCGGTCAGCCAGTGTGGACGCCAGGCCCAGAAGGAGTCCATCCAAAGCTACCCTGGGGCCTGGCTGGAGCGGGGACCGGGGCCTTACGGACAGGGTTCGATCCGTGGGCTCCTCGGGGGAGGGTAGTGGAGCATGGAGCCACCACCTGGGGAACGCTGGCCTGGGAATAAATTTAAATTTAAGTCAAAGGCAGGGGCGCCTGGGTGGCTCAGTAGGTTAAGCCTCTGACTCTTGATTTTGGCTCAGGTCCTGATCTCAGGGTCGTGGGACTGAGCTCCGTGTTGGGCTTCACGCCGAGCATGGAGTCTGCTTGAGATTCTCTCTCCCTCTGCCCTTCCCCTTCTCACATTCCCTCTCTCTCTCTCAAAATAAAATAAAATCAAGTCAAAAGTAAGAGATGAGAAGAAATAAAAGACTAATGACATTTTTAATGCACTTTGTATTTTGGGATAAATTCAGATTTACGGAGAAGTTGTGAAGATAGTACAAAGAGTTCTTGTCTCCCTTCTGCCAGTTTCCCTCATTGCTGACATCTTATACTCCCGTCATTTGTTTGTCATAACCAACAAACCAACACGGGGACGGGACTACTGGGCATCCCTGGGTCTCCACGAATGTGCTCCTTCTGTCCTGGGCTCCCGGGCACCACCTGCAGGGGGCTGCCACATCTCCGCAGTCCCCTCTGGTCCCTGGCAGCCTCAGTTTCCCCAGGGTTTCATGACCTCGACAGCATGCCCTGGTGTCCCACACAATGCCTCCCAATTAGGATTCGGATTCATCTGATGTTTGACTGGGGGTGTAGGGTTTTGGAAAGAAGGCCACAGAGGGAGGTCTGTGCTGGTCACATCAGACCCGGGGGCACCTGATGCCCACGAGGCATCACAGGCGATGTGGGCCTTCTCCACTTGCTAAAGCGATGCTCTCCAGGGTCTCCTGCTGTGAAATTACTGCGCCCCTTGTCCATACTCTGTTCTTTGCAAGCAGTTCTTTAAGTCAGGCTTGTCTTCAAGGGAAGTGGGGAGAAAATTCAGCTTTACTTCTTGGAGGAAGTAGTATCTACACATATTATTGGGAATTACTGGCATTAACTATGGACCCAGGTTCACCCAAGCCAGAAATTCTACCCCAGGACCTTTGAGTTGTATGAGCTAATGTTCCCCTTATAAAAATAATGAAGCAAATTTGAATGAGTTCCTGTCACTTGTAACAATGACATTATCAGCACAATTGGATTTCGGGACACAGCTGTCTCTAGGTTCTTGTGGTTTGTTAGGATAGAGATTGACCATTACACCTGAAAGACCCAAATATAAAAGTATCATAAATAAGATAAACATGGTAAGGCCTGGGTTGGTGGTTCAAAGCTGGATAACCAATCCATAATCATCAGAAGCAGAATCCTTCTGTCTTGCAGAGTCGGACATCCTCAACGTGTGGCTTCGAACACAAGACCTAAGATGGCTGCCACAGCTCCAGCGAAAACATCTGCTTTCCAACCACCAGGACTCAGAACATGGGAGATGGAGAGCGCTCTTTGAAAAGTATACATAAAATTCCTCACTCGCTTTTTCCCAAACTTGATCTTGCGGTAACACCTAGTTGCAAACAAGTTTTGTAAGTAGAGTCTGTCTCTACTCTGTGAGACGCCATGTGCCAGACTGAAAGTGTTATTAACCGTAGAGTGCTCTTCTCCTCTCCTGTAAGCATGGATGCTCCCTGTGGTGTCATCTTTGGCTCATGCTCTGGCTCACTCCATATACATTTCAAGGAAAATGAAACCATTGCTTGTGATTCGAACTCTCCCCTTGCTGAGGATGGCGCCTGAACCTCCATGTCCATCCTTGGAGTCTCGCCTGAGCTTAGGGCTCACCTCGTTAACCACCAGACAGATTTACTGGACCATCCCAACCTCATTTCAAACTCCACACGTCCCACAAACCTGCTCCTCTCCCCCATTCCCGTCTCTGAGAATGGTTGGCCCTCCTGCCCACCCCTCATCCGTGACAGAAGCCTGACTCGTTTGGACCTAGTCCTGCCCACTCTCAGCATGCAAACACCAAACCCGGCTAACCCAGTTTCTCCACACCCCGTGACACCGCCCCCCACACACTTCCCTTCCCTAAAATCAACTCACTGAAGCCTCCAGGTCCTTCCCTTCCCATCGCTCTGCACCCCCACATCAGGGTGGTCTTTCTAAAATGTCTAGTGTGAGAGTTATAATCAAGGGCCAGACTTTCTGGCTCTGCCCTGACACAGGCAAGTTCCTTAACCTCTTGGAACATCAGTTTGCACATCCGTGAAATGGACACTGATAAGATCTCTGGCCCAGGCCTTCTGGGGATTAAGTCAGTGAATACACTTAAAACTACTCAGAACAGCGACTGGCATAGGACGCTACCAAGAAACATCAGACTTGAAAATAATAATCGTTGTTAGTAATAACTGCCATTGTTATGAAGCCCTTGGGTAGCTCCCACCGCCTGTCAAGTCCGCGTTCTCTCCGATGGTGTCCACCCATGAATCTCCAGTTGCACGTCCTGCTCCCTTTGAACTTTGTTCTCTCCCAATATCTAAGTGTTAGCACTTCCGTGAGCATAGCATGCTGTCAGCTAACTCTTCCCTGTGACTTAACACTCAGGTCACCCTGACCGTAGGAATCGCATCTACAGAAAAGCTCATGCATGCAGACCAACATGCACACGTATGTACACATGGATGTTCACGTGGTAGGCAAGCCTTTGGAAGCCACGGAAGCGCCCACTGAGAGAGGAGTAGATAGATGAGCCCTGTTCTGGGGTACCGTGAACACCGCACAGCTGCCAGAGGAATGAGATCCAGCCGGCGATGTGCTGGTGAATACTTAACAACTGGCACTCCTCAGACGGTGGGGGACAACTTGGAGCGTGGGATGATTTCCATCATGTAAATACTTCCAACATGACAGACTTCACGCTACCAGCACGGCTTGAATCAGCTCACAGAATTCCTGAAAATGTAACAGTGTGTTCCCATGAGCCAGTATGGGCCAACTCCAGGGCACCACCAGACGCGCCAGAAGACGTGGAGACATCTCAAAGACAGAGTAACTGCAAGAAACAAGTCCTGAAGCTTTCGTTCAATATGGTCCCACTTGTGTAGAAACCAGTAACATGGCACTTCTGCGTGGATGAGCATGGTTTCCTTCATCACATGTACACCTGGTAACTAGTGAACACAGCCCAGCCATATTAGTGCAGACCTTCATTTACCATAAGTTATGCTTCTCTTCCTTAGGATGGCTCTGAAGTCTTCTAAGAGCCAGCACAGGGTCAGGGTTAGTTGTGATCTTTCTTATAGAATTCCCAGGACCTACACCTGGGCATGTCTCTGGGTGGTGGCGGGGGGGCCTCCGATATGATGCTGATGAGCTGACCACCACATTTATTCATCAGCTGCCCATCCATTGCAGACTCGGTGATATCTCATGTGTGGAAAACCAGCATCATCTCACCCAACATCCACCCAGAGCCAAGTACAACTCTGCACTCCACTTGCTGGAGTCACACGCTGTGTTCACAGCCTCCCTATGTCCTGGAGGAAGCCCCACAGGGACCACCATCGACAGCCTGGCCCCTTGGATAGCTGGTAGGAGACCTGCCCTGCCGGTCCCATGGACTGGTGCCCCGCCAGTGACAACGCCCCTCAAGGCCCACAGAAGTCTCTCTGAGAGTGGCCAGTCCAGAGAGACTTGGCCTGTCTCTTTGCTGGTTACATTCTGAGAGGGTAGTGGATGGACAGGGACAGAGGAAGACCCATCAGAAACAATGTCTCTGCAGCTTTTCGTTGACCTCTCCTATGTAGTCACATCCTTTGTGAGCATTATGTCTAGGAAGCTGTGTGCTTCTAAGACAAGGATTTGGAATTGGCCCACAAAGCAGAGCACAGCAGAGCGAACTCTGCACCAGAGCAAAGCACAAATCCCCACAGCCACAAACCAGGGAAGAACCATGACAGGACTCACTTTCTCGATGGCCAACAAACTGGGATGGGGGCTGATGATATTATCCTCATTTCACAGAGGAGGAAGGAAATGTCAGTGCCTCAGGGTGAGTGAGGGTAAAAGCAGCTCTCTCAGACTTCAGATTCCATGCTTGTCCCAGTAATTTCTATGTCCTTCTAGCACCCGACACAGGGTTGGATGAAGAGTCATGGCTTTGGAATGCTGGAAGATTTGAACCTGGTTGGTTGGCTGTAGGTTGAGGTCCTTGCACGGTGATCAAGCTAATTAACGTGGATATCCACTCTTGTATCTTGACCCACCATCACACACAGTGCTCTGCAATCCTTGTCTCCACACACAATGCCCAACTTGAGCGGCCTGTGTTAGGCTGGTGGTTCTGTGTTCTCTGGGCAAGGGCGTCCTAACTGCGGACAAGCAGCGTGACCCTTCACTCCCCGCACCTCCCAGGGGATGGGAGGGTGTGTGTCTGAGCGCGCACATGCTCACACGCATCACAGAATTAACTTTCTTCTCTCTCCCAGCAACTGCCTCTCATCCATCATAAGTACCCCAGAGGCCAGTTACAGCTGTTCCCTGCAAACATCCATCCTTCCTTCTAAGAACTGTTTTAGCATTATCCTATGTCATGATTATTTTGACAGGATAATTTGAAAGATAACTTATTGAATACTTCGTCATATTTGCCAAACAAACAATTGAAAACAGTCTGTTTCCTTTCAGTCACTGCACACGCCCGCCTGCAGACTTCAGAATTCATGGCAGACAGCACGGATCCATGACTTTCTCCCCGTAAAAGCAACAATTGTGGGCGAAGACAGAAACTGGAGTTAGCCTCAGGCAAAATTTTGATGAAGAGATGTTTGTCTTCCAAATATGTTGTCCACCATCCTGGAGCCCCTTCTCGCAGACAAATTGAGCATTTCTGGAGAGTCGAACTGTTCACGTGTTCTCCAGCATCATTATTCAGTTCAGGCCCTGGACAGCTCCTGGTTCCCACTGGATGGGAGACTGACGGCCTCATGTATGGCTCGTGTGGGCAGGTCTGCACGTCCACCCCGCACGCGCCGCCTCGCCCGCCCTCCAGGTCAGGAACCTGGGCCGGCCCTGCAGTCTGAGGCGTCTACTTGCCAGTTCTCCCCTCCCACACCGATGCTGGGCAGCCCCACGCTTGGCCTGGCCTCGTCTCTGTCCACACTTGCTGCCTCGCAGTGTGCAACCATGTGATGACCACATCTGGCTGTCCGTCCCCTGAACGTGAGACTCATGCATCCAACTCCCTACTTTACCCCCACAGGGATGCCCAACGGGCATCTACAGACACATGCCTAAAACTTGACCCTGATCTGTTCCCACTCACCCATGTCCCCCACTCTCTTCACTGTCTCGGGAAACAGTAACCCCATCGTTCCTGTTGCCTGGTCCCAAATCCTCCATCTGCAGTCCATCTGCACTCTGCGGAGCCCACCTTCAAAACAGGTGAAGAGTCTGAGTCCATGGCCTTTCACTCGCTCTCTGCTAAGCTTTGCACTGGTCTCCCTCACTCAGCCCAGAGCTCCTGCAGCCCATTCTCAGCACCGATGCCAGAGCCGATCCTTCCGAAATGCAGGTTGGATCAGCCCTCTCCTCTGCTCAGAGTCCCCTGAGGAGACAGCTGGTTTCCCTCTCTGCCCCACAGACCCCTGCAGCCTGGCCCCTCTCTGTTGCCCAGACCTGTTCCATTCCTTTCTGGCCCCTCACCTGCTCTTATCCAGAGCATCTCCTGAACGCTCTTCAGATGTGCCGGACCCACCCCCAACTTGGGGTCTCTGTGACTGTTGGTCTCCCTGCCAGGAGCCCCCTCCCCCGATGCCCCCATGGCTCCCTCTCCCTGGTCCCCTCCTCCATGTCTGTGCTCAGTGCCAACTCCTCAATGGGGTCTTCCGTGACCACCCTCTCTAAAACTGCCACCCCCACACTCCAGAGCACCCCATCCCTGTATGTTTTATTTTTCTCCATAGAATCCATTGTTCAATAAAACACTTTATAATCTACTCATTGTTCATACCCATGATTTGCCCTCCACAGTCACCAGCAAAATGCAAGCCACCTGCAGGCAGGATGCCCCATGCAGGTCTGTGAATCAAACAGCATACTCAGGGAGGCCCAAGAGGCCGGCACACTTTGAGGGAAGGTGACGGGAGATGACAGGAGATATGTGAGGTTGGCAAAACGCTGGTGCCCAGGAGGGTTGAGCTCCACCCTCAGACTGCAGGGGAACCTCCTTGCACCTGCACCGGAGGGAAAGCTGTGGTTGTGTTCGTGTCATAGGGCCCTCTGTGTGCAGCACGGAAACTTGACCCGACCCACTGGAAGTCAGGGGAGTAACAGAATGGGAAACAGAAGATGGAGGGAATAGAGGAAGAGGCCCTTGGAACAGAGGGGAGGGCATGCCTGACCCACTGCTAAGTGACTCATCCGGTCCCAGCTGTGGCCTCCACCTGCTCATCTAGGTCTTCCTGCTCTGGTCACCTGCTCTGCATCCTCCACATCAGCTCCTTTCACCCCCCACCCCAACCCTTGGCCACGTCCACCCGAACTCCTCATGAAAACAGCTCTGCTCGCCTGGGTTCTCATGTCTGCTCCCAGCCAAGACGGAGGACCCATTTTCCCCGCCCGGGAAATGAAGATGCAGCTGAACCAGTCCCTCTGGTGCTCCCTCCCCCTGGATGTCCACAACACCTTGGACCAACCTCTGCTACAGCACTCAGGGAGAATTGCAATTGATTTTTCTTAACCTTCACGGCTGTGAGCTCCCTGGGGGTGGAGACTGCACCCCATTCATCACCATTCCCCCTGCCTTCACTGACCCCCGCACCCAGCAGGGACTCCGTGAGCGAGCGCCGGGACGAACACACAAGCGAGGGAAGGAGGGACTGGTGGTTTGGGCAGGACTCTAGTTTGAACAGCTCCTCTGTGTCTGCTATTCCTGGACAACTAGTCGTACGGGAAGCCACAGATGGCCTGGCCTTCCCTGGCTTCATGGAGGAGACTCTACAGTGATGCATTCCCCAGGAAGGGGGAACATGGATTACCCTGGAAATTAATGAAACATATACAAAAAATTAATGATATGAAAAATGGCTTATGAAAGCAGCAAATAGCTTCTATTGACCATATGCTATGCAATTCTCTGCCTCCTAAATCATAATAAAGCATGGCCTGAAACGTCACATGCTCTTTGTAGGGACTGATCCTGTACGCCTGCTTGCTCAGCTTCATCCCTGCCCTGCTCCGCCTTCAGCCGGCGGTACGGCACTCCTCGGGGTGGGGGTTCCTCACCCACGCTCCGCAGACCGTAGCTCCACTTGCCTCCCTCAAGGGTCATTCTGAGGATGAGACAAGCAGCACCTTCCGTACGTTAAACTGCTGCAGAGATGCAAATTGCCGTTTTAGACTCTACTAATCCAATATTTAAGCTAATTCAGAGGTAGACCTAAAACTCACTCAGCATATATTTGACAAGGCTGACTCTAAAGCATATAATCTAACATGATTGTAGGTGTTCTCCTTAATCCAGATCCAAAAAAAAAAAAAAGCCCACAAATTGACTTCAGGTCTTTGAAAGCAATCATGTAACTGTAATGGACTAATCACAGATGATCCTAGCCTACTGAGATCTCTCCACCACCCCCACTTTCTGAGAGAGCTGTTGGTTCGTGATATTGTGTCTAAGAATAACAAAGTTCTTTTTTAAAAAAGTGACAACTCAGAGGACTTATCCTGGCTCGTACCGGCCCCTCCATGACGCACTCACAATGCACATTTCCCCTGACCCAGGTGCTCACACTCCACTGGGGAAAGCCCAGAGACCTACTGAACCGTGTGTCTTCATCAACGTGCACCCCGCAGCCCCTCCGGGACCCTCAGCTCTGAAGGACAACCCTTTTCCTGTGCATCACCCACAGTCCCACCATTGCGCACGCTGGGTGGTAAAGTCAGAGAAGAGGCGGCCAGGAGAGAAAAGAGATTATGAGGATCATTCACTGTCACCCTTCCATCTAGCAAACCCCCAGGTAAGGACAGCATTTGAGTTGGACACCCTTCCTGTCCTGCAGGCAGTGCTGACTCTCCAGAACACACAAGATCCATCTCCTGGGTCTTCCCAGACAACAAGGAAACCACCCCCCACAAGGTTCCACCCCCCAGCTCACTCCCTACCCAGGGCAGCCTGACCCCCCACTTGGCTCAAAAGGAACACCTGGGCTCCTGCGCACTTGGGGTCACATTCATGGATGGAGTCACCAATGCTCATGTGCCTGCAGGCATCACCGGCCTCCTCTGCTACCCACTGTCACGGCCAACAGGGCTACCATGTCCCAACACAGCCTCCGCTCCCCTCCCCCACCTCTATAAGGAAGCAAAGATGGCAGCTCCACGGCACACAGCTGACCCACTTTGAGCTGCAGGGGCTGCATCAGCAGAGAACCCTGTCCACTCCCGTGGGCGGGCCCAGGCCGACTGCACAGGTTCTTCAGGACGGACAGCATGGACCCTTCCAGGCATACGCTCTAGGCAGTGCCTCCCCGGGCTGCTTCGCCAAGGTATGAGTTCCCCCAGCTCATGCTGCACAAACACCAGCTATCCTGCAGGCCCCTCCCTCCGCTGGCGTCCACTCCTCCCTCCCACAACCAGCCGTGACCCCGGCCCAGCTTTCTTGGACTAATGTAGATTCCTGAGGTCACCCCTCCGTGCCTGGCTTCAGATGCGAATCCTTCCCCCTCGCTGCCCTCCTCCCAAAATGTGTCCACCTCCACGTCTCAACAGCCTCTGGCTCAGGGAAACCTGTCCTCCTGCTCTTGAGGCCAAATCACCTGACTGCCCCCAACTCAGCTCCCTGTCCTCCTCTTCCTCAGCCCCTCAGTCTTCCCCCTCCTGTGGCCCTTCAGCCGCTCAGAGGACACATTTCCAATTAAGGCCAAGTTTCTGGAAATAGTTGTCAACACTTACTTATTTTCCAGTACTCAGAAAATGCTCTCACAAAAGTTGTCACAGTCCTCCTGATGTTCAGTCTCTGACAGAAACCTGCACACAAGGGCAGATGGGCGATCCCACAAACACGCATGTGTAACTGGATGGGATGCAGCTGTAGGTACCACGGTTGAATTGTGTCCCCAAAAATTCATATGTTGAAACCCTCACCTCGGCTACGTCAGAATGTAACTGTATTTGTTTTTCGTTGTTGTTTTGATTTTTTAAAAGATTTTATTTATTTACTTGGGAGAGAGAGAGAGAGCACAAATGGAGGGGAAGGGCAGAGGGAGAGGGAGAAGCAGACTCCCCGCCGAGCAGGGAGCCCGATGCGGGACTCAATCCCAGGACCCTGGGATCATGACATGAGCCGAAGGCAGACGCTTAACTGACTGAGCCACCCAGGCGCCCCAATAACTATATTTGGACATGGGATCTTAAAGAGGTAATTCAGGTAAAATGAGGTCACTAGGGTTGGTCCTAACCCAGTGTGACTAGTGTCCTTATAAGAAGGCATGAGGACACAGATACACAGAGGACAACCATGTGAGGACCCAGGGAGAGGACAGCCATCAACACGCCAAGGAGAGAGACCTCAGGAGGAACCAGCCCTGGTGATACCTTGATCTGGGACTCCAGCCTCTGGAACTGAGAGGAGATAATTTTCCATTGTTTAAGCTGCCCTGTCTGTGGTATTTTGTTATGCAGCCTTAGCAGAATAATACAGTCGGGCACTTTTCAACTCTTCACAACCCATGTTTCCTTTTAGATAACCATAAGGACATCACACCTCCTTCCAACCAAGGTCCTGAAGAGCCCCTGTGGCTGAGGACACCCAACCATAGTGACCTCTCTGGGCTTCGGGTCCCTCACATAGGCTGTAGAGGTGGTTATTCTGCGACCCAGACTGATGCTTTGGATGACCTCCCAACCGCATGGCAGCTGTTTGGCATGTCAGTGATTGACTCGGGTTTGGCCACCTGACCCATGCTGGGCCAATCAGAACCTCTCCCTGACTGTTGGGTTCCCAGCCAAGGGGGACTGGGGATCTTCTCTCTGGGTCTCAGAGAGCTCAAGAGCTGCTGGTGGTCTTATTTTCTGCCTTGAAAACCAACAAAGAAGCAGCATGGTGGTCTGCAATGCAGGGATGCTCAGAGAGGGGAGACCAGGTGAGAGCCCTGTGGGTCCTGTTTGTGGTTATAAAAACTGCACCCCCCCCAAAAAAAGAGTTGTCTATGGTCCTCATCCTTGAGAGAATCATTGTCTTGGTGTGATGTCTAAACGTGCCAAGCAGTTAGTTTGTTTTTCTGCCCAGATGTGGTTCTTTTCCTGTTGTTTATGCAAATAAATGCTACAACCAGCCCCACCCTGTGACACACGTCTAGGAGCTGCTCAAAGCACTTGTCTCTGTAATTCCACTGAATTCACAGCCAGGTATGGATCCAGCCATGGATCTCTTTCTTTGTTGATTTTGACCCTGTCTCTCTTTCTCAGCCACACCTGGCCCTGTGTAGACCCTCCCTGCCTCTCACCAGATAATTCCAACAGCTTCCTGTGTGCCCACCAATGTTGGGATCCCAGGCCTCATCATATTGTGACCAGAGTGATCTTGCTAAAAGGTGATGGCCTCACTACCCTGCTGGAAACCATCAGCCCCATCAACCACCACCACAACCAAGTGGGGAGAGCTCAAACACATAGCTTGGCATCTGCCCTGCCTGACCAGGTCCCTGCCTGCCTCGCCGGCCACTCTAGACCACCCCCCCACCACCACTCATCCCCTGACACCCCTGAAAAACCAGCAAACTCAGTTATTTGGAGCTCTCTGTAACCTCTATCGTAAAAGTCCCCTAAGGTCTTCACACTATTCCTTCTCCCCTAAAATGTGTTTTCCACTTTCTTCATTAGACTAACTTCCACCCAATCCTGAAATATTTTGTTCAAATGTCACTTTTTTCAGGGAGACTTTTTTACAGTTCTCACAAAACAGTTTTGTTTTGTTAAATGTTTATGTCCATAACTGCATAAGCATAGCCATTGTGTTGTTGTGTAGGATAGAAAGTAAAATTGTTGACAGTAAAAGCACCATCATTTGTGGACTAATCAGGGAAAAATCCTAGTGCCAATGTACAGTGGAACAAGGGGAGTGTCATTACCAAGAACGAGGCAGAATACTGTACATACTTATGAAACCAATACCTCCAAATCACAAGCAAAATGAAACAAAGTCTGTGTATCAGGTTGGTACTCAGCCACAGAGAAGGAAATTATCTCAACGAATTTAAAACATGGTTATTAGTTTCTCTCTACATACAAAGTATATATAATATACGTTATAATTAGATATATCCCAAAGGCAAAAAAAGACCAAAAATATCTTAAACTGTTCAAGAAATCATATTGTCAATAATAATTGTTGTTGTCATTTTAAAAAGTTATGATATATAAGTGATTATGTTCATATCATTAGAAACCAAGAACCTCAGCATAAGAGAAAAGAGATACAATATGAAATTAAAGATGTTAAATAAAAACCTATAAGCTTACAAATATGTTGGAAATATTAGTATAAGCTGATGACATAATATATTTTCTCTTAGAAAAACATGTTTCCTGCTCTGTCCACTGAAAAGCTCTAGAAGATATGATCAATACACAGCAATGAGCACCAAACACCTAACAGGTGGTCCCAGGGCAACTTCCACTAAAAGGAACCAGGGGAGATTAAAGAAATGGCTAGGTCAGAGTAAGTGCCAGATAAGCCTAAAACATCTTATAAGGACAAGGTCAAAAAACGAAGGGGAAATGTCCAAAGGATATTGGCCTCCACTTTAAAAGCTACCATCAGCCAAATTTGGAACAATGTGTACATCAACTTAGTAAAGGATTAAAGGATTATAACCCATTGGCTAAAACAGAAATCCAAGTCCATACAACTATGAGTAAGTGGGTGAATGAATGAATACATAGATAAATAAACAAACAGGAAGACTTTTTACAGTAGAAAGCCAACAGATAAATGTAGAAGTAATGTTTGTGGATTTAGAAAATCACCATTTGTCAACCATGAGAACAGTAGTTGGTTCAGGAGAGGCATCAAGGGATGGTAAAAGCAATGGGTGAAAGTTTGAGGAAGGACAGGATATTCACATAAATTCAAAGCCCCTCTCCACAAGGCACTAATTACACAGGGGAATAATGCAGCTTTGCAGTGGAGAAAGCTGGCAGATACCAACCTCACCAAGTGACAGGTGTGAACTCACAATGGGAGAAGTCTGCACCACGTGCCTCCTGATACACTGCACTGGGAAGGATGTAGCATCACTCTTGTGCACTTCCACAAATGCTGCATAACCTGGATTGAATCCTGAGGACACATCAGACAAATAAAAAATGAATGACACTCCCCAAAAGTCATCATTCAAAAATGTCACATCATGAAAGACAAAGGTGGCTAGAGGCACTATTCCAGATGAAGGGAAACAATGCAGCACAAGGTCAGAGGTTTCGTTTTGCTACAAAGAACCTTCTGGAACATTTGGTAAAACCTGAGTAACATCGGCAGAATAGATAGCACGTTGTTTCACTGCTCACTTTCTGACTTTTACAACTGCAGTTATGAAAGAGAGTGCTGTATTTTTAGGAAATCCACACTCAAGAATTTGAAGGTAAAAGAGCATCACGTACAACATACTCTCAGATATTTGTGAAAAGCACAGTTAAGTCCAAAGAACATGGCAAATACACCATAAGGAAGAATTTGGCAAAATTCACAATATATGAAAATCTCCAGGGCAAGCAATAGATAAAATTCAAGGGGAAAAAAGAGGGAGGGGAAGCTTGTAGATTAAAAGAAATTAAGAGACATCCCAACAAATACAGTGTGTGAACTTGGTTTGATTCATAAGTCAAAGAAATAGTAAAATAAAAATAACAATACAAACAGGAAAATTTAAATAATGGTTATTTTATCACCTTAAGGAATCATTGCCAAATGTTTCAAGTATAATAATAGTATTGGATCATTTAAAGACAGGTACTCAAGTATTTATGAAAGAAATGATATGGTGCCTGGAATTTGCTTCACAAGGATCCTGTCAAGGTGGAGAGTCAGCAAGAAGAGCCATGATAATTATAGAAGCTGGATGATGGGTATATGGTGGTTCATTATAACACATTTTTTCTTTAATAGATGCTTGGAAATTTCCATAATACAAAACTTAAAAAATAATGAGGGAGATCTATAAGTGCTGATGTGGAAAAATGTATATGGCACATTAAGTGAGGTGAACGAAGTGAATAATATATGCAAATGACTCCCTTTTTATAAAAAGGTGGGTAGATAAATGGATGATAGATAGATAAGTACATAGGTAGGATAGATGGATAGATGATAGATAGATAGATGATAGATCACTGATAGATGATAGGTAAATCGATGATTGATAGATAGAAATAATAGATATGGGGGCACCTGGGTGGCTCAATCTTTAAGCATCTGCCTTCGGCTCAGGTCATGATCCTAGGGTCCTGGGATCGAGCCCCTCATCGGTCTCCCTGCTCCGCGGGAAGCCTGCTTCTCCCCCTCCCACTCCCCCTGCTTGCGTTCCCTTTCTCACTGTGTCTCTCTCTGTTAAATAAATAAAATCTTTAAAAATAAGAATAATAATAGATATGATTGATAGATGATAGATAGATGGATACATAATAGAGGAATGAATAGATAGATGTAAATATGTACCACAGATCTTGCATTTCTTGGGTTACACAGATTAAGTAATATATAAATATAGATATATACACTTGCAGATGCATGGCAACTTCCTGGAAAGGTACTGTTAGCCATTGTGACTTCTGAAGACCAGAGGTGAGGGAATGGTGATTTTTTTGGGGGGTGGGGGTGGGGCATTCCTTTCTGCACTATTGGTATTTTTTTTCCATGACAAGCAGTAATTTAACAATTTTAAACCAATTTACATTTCAAAATAATGAAAAGCTTAAACATCCTACAATGGGAGATTGATTACATAACTTAGAATGAAAGCAGCCAGCTGAAGGCTCTGACTCAGCCATTTAAAGAATGATGTGGATCTAGTTTAACTGTCACTGAAGGATGTGAAGTGAACAAAAGGACATGTTACAAGATGATGTGTATAACAAGGTCCCAGTCTGAACGCACAGCTGGACCTATCTCTACAAAATAACTGTTTCTAGGTAGGGATTTATGAGTGATCTCTCTTTTCCTTTTACTCACCTGTGATTTCAAAAATTTCCTCAATGAATACAAACTAATTCTGGAATAAAAGGTAGAAAGTCAACATGATCTTCTGATGTAACACCTCACCCCAGAACAAGAACTTCTGAACCCCCAATTCCTGGCATTGTGCTCAGTAGAACTGGAGCTTGGAGAACATTTGCCAGTCTGCCTTGAACTGTTTTGTCCAAATCAGTGAAGTTTTGACATGTCTGATAGACATATGGCATGGTCCTAATGAACTGGACCATCTGCTTCTTCAGAACAAGCTACATGGACCCATCCCACCATCCAGTGATGAATATCTGCATATGAGGGATGGAGCTGATTTTGGAGATGAGACAGTCCATAGGCAGAGGCTCTCCAGAAGTGATTGTAAAGGGTGGGGGGCAGGCAGACACAGTGCACAAATGCATACCTCAGAATATCAAAAGAGCTAGAGCAAGAGGTGAGCATCTGGTGGGAGCAGCCCAAGGAGCCGACTCTACATGAGGAGAGGAGGGAACGCTTTTGTCCTAATGAGGCTGTTGGTTAACCAACCAGGTTCACTGAAGATTGAAAGGATATGAGCTAGGCAGCTTGCAGAGTTGATGGTAATGACACATGGAGCCACATAGTGAGTGTCCTAGCTAAGTTTCAGTGGCTGGTGCACCAATGACCACAGACTGGAGGGCTTAGAACAGCAGATATTTACTCTCTCACAGTTCTGGAGGCCAGAAGCCCAGCATCAAGGTGTAAGCAGCAACCCCCCTCTGGAGGTTCTGGGTGTGGGGGTCCTTCCTGCCCCTTCCTGCCCCACCCAGCTCCTGGTGGCCCCAGGTGTCCCTGGGCTTGTGGTTACATCACCCAGGCTCTGCCTCCATCTTCACATGGCTTCTGTCTTTTATGAGGACACTCTCATTGGATTTAGGGTCCACCCTCATCCTGTATGATCTCATCTCAATCCTTAATTACATCTGCAAAGACCCTATTTCCAAACAAGGGTCAAATTCTGAGGTTTCAAGTGGACACAAATTTGGGGGAGACAAAATTCAACCCACAACATCAAGATTCCACAACATGGACACAATCGTACGTTGCCAGGATGAGTCAGTGTTGGGTCCACACAGCTGTCCAGGAAAGTGTGAAGGCAGCAAGGGGTTCTTAGGTGTGGGGATCAGGGCAGTGACAGGGCTGGAATATGGGAGAGACAGACCACCTGCAGTGCCTCCAGGTAGGCGACAAGATAGGACTGATCCCCAGGATTTGCACTATCGTGATTTCCAGTTGACATCAGCTGAAAGGACCTAGCAAGATGTGTAGCCATTGCATTGAAGAACAGCACCAAGAGGGGGAGAAGCCAGTCCGCAGGGAAGACTGAGTCCACACGGTGCAATCTACTTGGAGAACACAGCCACATCAGTCTCCTCCAGACCATGGGAGGCCCAGAGCAACCTGCCCCAATGGCAGGTCTGGGCTCTGTCCCTCGTGATGGCACAACCAGGCAAAGCATTTCAACTCTCTGAGCCTCCCTTTCTTCTAAGCACAACTTACCCAACCTTAAGGGCTTTTGCAGGAATGGAGTAAGCTTGTAAAACATGCATCACTAATCAGACATGAGGAAACTTTTTCATAATTATTATTCTTCATTTTTGTCTGTGACCCAAGTTGACCATTAGTCCATCTTTCCACTCTTTGTTGGGTGGGAACTGATTTAAAGTCATAAGCAGTCGGTGAGGATGTGGAAAGCCTGGAATGCTCACATACTTCCTCAGGTTAAACAGAGTTACCAATGACCCAGCAACTCCACTCCTAGCTACGTGCTCAAGAGAAATAAAATCCTATGTCTATACAAACTCTTGTACACAAACGTCCATAGTAGCATTATTCATAATAGCCCAAAAGTGGGGACAACCCAAATGTTCACCAAGTAATGAATAGATAAATAATGTGATGTACTCATACAAAAGACCATAAGAAGAAAGAAAAGAAGAATTATAACTGGTTAATGTGGCTTTTGAAAGTCACTTTACCCCCCAACAATGAGAAGCATAAATCCTTGGGGTTTTACAAACGACTCAGGTTAAACGTGAATTTTGTCATCTTAGTTCAAGAATCACCAGGGAATCCATGGAAGGCACTCACCTAAACTGCTGGCAGAAGCCAGGAGAGACTCTGTCCTATGCAGGGAAGGACAGGGAGGGAGGCAGGAGCTGGTGGCAGGGGGGCCCCCGAGAGCCCTAGATCACGGTCAGAGCTGGTTGCCCACCAATGGGACTCTGGGGCACTGTCCACTGTGATGGGTCCTTCTCTGGACCTTCCTTTACTATCCCCCTTGACTGACCCCTCTTCCTGAAGACAGTGGTCCCTTCCCCACAGTTGTTCACCCACTCCTACAGCCCCGTGGGGGTCCAGCAGGGACAGGACCTGTGGCCACTCCAGCAAGGAGGCGCCCCTCTCCTGGCCTGGGGAGGACTTCACAGTGGGTCCTCAAAACTGTCTTCCCCGAGGTTTCAATGAGCCAGTTCAATGGATAGATGAGCCTCAATATCTCTTATTTGCTGCTGTGTAGTTCAGCAATCACAAGGTGTTACTGATTGGCAAATTCAAATGCATATTGTCCTTAATTTGAGGTTAATTATAGATAACATTTCAAAGGAGGTAATCTCATTAATTTTGATTTGCTTCTAACAGTATTAAAGCTCACAGTGGAAGACTGATTCAATTAAAATAGAGCACATGGAGTGGAGGGATGTCCAGGTCTTCCAGGATTGTTAGCGCACTTTATTAACCATGGCAAGCCAAGAAGATGCTGGTGGAAATTCTCCAAAAACAACAGCGTGCTTCGCTGGAGCTCCCCAACTAGCTCGGATCCGCTCACGCGGCAGGACCCCAGCCCCGCACCTGGCGCATGTCCGATGTTTCCTAACCTTCTGTCGGGTGAATACACGCGGGCATGGGAGACCCATGGGTCAGTGGTGGCGGGAGGTAAAAGGAGCTATGATGATCGCATCATTGTCTCATGCACTGACTCAGCTGAAATAAGCACAGAGCACTGTCCCGTGGGTCAGATTCGAGCAGGAATTCGCAGAAAGCGAAAAAGTAGGGGAATCAGCAGCAGAACATCAAGTGCGAGTCCCTAAACCAGGAGGTGCCGCGGGGGCCAGTGGGCAAGCTGGGACAGGCGTCAGGGAGGGTCCCTGGAGGAGGAGGTGACACTGGACCCCTCTACCAGGAGGATACCCCGTCCTTCCAGGGATCCCCGGGGGCACAGACAGCAGGCCCAGGATGGCACAGGAGGCCAGGTGTGAGCAAGCCTGGGCCAGTGGGTCTGCAATGAGTTCAGAGCCCGGGGGGCAGCCCCACTGTGGGGAGGGAGAGGCAGGATGCCCAGGGAGGGGCCTGCAGGGGCTTCATACTGCTTCACTGTGCCGAGATCTGGTCACATTTTTACTTTGGATGTTTCTGGGAAGTGGGTCGGAAGCGGACAGGAGGGGCCCATGCTATGGCCATAATTTATTAACTATCCCTCAGGCATAAGAAATTTAGATAAAAATATTTTAAACTTTTCAAATTGTTAAAGATCTCATAAACATAGAAGAGCATACTTAGGTGACTTTTCTTTTTTTCCAGAAGATTGTAAGCCCACCCATCTATAAACAGCCAAACTCAGAGTCCCATCTGAATGGAGGATGCCCTGCTACGTTAATAATGCTTTTGTGAACATCTTTTTGTTTTCCCCCAGAAAAGAATGTTTCCACATTTGAGATTATTTCCACAGGGTGTGAACATTTTACAGCTCTCGTTGCTGCCAAATCGTTTTCTGAGCAAATTGTACCAATTTACAACGATACCAGCAACAAATGACTACCAGTTTCCACCACATCCTCTTCCCCGAAAAAGGATTTCAGGAATTTAAGAATTACTTTCTATTTGTAAGCAAAGTTTCAATTAACTCCCTCCTTCCATTGTTCCCTTTTTCCTCCCTCCCTCCCTCCCTGCCTTTCTGTAGTTACCAGGCAAGGGAGCCCAAGGCGGGGCTCAGGGAGCAGAGGGAAAGGCAGGGTCCAGACCTCTGAGCCTCACCTGCCACATCTGCGGTTAGTTTGAACTCAGGAGCCACTGATGCGTGTGAAGCTGGGAGGGCGTCTCAGTCCATTTGAGCTGCTGTAACAGAACAGCACGGATCGATCGGGCGGCTTACAGACCACAGTCCTGGGGGCTGGGAAGTCCGAGACCAAGGCACAGGCAGATTCGGTGTCTGGTGAGAACCTCATACTGGATCACAGACAGACACCTTCTCACTATTTCCTCACCATGCAGCAAGGGCGAAGGAGCTCACCGTGTCCCTTTACAAGGCACCAGTCCCACCCACAAGGGCTCCACCCTCAGGACCTGCTCCGCTCCCCAAAGCCCCACCACCATCACTCTGGCCATTAGTTTCCACATACGAATTTGAGAGGGTCACTCTCTGCCCCTAACAGAGTGTGGCTGGCTTGGATTTCATTTTGGGTGTCCTTGGGACTTCAGCTCGAGGGCAGAGAGAAGGACCCCACGTCAGAGCCCCCTCAGTGGGGGTGGGGGGTTTGCCAGGAGACCAGGGTGCCTGAGACCGAGCCCTGTGCTGGAAATCAGAGTGAAGGCATCTGGGAGACAAGGACAGGCCAGAAGGACAGAAGCCGGAGGGTCAGGAGGCACCTGGACAGATGGGTGCCGCTGGAGGACACACAACCCCAAAGGGCGTGGGCACCAGGACATGAGTCATGCTTACCTCTTAGCGGCACCCGCTGTGCATCGCGGGGGCCAAGCTTGTCCGTGGGGAAAACGGAGCCCCCCAGCCTGGGCACTGAGCCAGTTCAGTACAGGAAGTGGGGGGACGAAGCTCCGCGGCCGGGGATTCGGCCGGTCGGCGGCCGTAATGAGCAGCTTTAAATCTTTATTCTAAGAAGCACACCAACCACAAACAGATCCAGTCTGGTGACAGACAGCAGGGCTAAGACAAATCGGGAGTAGAAAATTAAGTACCAATCAAGTTATTTGATTTGGGTATATATTTGTGACAAGAGAACTAAATCATATATTGATCCCAAATAAGAGCAAATTCAAGTTGGCTTTTTTTTTTTTTTTAGGTGAAAAATACTCTGGAGCCTCAGCCAGAAGGAAAAGCACAAATAAAAGGAAGCCGTGATAGTCAACTCTGAATTAGAAAGGCCCCGTGGTGTTTGCATTGATTGGATAGATTTTCCACTTTATTTTGTTGGAGGGAAGTTCATTTTATGTCTTTTCCAGTTCAACCAGCTCAGACAGCCCCCGAGGATCCCTGGGTGGGAGGGGGTGTTCATCCAAAGGCCCCCACAGTTCATCAAGTGAGTCAAACCCCGGGAGGTTCCATCAGAGAGGCTACAAGTGGTCTTGACCTGGAAAGATAAGTAAGCGTCCACCGGGAAGAGGACGGCAAGGAGATCCCAACAGACGGAACAGCTTAAGCAGAAGGATGGCTTGGGAAGGAGATTTAGAGGGCATAGAAGCAGGGACTTCGTGATGAGAGCCCCCAGCCTCGGGGCTCTCGGTGTCATCTGGAGGTCATCAGACGTCCCTCATCTATCCCAAGCACTTCCTGAACGCTCCCCTAGTGTAGACACTAGGTAAACTGCAGTGGATACAGTTTCTGCCTCATGGAGCTTCACGTCTGGTTGGGTGGCCGACGTTAAGAAGGTATCGCGCACAGACGTATGTAATGATCTTGCAAGAAACCAGCCGGGTGCCATGGGGAGCGAGATCGGAGGTGCCTCGCGTGGACTGGGGCTCAGGGTTGAAATGAGAACCCCTGCGTGAGTAGGAGTTTCCCAGGCGAGGTGGACAGGGGCGAGGCATTGCGTGGAAGACAGAGGAACAGAGGGGAGAGCATATGAAATTAAATCAGAAGGGAGTTTTTTATTTCTACAAACAACAGACTTTAGGGAGAAAGGCAGAGCTCAAGCGGACATAGACTTACGATTTCAACAGATCTATTAATCACAAAATTATATCCACTCTAGATATTAAAGCCTATTACAAAGTTACAGTAATTAAGAGTATGGTATTAGCATCGGGGCAGAAAAGACACAGAACAAAAGAGAGAAAAGATGAGGATGGGAATTATGATAAAGGTGATGTTTCAGATCCAAGGAAAAAGGGGATTTTTTTTCAATCAATATAATTAGTATAATTGGTTAGCCATTTGGGAGAATGTTGAGACAAATCTGTCTTTTACACATACACCAAAATAGATCCCAGATGAATTTCAGATCTAAAATATTTTTAAAAGCTTAATCTGTAAGGCAATGTTTACTTTTATAATCTATGAAGCAATTATATTTTTATAATCACTGGGTGAGGAAAGCTTTTCTGCACTTGTCCCTGCCGGCAAACCACGGAGCAACAGATCTGTGATTTGATTATATGACAATGACGCCATAAGGGACATAAAGACCATTAACAAAAGTTAAAAAACAAATGAACTGGGGGCGCCTGGGTGGCTCAGTTGGTTAAGCGACTGCCTTCGGCTCAGGTCATGATCCTGGAGTCCCGGGATCGAGTCCCGCATCGGGCTCCCTGCTCGGCAGGGAGTCTGCTTCTCCCACTGACCCTCCCCCCTCTCATGTGCTTGCTCTCTCTCATTCTCTCTTAAATAAATAAATAAAATCTTTAAAAAAAAAAACCAAATGAACTGGTAGACAAAGCAGTGCTTTTCTTAATATTTGAAGAGATCCTACAAATCTGGTATAGCAAGAAAGGTACCTCCTTTGACTTATCAGAGCCTTCTCTGTGGATTTAACCTAAGTAAATAAGCCAGTGTGCACGGAAGTTTGTGTGCAAGACTGCTTATCAAAGCAACTTATAATAATGAGTTAAAAATCTTCTAAATGCAGGATTAGTTATATTTATTTTTACGAATCCTTCATGCAAGACAAGAGTATGTACAGGCTAAAAATGATCATGTGAGAGGCATTCACCACACACTCTAAGGGATTTTTCAAATCTGTTTATAAAACAATACGGTGTGCCCTCATTGTTGTTTAGAATTCTTGTTTAAGACATTCCCCCTCAGGGCGCCTGGCTGGCTCACTCAGAGGAGCATGTGACTCTTGATCTCAGGGTCATGAGCTCGAGCCCCACACTGAGTGTAGAGTTTAAAGAAAAAATAAGATCTTTAAAAAAAATCCCCCCCTCCATCTACCTAATCTAGCATCTAGCATCCATCTCTCTCTCTATCATCTATCTCTTATACCCTACCACACCTCTCCCTCTCTCTTGTCCCATCTTACCAAAATAGTAATATATTCCTGGAAAAAAGTATCTAGTAGGATACACCACAACCAACACCCGGTCCTTACAGTTAGCAGCGTTGTGTTTGACCCTTGTTTTCTTCTGTAGACTTTTCTATATTTTATGTATTTTTTGTGAGAAGCATGAAATCCTTTGAAAAGTAGGGAAGAAATAAAGCTATTTCCAAAAGGGAGGCAAAAACACCAGAGCTCACATAACAGTATGTAAAGGATGGCGTCACTTTAGTTTGAGACCGTGTGTTTCTGCACACACGGCTGGGGGACCATCCCAGGGGGACCCGCTGTGGCCGGGGAAGGACAGGATGGCGAGGACACTTGGGGTTTCTTTCTCCCCGAGTTCCCGTCCTGGCTACGACGTTTGCCGTGCACGACTTTACAAACAGAAGCGGAAAAGGCCATGACGGTGTAAAGAGGTGAGTGTGCAGGGAAGGCTGACCCCACACAGGGACGGCTGAGAAGACCACCCCCCGGGCTGCTCTGGCTCCACGGCTTGAGGCCCGAGGTCCACCCGAGGTCACGGGCGGCCCCCAGTGAGACGGAGGGGAGAAGGGGAGGCCCGGCCAGCTCTCTGTGGCCCGGGCCACCCTGACGCATACACTCCTCGCTGTTGCTTGGGGTCCCTCGGCTGAACTTAGTCACATGACCGCCCTCTCTGCAAAGGGTGCTGTCGTCCCACCACTTAGGAAGAAGGGGAGGGCAGGGTCTGTGGGACAGCCCGCTGTCCTGGCCACCAGGGGCAGCTAGCTTCCTTCACACTCCGGGAGTGACTTAGCCAGCAGGTGACTTAAAGCCGCGGAGCCCCCCAGCCGGGCCCTGGAGCTGGGTGGAACGACCCTCCCGTTTCGGGCACCTGCTCACAAGCCCACGTGGACCCAGAGCCACGTCCCCACTCAGCTTTGTCAGCAACAAGCTGGCCTCTAATCACGTGTGTCTGTCTTAATCTCATTTCTTAGTTGCTTCCAAACTCAAGAGGAGGAGAAAGGAGTGTTATCCGTTAGCCCGCAGAACTCCAGCTATTTATTCCCTTAGTTTTATCATGTCCGATCTCCAGGTTTGTTCAGAGACGAATGCGCACTCACACAGACCCAGCCTCCCGGCATCATCACACCAGAGCACGGGCGGGACCACAGGGGAGGGTCTCAAGAGCTTGCCGTCCCGGCTGCTTTCACACAGAATGTGCGAGAGGCTCGCCCTGGCCCCCGTCCCCTTGGAAATGCTCGGCAGTGCCCAGCAAGGACAGGCTGTGTTTCATTTCGGGGAGAGGATCTGTTCTATCAAAGAATCCCACAGCTCAGTGGGGGGGGCTGGCTTTGGTCCAGGCGAGGCCTGCAGACCCCGCTCTCGGTGACCGGCTTGTCCTCGGGGAACGTCCGCCTTCCCGGCAGCTTGCTTCCTTCACACTACTTTGTCAACTCCTGCATTCTTGTCACCTTGTCACCCTCCGCTGAGGCACAGGTCCCTTGACACATCACGAGCAGGTGGGGGCTGATGAGGCCTAAGAAGAGCCACTTTCATTCTGGGTTGGAGTAAGTGCCTTGCACACAGATGCACCACTGACTCTGGGGAGAATCCACGGATCCTGGCCACGCTCTCCAGCGCGTGCAGGGCGGGGGGGATGGGGATCCTGCAGAGAAGACTTCATCCAACCAGCATCCTTCGAATACCTCATCTCACTTGATTCCTCGGGATAAAGGAATCGTTTTCACCCACATGTGGTCAGTGGAAGAGCAGGGTCTTTATCTAGGTTCCTAACCTCCCAGCCAGCCCTCTGTATGACCACCGGCTGCATGACAATGATCCCAAAACTTAGCAGCTTAAAACCACCACAAACACAGGTCATCTCACCGTGTCCGGGGGTCAGGAATTCAGGGCGGCGTGGCCGGTGGTTCCGGCTCAGGGTCTCTCGGGGACCGCTGTCACCAGAGGGCCCCGCTGGGGCCGGGGATCTTCTTCCGAGGCCACTAGCAGGAGGACCCCACCCCCCGCGCGGGCCTCCCCCAGGACTGCCCCCTCATGACAGCACAGCTGACCTCCCCAGGGTCAGTGCTCCGTGACCTACTCTCCAAGGTCACACACCCTTGCTTCTATCTCATTCTGTTTGCGGGAAACTGAGTCACCAGCTGGCCCACATTCAGGGAGAGAGGAGTCAGGCTCCCCTCTCGAAGGGAGGTGTGTCCAGGGGATTTGTGGACACGTGATCACACCTCCACACTCTCTCCAGTTCACTCTGCACTGTGACACAGCCTGGTCCTTCTCAGACACAAACCTGCATGCAGATAATGGGGATCCTGTCCCAATGCAGGCTTTGATTCAGCAGTTCTGTCTCGGGGCTGACTCTGCTTTTTTAAAGCTCCCAGGGGATGCTAATGCAGCTGGTGCTGGAACCACAGCCCGACCAACAAGACTTACAGGAAACAGGGGGTTAACCAGAGCTGCCAGGGATGATCAGAGAGCGGTGAGTGCCCAGCTGGGGCTGATGGGTGGCTTGTGAGCTGACAATCAGCACGATTGCAGGTGCAGACCCCCATCTCCTGACCCTGAGGGCAGGCCGTGTCTTAACAGCTTCTCCTCCTGGAAGCATGTCCACCTGCTGCCCAGCGTGAACATCCCCACAACCCAGGGCTACAGAGTTCCCTGCCCAGGAAAAGAAAGCCGGACAGGGGTCCAGCTCAGGACCCTCCACCACCGCACCCCAGACCCTACCCCAAGGGCATATGATGCCTCCTACCTTCACACCCGACCAGCTGCAGACAGGACTCAGGCTCTGCCCATCCCTGCCCCAGGCCCTCCTGTTTCTATCCCCTGCCTGGATGTCCAGCTCGGGCCCAGGAGCATGAGAGGAGTGGCAGGCCGCAGGGCTGGCTAGGCTCGGGGCATCCTAAGCACCTGCTCAGGATGGAGCCATTCTGGAGTACTGTCTGGAGCATCCCTGCATGTAGGGAATCCAGAGGGACACAAGACTTAGGAGAGGCCCACGAGCAGCAGGAGTCTCTGCAAGGCTGGTTCTGAGGGGGAGCTTGGCAGTGAGGTCCAAGAGTTGCGTCCTGGGGAGGAGATCCTTAGGGTGGGCTGGTTCCAAGGATATGAGGGAGGCTACAGTTCTGCCAAACCCATCCCCAAAAAGCAAACTTGCAACACGGGAACACTGACGTTCCTGCCGGGACACTCGAACCCATGACCCCTCTGACATCCGAGAAAGCCACCCAAGCACCACCGTCCGCCCTCCCTGTTTCCTCCCTGTGTCTACGGAAGCCACTGATAAGAGTCCCCATTGCCCACCATTCCCACTTCCTCTGGGACCAGGCTCCGCTCGTGCCCCCCGAGCGGCGTGGGCCCCCCATGCTGACCCCGCCCTTGGTGCTCCCCGTGCCTGGTCTCCCTCATCCCCATCCCAGCAGCCACGGGGGAAGGCCCGTCACCCTGCTCATCTCCTCTCTGGGCTCCACCTCTGCCCCCGGGCCAAGCCTTACTGCTGTCCACACGGCCTGCACTTGAGGGTCAGGGTCGGGCCGTGCCCGTCTCCGGGGAGGGGGCGCCCACGACTGACTAGTCCGCAGTTTGAAAAGGAAGCAGCTACAGTATGTTTACAAAAGCATGATTCACAACGGCCAAGAGCTGGAAGCAGCGCATGTGCCCACGGACAAGGGAGGGGATGAAAAAAACGTGGCCTCTACACACGTGGAACACTGCTCAGCCTTAGAAAGAAGGAAACATTAGCTACATTAGCTACATCACATGTGACATTAGCTATAATGTGCATGAACCTTGAGGACGTTGTTCTCAGGGAAAGAAGCCAAACACAAAAGGATGAATCCTGTCTGATTCCACTCAGAGGAGGCTCCTAGAGGAGGTGGACCCACAGAGAAGCAGAGTAGGTGGTGGCTGTCAGGGGCTGGGGAAGGGGACGGGGAGGGAGTGTCCAATGGGGACGGAGATTCAGTTCTGCAAGATGAAGAGTCCCGAGACGGATGGTGGTGATGGTCTCACAACCCTGCTACAGCACGCACACCTAAAAATGGCTTAAAAGGTAAATTTATGTCCTGAGTATTTTCACACAGTTTTTAAAAACTGGGCAGGTCTAATAAATACGGCGGGCTTTCCAGGAATGAGAGCGGGTAGGCCCTGGAATAACGTAACCAGGAAGGGTTGGATCATCATGAAAAATCCTTTATGATTCTGGGGTCAACTTTTCTGCCCCAGCTCTGACTGCCAAGCGGTCGGTGATGGAGAATTATTCTCACGTGGCTGCTGGGGGGCCGCCCCAGACTCCAAAATATTTGGGTGCAGATTTTGCTTGTCTTAGTTTCAGAAGTTAAATACCTACCAGATTATCGTTGCTAGAAAACATGCAAAGGAGGAGAGGTTACCTATGGAAAGGATGCGTACAAGTCATTGGAAGATGGGGGAGGGGAGAGTACAAATTAACATGCATTTCTTCTGTAGTTTAATCTACATTATTTGACCAAATCCAGGAAGATACGTTTCTTTGTGGATTTTAAGACACATTTTTCATAACACAAAGCATTTTTATATAGAAAAAAAGACAGAAGCATCGAGGCGGGAGGCAGAGAGGCAGGCTGGTTACAAGGCGTGAGGGGACGCACAGGCCTGATGAGTGATGCCAGCCAGACACTCCAGGAAAACAGAGCAGGGCCCTCATGCTCACCCAGCACGACAGGCCCCGCTCGGGCATCCTGAGTGGCTGCCGGGTGTTTATAGGAAACCTCCGAACTCTCGGGCTATCTTGCCAAGTCCTCTTGTCCCAGGCTAGTCCTCCATGCCGAGCACTGGGGTCTCTGCATGGTCCCCACCCCTCCCCCGCTCCCCAGTGCTGCAGTTCACCTCGTCCAGACCTCAAGACCTCTTCAAGGGCACCTCCTGCAGGCAGCTGCAGCTGGGGCAGGGGGTGGGGAGAGTAGGGGGTTCCCCTAGGACATTCTTCCCCATGCCGTCTCTTGGGCAGCTCCCGGTCCCAGGGAGGCCACTGTCAGGGGACCAGCCATCAGAGCACCCCTAATTGCACCTTGAGCAGAGCATCGCCCCTGTCCCTGCCCTGCTGAGGGGTTTCCAGGTGTGTCTCCTGCCCATGATCATTATGATGGGTTTGAATTGCATCTTCCCCAAATTCGCATGTTGGACGCCCCTTGGAATTTGCTCCTGGAAGAACAAATCAGGACTGCAGACAGGAGGAGGGACCTGTGGCCCAGCTGCTTCTCCAAGACCCACCTCTTCCAGGCCTCCCACTCAGTCCATGGATACCTGGCAATGGCCCCAACGCAGCCCCGCCCCACCCTGCCGGCCCCGCCCACCTGCGCAGGAACAGGTAGGTGCCCCAGGGTCAGGAGTAACAACCTAGCAAAGGCAGCGCGCACCATCAATCCACATCAATTTCCGCCCTGGGTCTCCCTGGCTGCATTTTTTTTTTAAGTTTACCTTGATATCTCAGTCCTCTGAGGTGAGCCGGATGCATTTACATTCACTGTGATTACTGTTACACTTGGAACTTTTCTGCCATCCTGTTCTGTGTTTTACTTTGGCCAATATGTGTATTTCCTTCCTTTATCTCCTTTTCTACTCTCTTAGTTAGATAAAGGTTTCTCTTTTCTGTTGCTTTAGATACTATATATTACATTCTCTGAAGGTTTTGTGCCATAATCTTAATATACATATTTAATAAACATAATTAAATATGTATATTTTCCTAATAATGCTCACAGATGCGCAGTGTTTCCTGACTTTTCCCCATATGCCAAGGAGTTCAGCCCATGTTAACCCTGAACACCCTCCCCAACCACCCCATTCTTCTTATTGTAAGCAGGTTTTTCTTTTCACTTTTTTTTTTTTGGAAAAAGATGTAGTAATTTTACTGTCAATAGTTAAATTTATTGACTTTATTTTGCTTCTGTTATTACATGTTCAATCTCAGGTCCACAGAACTGGACTCATCATCATCAGGTTCATGCCGGCGGCGGATCTCATTTTCCAAAGTTGGCCACATGGACCTACTCTGTCCCAGGGGCTCTTCCTACAATGTGTTGCTGGCCCCACAGGCGGGGTCTCATTCATTCTCTGGGAACCGGATCATACCTCAAAACCGCCTCCCCCCACGAGACATGTTCCTGTTCTCTCTCACATGATGCCCTTTGGGGAACTGGAGTCAGCATGTGAGACTCTGGCCACAGCGCAGACTCCACGTGAGAGCCCACGTGCAGAGCCCACATTGACGTGAGGGGCCCTAGTGCACCAGCCCCCTGGCTGTCCTTATCTTCCAGATGAAGCCCCAAACATTGAGGAGCAGGGACAAACCTTCCCACTGTGACCTATCTGAAGTGGCCCACGGAATGCATGAGCATCATAATTTCGGTTTGTGCCACTAAATTTGGGGTAAGTTGTCAGGCACCCGTGGTCACTGAAACAGTACCTGGAACAGTCGATGGTCTAGCGTGGCCCTCTGCCACTTAGTTATTTTATTAATTATTTGTAAAGATGTAGTATGTATGCCCACATTCCAAAACAAAATCCAGGACCTTGACAGTGACTGACATGTGCGTGGTCCACTTGCCGCTGACCTGTCCCCCCGAGGGAACCGCCATCCTAAATCCCATGGGTACCACTCCGGGTTCTTCTTGTCCCGTTGTACTTCATCAGTAGGGGGCTGTTCATCATGGTATATGTTTTTCTTTCAGTTGCATTTACATTAATAAAAAGGATATTATACTATATGAAGTCTTTTGAGACTTTTTTATTTACTATTATAACATTAAGATCATCTATGCTCTTGTGTGTTGGAGTTCATTTGTTTTGCCTTCCTATGATATCCCATGTTGGAATACATCACAATTTGTTCATCTATTTTTCTGTGGATGGGAATCTGGGTTGCTTCCAGGCTTTTCCTATAATAAACACATGAATAGTCTTATGCGTATCTCCTATTATACCATAATAAAATTTCTCTTGCCATGATGCCCAGAAGTCATATATCTGGGTTATAGGATACACGTTCTATGTGTATACTTTATATGCATATATTTTGTATGTATATACTTGATCCTAACATCTTATCAATTATGTATATTGGAAAGATCTCATTTGTAAATCACCTTTTCTTTGTTTAATGGGTCCTTTTTAAATTTTCTATTCTTTGTTATTTTAAACAATAGAAATAAGTGAAAATAAAAAACTTTTCCATTCAGGGGTTTCTTTTCTTTTTTTATGTTCAGTTAACCAACATCTAGTATGGGTCCTTTGATGGATAAAGTCTTTAGTCTCAGTCAAATGTATCAATCTTTTACAGTTAAAGAGTTTTAAATTGTACAAGAAATCACTCTTTACCCTGAGCTGTAAAAAAAATACTCACTTATGTTTTATACTGGAAGTTTTAAGTTTTCATTTTTGACATTTAAGTGCTTAACCCAACTAAATATGATTTTTTTTCATAGTGTATTATAGAAACATACAATTTTGCTTTTTCCTTTATGGACAACCAGGTTTAAATACATCCTTCTTGCCCCATTGATGTGACATGCCATATTTCCTGTGCGGGTCTACCTCTGATCTCTCTGTTCTACTCCATGGTAAATTTGTCTACCCCTCCCCAGTAAGCCATTGGCCAAGCTACTGCTGCATCATGATCAGACCTGATTTATCCAACAGAGCAAGTCCTCCTGCTCTTCAGAAGTGGTCCTGTATTCTTGGTCATTTTTCTCTTCCACGTAATGTTTAGAACTATCTTTAGAATGTTATAAAAAATACCTGTGGGGAATAAGATTTAAATTGCATTGAACCTTTAGATCTGACTGGAGAGAGTCCCCATTCTTACCATGTTGTCGTCCTACCCCCCCACACACTATCCTTACATTTATTTAGTCCTCTTTCGTATCTCTTAACACTGTTTTTGTGTTAGATTCATTCGGAATACTCGGTTTCTGACACTCTTACAGATGATGTCTTCTCCTTAATTATGTTATGCATTTTGTATATTAATATTATATTAAACCATTTAAGCTGAACAGTCTAATTATTTCTGATAACTAGTACATGGATTCTTTTGGAATCTCTGTTTAAATAATTTGTGTCATCCACAAATGACAGTTCTATTTCCTCTTTCCAATTCTTTGCCTCACACCTTTTTCTTATGTTAATGCATTAGCATTAGCAAGGGTCTCTAATACAATGTTAAAAAGAAGTTGTGATAATGAGCATCCTTCTCTTCCCTGATTCTAAAGACTGTTTCCAACACTTCCCACTTGAAGATGGTGTTTTTATACTCTTTTGTATACTCTAATTTACTAAAAGTCTTTCAAATCAATGGTTGTTGAATTTTACCAGATGAGTTTTCTGTGTCTATTGAGAAGACATGTTTTAATTTGTTAATTTAATAAATTCCATGTATAAATTCCCCTTATTAAACCAGGTTTGCACACCTAGCATAAATCCAACTGGGTTGTGGTGTGTTGTCTATTTTATACACTAGGTTTGATTTTCTAATATTTTATTTAGGACCTTTCAAATATGGTCCTGAGTTAGTATCAGAGTTATGTTGACATCACAGATTAGGCTGGAAAGTATTCTCTCTTTTTCTTCCTCAACTTTAAAACCACTTGGGACCATTCATTAGCTTTGTTTTGCTTTCTTACTGTTTTTGTAGAAAGATATTTCGGTGCTTCAATTTCTTTAATAGTGACAGGACTATTTAAGCATTTTATTTTTTATTTAGTCAGTTCTGATGCTATATTTTTCTAAGACATTTTTCATGTCTTCAAAATTTCAGAACTATTGGCACTTAGATATTGATAGCACACTATTTTTATCTCTATTTATCTGTATTTATTTCTCCCTTTTCATACTAACATCATTTATTTGTGTCTTCTCTCTTATCTTGAAAAGTCATGTAGGAATTTCGACCATTTGATTAATTTTTTTCCCAAGAAGTAGCTGTAGCGTATGATTTTTCTCTACTGTATTATTTTTTTATTTTATTGACTCACATGCTTACTTTAATGTCTCCTTCTATTATCTTTGTATTTATTTCTTACTTATTAATATAGAATAACAGTTAACCATTTTAGAAGATATTTTTTCTTCTCCAGTATAAGTATTTAAGGCTAGAAATTTCACTGAAAGAACCAGAAAATGTTTTGTTGTCATTCAATTGTAGGTACATTTGATTCCATTGTGAGTTCTTCTTTTATCTATGAATTACTTAGCCATGTATATGTTTTTTACCTTTATTATAACATCTAGATAGAGAAGTATATAAAATAAATGTTTTTCAGCTCAATGAATTATTAGAAAGCCAAGAGACCCAAGTCACCACCACCCAAACAAACAAACAAAAAAAATAGCACATTAAGACTGTTCATTAAGGTCATGATTCTCTATCACAGGTATTTAAACTCCTTTCAAAAGGTAACAATTACCTGATTCCTAATCTCAAATTAGTTGTGACCAGTTTTTGTTTTTTTTTTTTAAGATTTTATTTATTTGAGAGAGAGAGAGAGAGAATGAGAGAGAAAGAGCATGGGATGGGGGGGTCAGAGGGAGAAGCAGAATCCCCACTGAGCAGGGAGCCCGATGCGGGACTCGATCCTGGGACTCCAGGATTGCTACCTTAGCCGAAGGCAGTCGCTTAACCAACCGAGCCACCCAGGCGCCCAGTTGTGACCAGTTTTAAACTTCATAGGAATGGAATCATGCAGTACATATTCTCAAAGGCCTGTATTTTTTTTCATTCATCATTGTGTATATGAGATTCATATTTATGGATAGATGTGATAGTTTTTATATTTTCACAGTTATATCATTTTCCATGCATACACATACTTATCACAATGTTTTTATCCATTCTATAGTCAATGAACATTTGGGTTATTTACACATAGTTTAGTACCCATGTATATAATTTCTGTAGACTATACATCTAAGAGCAGGAATTCTGGGCACAGACTGTTATGTTGTGCCAAGCTAAAATAAACTGTTCCAAGTACACTCCCATAAACAATGTATGAGAGTTCCAGTTCCTCCAAATCCTTGCTCATACTTAGTGGTTTCACCTTCTAAAACTTTAACTATTGTAGTTGGTTTGGGTCTTATCATTTCAGTTTTAAGTGTATTTCCCTGATAACTAATGATATTAATCTTTTTTTCTTTTTTCTTTTTTTTTAAATTTTATTTATTTATTTGACAGAGAGACACAGCGAGAGAGGGAACACAAGCAGGGGGAGTGGGAGAGGGAGAAGCAGGCTTCCCGTGGAGCAGGGAGCCCGATGCGGAGCTCTATCCCAGCACCCTGGGATTATGACCTGAGCCGAAGGCAGACGCTTAACGACTGAGCCACCCAGGCGCCCCATTAATCTTTTTTTCTTATCATGAGGTGTTTTCTCGAGGCTTTTGTCTATTTTCCCTTTGAGTGTTTTTTATTTTCTATCTGATGTAATAGTGCTTTATATACTATGACTATGAGCTCTTTGCTGAGGATATATATATATTGTAAATATTCTCCTACTCTCTGGCTTGCCTTTTCACACTCTAATGATCTTTGACAACCAGAACTCCTAATTTTAATGCAGTATAATTTATCAATCTTTCCTGTGTGATTAGAACCTTTTAGTTTAAGAAAACTTTGTCTATCCTAAGGTCATGATGATATTCTTCTATATTTTCCTCTATAAACTTTACTGTTTTACTATTCAAATTTAGATATACAGTAGTACAGGACAAGATTAATTTTTCCCTGTGACTATTTAATGTTCTTTTCCCCACTGCCCTACAGTGTCTTAAGTCAAATGTGTACATATGTGTAGGCCTGTTTTTGGACTCTTTATCCTGTTCCATTGGTCTATTTGTCTATCTTTGACTAATACCCTATTATCTTTTTTTTTAGGATTTATTTATTTTAGAGAGAGAGAACACGTGGGGTGGGGGCAGAGGGAGAAAGAGAGAATCCCAAGCAGACTCCATGCTGAGTGTGGAACCCAATATGGGGCTCGATCCCAGGACCGTAAGATCATGAACTGAGCTGAAACCAAGAGTCAGATGTTTGAGCAACTGAGCCCCTCAGTCACCCCTACCCTATTATCTTAATTACCACCACTTTGTAATAAACTTTGGTAATTATTCACTGTTCTTATTCAATAAGCCTTGGTTAGTTTTTGGTCCTCTGGATTTCCATATAAATTTTTAAACAGTTTAAAATGTCCTCAGAAAATTTACTGAAACTTTTATAGGGATTGCATTAGGTCTAGAAATGAAAGTGAATACAGTGGATATCTTTACAGTATTTAGTTTTTCAACACATGAAAATGACATACTTGTTGGGGTGCTGGTAAATGGTGCGCAAACGGTGGTTTCTCCAACAGGAAATATGTGTCCTGTAGCATTTGTCAATTTTTGTGCTGTGAATACTATCACTGGCCAATTTCAAGCTACCATTGTGGATTACTGGACACAGACTTTGGAAGAGATACCTAAAATCTGCTTTTATGAGAAGTTAGGAACAAACCAGTGGATCTAGCCCTCCATTTATGTAGGACTTCTTTAATCTCCCACAATAATGTTTGCCCTTTTCTGTGTAGATAGCTAGCTGCATGTTTATTCCTAGGCTTCAGATGCTCTTGTAAATGTTATTTTCAATGGCATTTTTAAGTTTTATTTTCTAATTTGTGTGGTGTATACATGAGGCCACGAAATGTGGAAAGAGAGGCAAATATATAACAAACAATTCATATTCTCTGTATTTCCAGACTTTGGGACCATCCCAAAGGAATACAATTGGTTTTTGTGCATTGACCTTTTTTCAAAAAGACTCACCAAATCCACACATTAATTGTAATAACTGATTTGCCTTTGTTTGCGGTTCTTTACGCATATAAACATTTTGTCTTCAGATAATGACAGTTTTATTTCCTGCTTCCCACTTACTCTACATTCAGTTTGTCTTTCTTCCCCCAACCCCTTTTTTTTTCCTTCTGGTTTAAAACTTCAGTTAAAATATGGATTAGAAATGGAAATAATGGGCATTTTTGTTTCCTTCTGTGTGATATTATAAAGTATGATTTTTCTCTAGTTATCTTATAAATACAGCTTTACATATTAAGGAATTAGCACACATTTATTTCTAGTGTTCTAAAATTTTTGCATTACTCTTCTGTTGAGTTTTATCAAACATATTTGTTTTATCTACTGCATCATGTAATTTTTTTCTTTATCCTATTTTCTCAGCATATTACATGGAATGATCTTCAAATGTTAAATTGACTTAAAATTCTTGGAAGAACACTAGCATGGCTGTGATGTCTTATCCCTACATATTGCTCAATTCATTCTGCTGATATTTTGGAAGGTAATGGAAATATTCTTTACCTTGATTAAGGAAGGATCTGCATGATCATATGCTTTTGTCAAAATCTGTAGAACTGTATATTTAAAAGGGGTGAGTTTTACTTTTATGTAAATGGTAACTCAGTACACCTAACTTTTAAAAGATAGTTAATTGTTTCTCTTTAATATATCTCTACTTTGTTTGTTTGTTTGTTTCCTCTGGTCATTGCCTCTCACACTCCATAATCCTAGTTGGACAATTCCTCTTGTATGGGAGTTTTTTGCCCGAACCAAATGACGGCTTACATTACCATCCTGCTTCCTTGCTCCAAATAGAGAATGCACTCAGTGAGCCTTTCCACTCTCAGGGCATGGCTGGGAGTACAATCTCCAGCCCTGACTTCTCTAGGGGACCAATTATAAATTCTGACTGGTCTGGGGGTGCCCAGCTTCTCCTCCTGTGTTCTCAATTATGCAAGTGTCCTGTCCTTCACCTGACTTCTAGTTTCTGACTTCATGCACCACTCGTTGTATCTTCCTTGGTTATTGGTCTAATCAGGCTTTCTATATATCCTTCATTTTGGTAAAGTGTACATACTCCTAGTACCATCTACTAAATTTTGTTGACCATTTAATACATTTTGAAATTTATGAAATTTTAAAGGTACATTCATACATCATTATTGGTAGGATTCTCCTATGACTTTAAGCTTTTCCATAGTTGTTCTTACCTACTGTTTTTCGTTCTAGTGATTTATTTGTGTTTCATTCCTTTTTGTTGTTTATGTTTGCTGAAGTTTATCAATTTCACTGTTTTTGTTCCAGAGAATAAGTCCTGAGTACATTTATCGGCTCTGATGCTTTTCTATTTTCTACAGCACTTGTTTCTGCTTTTATTGTGATTATTTAATAAGTTTCCTGCTTCTGTAGCCTTGTGTTTCTGTGGTTTTCTATGTTTTAATTAAAAGTTGCAGCGGATGGTTAGCAAAAGTGACTGTCATGACTTCCCTGCCTGAACTCTGCCCCCGGTAGTCCTTTCCAGCCCTGGCCCTGGGCTTGGCCATGCAATTTGCTTTGGCTGCTGGGTCAATAGCATACCGGGCACAAGCAGAGACTCAGAAACTACCTCTGTGCTGGGGCTGGCCCTCTCCATGCTGTGCCTGGAACCATGAGACCATCATGTGAGTAAGCCCAGGTTGGCCTGCTAGAGAAAGGCCACGGTCAGAACCAACATGCCCAAGCCAGCAGCCAGCCAACCACCAGATGTGTAATGAGGGCAATTCCAGATCATCTAGCCTTCCCACCAGCTTGCCACAGGCATGTGAAAGACCCCAGAGGAGACCAACCATGCCAACCCTGTCAGAGGACTGACCCAGCCAATGCAAGGAGCCAACCACAATAGTCATTTCAAACTACCAAGTTTTGGGATGGTTTGTTATGTACCCAAAGCTAACAAATATAACTGCCACATTTATAATGTCACTTTCTGATAATAAGGTAATTCCTGCTTATGAATTTTCCCTTGAGGACTGTTCTGGCAGAATCCTATAAGGTTGGGCACGTAACGGTCAATGTAGTCTGTAATTGAAAAATTGTTTGTTTCCTCTCTCTCTTTCTTTGCTAACAGTGAGTTAAGAGAACATTTACATTCCATCTTTCCTTGTTTAAAACCTTATGATTTTCTAGTTTTAGGGCATTGTAGTTTGCAAAAGTAACCTGAACAATTTCTGCTTTTTGTAATAGATTCCTGTTTTCTTTATGGCTTAAGAGTTTGTCAGTTCTTATAAATGTCCCAACAACTCTGGCAAAGAATAGATATTCTCTACAGGATTCACATTTCAATGATTGATGTCTTTCCAGTCAGCCTTCCTCAGAATGTATGCTTCATAGGGATGGGGTGGTTGTCTCCTTGGCATGGCCGTGACCTGGCCTGCAAACATTGCCTGGCATGTAGTGGGCACTCAATTTGTATCTATTCATTGCGTGATGGATGAAGGGACCTAATTAATAATGCTCGTTAGATCCTACATTGCCTTACTATGATTCATTATTTATGATTTATTGTGATGATTGATCCTACTAATACGTTGGGAAGTGAAATGGATGTGCTGTCTTGCTCCTGTTCCAGGATTGTCAATTTCTCCACACATATCCAGTACTCTTTCTTTTGCGAATTTTATATTATCCATTGGTCATGAGATAGTCTAAATCTTTGAGGTTAACTTTTATCTCTATAAAATCATAAGCTTTGTCTTGTGGTGCATTTTGCCATGAATTTCTCTTTGGGAATCCTTTGCCTGATCTATTATTGCCCCTCCAGGCCAGAGATGGCTCGGTGATCACCCAACACCATTCTCCCTCTCATCCTCGGTAGGAAGAAAAAAAAAGGAAGGAAGGA
>NW_023270717.1:2617788-2803474 GCF_011800145.1 Mirounga leonina
AAGGAAGGAAGGAAGGAAGGAAGGAAGGAAGGAAGGAAGGAAGGAAGGAAGGAAAGAAGGAGGGAAGGAAGGAAGTCATTTTTCTATAAGGCATCAATGTGCCCAGCTGAGAAGTCACATTTCTTCTGAAGCTGGAATGGTATGACTAAGTTCTGGCCAATGATACGTAAGGGGAAGTTGCTGAGTGGAACTTGATGAAGGCTCTTTAAGAGAGACACGCCACCAAGGAGGGCCACTGTGTTCCTTTCCTTCGCCCTCCTCCCTGGCAGCATTCCCAAAGCCAGCTTGGATGCTAAGGCCCTCTAAGGGTCATGGCCATGCACTAAGTGACCATGCTACAGGAAGCAAGAAGCCGAACTAGTCTCCAACAAGAAGCCGAACTAGTCTCCAGCAGCACTGTGCAGCGGCCATACATCTGGACTTCTGTTACATGACAGATTTCATGTTACATGCCAGGTATATTGCAGCTTCCAGACTTAATGCCAAATCAGCTCACTCCAGTTAGCGGTCGAGATGCAACTGAGCAGCTTAAACCTCAGACAAAGAATTAAATATACTTGTTTCATCTTCCTCCTGCATTACACCTCATCCCCATTGATTTCATATACCTCCCCCCTCTTCCTCTCTCTCTCTTCATCCCTCTCTCCACCCCTCTATTTACAAGATGTTTTCTCCCTTTCCTTCAGAATTTTTAAAAACTGTTCTATATTTAAATAATTCTAATGCTCAAAATAAATCCTTTCATGACATAACTTTATCATCATTAAGCTCTTAATTTGTTTCATCCATTGGTTGGTTGGCTAGATCTCCAAATGGTATCTAAAGAGAGTTATGTAGGAGTGTGTGTGTGTGTGTGTGTGTGTGATCCTTTGCCTATTGCCTTCACACCTTAAAAAATCAATCAATTCAATCCAATCAACCTGGATGCCAAATTATTAGATTATAAGGATTTTCTTATAAAATCTTGGCAGAACTAGCAGACACTTTTTATTTTCTTACTCTATAAGCATCCCTGAATGAGTGGGTTACAACGTGTAGGCTCACAGGAAAAACGGTCAGGACTCCAAGCCTGAGCAGGGCTCTCTGAGCCAGCATCTTGTGGCTATCACTCCCTCAGGAAGACTGAGACATGGACTAGTCCCTAGCTTACAAGGACCATCCTAACTCAAACTCACATGAAAACCAGCTTCTCATATCCAATGCGGGCCATGCCACAGCTAGCTACACAGTGAGGGACTATCACTGTCCTTGGGAAACATCAAGGTTTCCTCTTCCAATTCTTAGCATGCAACTGAAAGGTTGGTGCTGGGTCATTGTGTGTGTCTCACCGACCCTTTGGAACACAAGTAAGCATGAAGACCCATGGAGCCTGGGGTTCCCATCCAATCCTCTGTGGAAGGGCTGAAGTGGTCCACTGACTCCAGAGAATGTTCTGTAGACTGGATCCTCCACCAAGACCCTGAAGGATGCCTTCTTGGCTGAGTGTGGACCGAAATTTCATTTGAGGACTCCACTGGGTTGGATGGCAGACCCAAAAAGATAAGTCCATGTCCTAACCCCAGGAACCTGTGAATGTGGCCTTATTTGGAAAAAGGATCTTTGCAGATATAACTAACTTAAGGATCTCTAGACAAGATCATCCTGGGTTTTGGGTGGGCCTCAAATCCTAATGAGAGAAAGGCAGAAAATGCCTTGCTTTCTGACTTCTGTTCTCCAGACTGAGAGGATAAACTTCTGTTGCTTTGGGCTACCATGTTTGCAGCTAGTTGTTATAGCATCTCCAAAAAACTAATGCAGGCACTTAATGCATTAGTGGGTATTTATTAATAAAGATGAGTTCAAATTGTTTAAAGTTGCAGTATTTTGTGTTGTCATCTAGTAATGTTTGTGGAACTATCTCTGTTGATCTACAATAAAAAATGGAATAGAGCATGTGCATGGGGCCAAGTGGCCAGTATGACCTTGGAGCAATCCTAAATGATACCCACCTTTAACTCCTTTCAGAAGCAATAGGGTGTAGTAGCAAGAGCATGGGCACTGGAGCCAGGCTGCCTGGTGTGAACCTAGTTCTGTGCAAAAATAGGCAGTGGCAGAACCATGCAGAAGTTCATTAATCTTTCTATGTCTCAGTTCTGTAAGGTTGGATGCCAGTATTTACCTTATAATGCATTTAGTACATGTAAAGATCCTAGAAGATTGTCACATCATCATCATAACCACCACCACCAAGAGCTAAACTGTCAACACCCTTATTATCACCATCATCATCACCATCATCACCATCATCACCACCATCACCAACACCACCATCACCATCACCCTCATTCATCACCATCACCATCACCACCACCATCATCACCACCATCACCACCATCACCATCACCAACACCACCATCATCATCACCATCATCACCACCAACACCATCATCATCATCACCACCATCACCATCATCACCACCATCATCATCACCATCATCACCACCAACACCATCATCACCACCATCACCATCATTACCACCATCACCCCCATTCATTACCATCACCATCACCACCACCATCATCACCACCATCACCATCACCATCTCCATCATCATCATCATCATCATCACTATCATCAAGAACTAAACTGTGCACAATACTAAACTTTGCCTGAAGCCTGTGCTCCTGAAAAACAATGATGGTTAAGAAATGCTTCCCCACCCTTCTGTATTCCGGGAAATGCCTTACTACAAAGATCCCCTGCCCATATGACTTACATAAGACTCATGGATGCATCTCTTATCTACCTAGGAAAAACTTAGACACAAACCCTCCAAATTCCTATTCCATGCCTCAAAAATAGAAGAACTGCTTTTTCCCACTGATCATTCAAAACAAAGTGCTTATTGACTGGTTTGACCATTTTTATGTTAAGCTCCTCTCCTTCCCTCCCAAACCCTGGACTTTCACCCACCCTCAGGCTAAGCCAGCAAAAGACCCCTCCTTAAGGGCCTCTCCCCAGAATCAGCTGACACTAGGAGAAACATTGGTCAACTGTCCCACCACACTGCTCACTCCCCCATGTGAGTTCTTTTTAGGCTTGCTAGCCCTTCCCTATAAAAAGGAAATCCTTTCCACCTGACCTTTAGGGTGCTGCAGATCTGGCCCTCAGTGTGTTCTCCTTTGGTGATAGTCCCCTTCCACTATTGCAATAATCCTAATAAACAGAGGCATTCCTTGCCTAAACATGGACTTTTTATTTGCCACTATCCACCTCAGTGTTTTTTGTATGAGGAATGCAAAAATATTGGGACATTTGTTTTCTAAAGAACTCCTCTGGTTCACACTTGTTCCTGGTTCACACTGTTCTGGTTGACCATAGGTATGACTGAAAGTCCTAAGAGTTCAAAGGAAGGGAACTTATGAACTGCCCCTTTAGGAGTGAAGTTATGGCTCAGGTTGGTCAAGCCCAGGATGGTCAGTGAGTCACACCTTTAACAGTTTCTATGTTAGTGCCCTGTGGCCATCCTCACAAACAAGGCGGCTTAATTAACAGAAATTTACGTTCCTCACAGTTCTAAAGTCTAGAATTCCAAGATCAAGATGCTGACAAGTTTGGTTCTTTCTGGCAGCTGTGAGGGAGGATCTGTTCCAGGCCTGCCTCTCAGATTCTGGGGGCTTACTGATGATCTTTGGTGTTCCTTGGCTTGTAGGCACACCTCCCCAGTCTCTAGCTCCATCTCCATGTTATCCTCTGTGTGTATCTCTGTGTCCAATTTTCCCCTTTTATGAGGACAGCTGTCATGTGGGATCAGGCCCACCCTACTCCAGGATGGCCTTATCATAAATGATGACATCTGCAAAGACCCTATTTCCAAGTAAAGTCTCATTCGGAGGTGCTAAAGCTAGGACTTAGGGAGACATGATTCAACCCATAACCGTCATTGTGCCTTAGAGGTCAGGCATCCTTGAGCATCACCCTGTCCTGAATCTCCTGACTCCACCTAGTGGAGGGGTACAGGATTGGCCCCTTTCTAGGGGAAGTCTCCCTTTTCCACAGCGCTCCAGCCCCTTCTTCAGCTGACCCAGCCATCATGGGTGCAGAGGACAAGTAGCAGGCCTGCCCTGCTCCAACCCTCAGAGACGCTGGAACTCAAACTCAGCACTCAACCTCTTCCAGCACTGTTTAGTACACACACTCCCCTGGATGGGACCCTGCACAGAGCAGGACTGACCATAGCATCTGGAAGCCCCCAGGGCGATTACCAGGAAACCTACTGACATACCTCCTAAGCCCCTAGCAGAGGTTGTCCTGTTGTCACTGGTCACTAAACATGGTGGGGGAGAAATCAGAGGCCAACAGGACCTTTGTTCACTTTCATATAAAGTCTTTCTTCTCCCTGGATGTTTCCACGATGGCTTTCTCGATCCTCGTCACGTCAAAATTTCCATGGCTGTGTCTCATTCTGAGTTCAATGTGATAAGATCTTTCTACCTGAGAAATGAGCTGTTCCTTCAAGGGAGAAAACTCATCTCCCACATCTCCTACTTGGGCTTTAGTTCTGAGTCTTCAAACCCACGCGCTGGTTCCCTGGACTCTGTCTCCACCACGTCTCACATCTGTGCTCTGCTCTTTTCCTCTCCCAGAGGAATTAGAGTGAGCAGGTACCCAGGGGGCAGCTTGTCAGCACCTATGGGTTAGCTCAGGATACTTGTTATTGCTATTCCTTATAGACAAAGCAAGTCAAGAACAGCAGAATTAAATAAATTGCCCTGGGTTAGTCAGCTTATTGGGGGCAGAGTCAAGATTCTCAGAGGAAACCATCTTTTTTTGTCAAGGGAGCAGACCTGGCTTTGTGCTCCATTCCCATGGCGTCCGGTCCACTCCAGAACATCAAGTCTTGGTCCCCAGAGATCCAGTGTAAACACCCTGACCTCCATGGCCGAGAAAGCTCCCGCAGGGCTGCAGAGCCCGAGTTGGGCCTAGCAGGGCGCTCAGAGCGACGTGAGCTCACCGCCTGCCAGGAGTGTGCCTGCGCACCCACAGGGTCCTTCACGGGAACCTCCGTCCCTGCTTCCGCTGGGTGCGCGAATTCTGAAATGTTCTTCCAAACACTAAACACACCAGACGACAGCCAAAACAGAAACACCACACGAGCTGTCACTTAGAAACTCAACCTGTTTTTCTCTTTCCCAAGCAGAAGCCTGTCCACACTTCAGTGCTTTTACAGCCTTTATTAAGAGAAGCGAGAACTCCGTCTATTTGATTTATAATTGAAGATCATAAACTATAGCACACACCTGCTGTTCCCAAGCACCGGTGAAATGATACAAGGCTAGTCCATCACTCAGCATCATAATTGGCATGAACCAGCATCAGTATGCACCATGGTTCTCCCAGAGGCCCGCTAACAAGTTGACACAGTAGCACAGCCTGGAGAGCAGAAATTTAGTAAAAATACTATTTCGCGCTGATTTGTTCTCTAACGCCTGCTTAGAGAAGAGTCACCGGGACGCACGAGGGCACTTCATTCGTAGGGCTGGAGGGGGAGCAAGCCTGGGTCTGGCACAGACACGTGGCCCTCCATGCTGGGAGGGCCGATGGCCCCACGCTCCGCCGCACGCTGACCTTTCAACTCCAGCCCAGAGCAGATCCCAGCACCTCATGCGCCACCACCACCAAGCCTGGAATGGAACCCACTGGGGCTCACACGGCCAGGGGAGACGTTGTCTCCACCCTCAAGGGCTCTCCTCTGGGGTCTGAGGGCGCCTGCAGCTCCAGCAGGGGTGGGCTGTGCTGCCCATGGTCTGCCTTGTCTGGCCAGGCCCTGGGGACACAGAGGTGACTCAGACACAGGCCCCGCCCTCCCCTCGGGGCTCCCAGTCTTGGGTGGGGGGCGACGGTGGAGGGGGGTATAAGTCACGGGGACAGAGGAAGTGAAAAGAACAGTCTAGACTAAGAACTGGGCATAGGGGCGCCTGGGTGGCTCAGTTGGTTAAAGCAACTGCCTTCGGCTCAGGTCATGATCCTGGAGTCCCGGGATCGAGTCCCGCATCGGGCTCCCTGCTCAGCGAGGAGCCTGCTTCTCCCTCTGACCCTCCCCCCTCTCATGTGCTTGCTCTCTCTCATTCTCTCTGTCTCAAATAAATAAATAAATCTTTAAAAAAAAAAAAAAAGAACTGGGCATAGAGGTGAGATCACTTGGGACCGAGTCACCCCTGAATCTCCACGAGGGAAGTTGTGACCATTATCAGCTGAACTTAGCAAGGCCCCTTTAAAGCTGGGATGCAGGAAGCTAGGGTGAACCGCAAGGAGCTCTGCTGGCATCGTGGGGGTGACGGCGGAGGCTGGGGCACAGCCTGGAGACCAGGGTGGCCCGCACTGTGCACCGCCAAAGTGTTCTCAATACGTGACAGGAGAATCTTTTCTACCACTTTTCATTAATAAAAAGAATGACACCAACAGGTGTTATGTATACCTACAGGCCAGGCATTTTCATTACATAGTATCACTTTAAAATTTTTTATCCTAAAAATTAACATACAGTAAAATAGGCTTTTTTTTATTTAGTTATATGAGAATTGACAAATGTATAGATCCACGTAACCTCAACGAAATCAGGGTAAAGAACAGTTTCATCACCCCCAAACGTTCCCAGAGCACCCCAACCCCGGGCAACCATGGACCCGTTCTTTGCCATTCTGGTCTGGCCTTTCCAGAAGATGACATAAATGGGATCATACAGTGAGACCAGCTCCCTTCCCACAGCAGAGTGCCCTGGGGAGTCATCCCTGTTGTTTTTATTGGCAAAGAGCCTCTCTCTATATGGATATGCTACAGTTTCTTCTCCATCCAGGGGCTCAAGGACCCTTGGGTTGTTTCCCCTTTTTGATGGTGTGAACATTCCCGTTGTGTGTGGTTTTCCTTCTTCTCTAACAAACACCTAGGGAGGGAATTCCCGGGTCATAGATTGTCCTACGTTTTACTTTACAAGGACCTGCCGGCCTGTCTTCCGGAGCGTGTCCCAGTCGCTCCACATCCTCATCAGCCCTCGGTACTGCCGATTTTTTATTTTTATTTTTTTTTCCATTTTGTCCAGAAAACATGCCTTGCGTGATTTCAATCACGTTAAATTGATTGAGGCTTGTTTCACGATCACCTTGCAGTCTATTTTGGTGACCATTCCATGCATACTCGAAAATGGCATCGATTCTCCCGGTCTTGGTGGAAGGGTTACACAAGCGTCACGTAGACCCCCGGGGCTGAGGGGTTCTTCAGACTTCAGCTGCTCCTGGTTTTCTGACCTGATGAGGGCGTCCTGGAGTCCACAAATGTCATCGCCCAGTGGTCCACCGCTCCTTCCAGTTCCACCGGTGTTTGCTTCCTTTACGTTGAGGCTCTATTTTTCAGGACTGTCATATCTTCCTGGTAAAGTGGCCTTTTATTCTTGGCTCCAATATAATACCCTTCTTGGTCCCTGATAATTTTCTTTGCTTTGAAGTCTGCGTGGCCTGGCATCCCGGGTTTCTTCCAGTGGGGGTGCACACGGCACATCGTCCCCCGGCGTCTTACGTATGACCCACCACGACTGGCATATTTGAAGCATGGCTTTGAAATGGCATCTTTCTTATCAGTTCCGATTGTCTCTCTTTTAAGAGATGCAATTTACTAATTATACTAATTTTTATTTTCCAGTTCATCAATTTTTACAGCATTATTGAAATGAATCTCAAACACACAAAATTCACTTGTTAAAGTATGCAGTTATTTGGTTCTTGGTATAATTTTAGGGGATTTTCAACACCCTAGAAGGAAACTCCATGCTCGCTGGCAGTCTGTCCCCACCCCCCCAGCCCGGCCCCAGGCCGCCACTCTCTTACTTTCTGTCTCTGTGCATTTGTCTGTTCTGGGCATTTCATGTACAATGTGTGGTGTTTATAACCGACTTCCAACCGCAGCCTTTTCATCCACGTATTTAGAAGACATTAGTTTTTCTTTCGTTATTTCCCATTTTCTGGTTTCTTTCTTTCTTTCTTTTTTTAGTATTTCACTTATTTTATCTACTGAGATTTGCCTGTATCTTTTGTGGTTGCTGTCCGTGTAAAACGAACATCTTGCCACTTACAGCAAAAGATGTACATCTGAGCATCACTAGGTCTCTCGCACCCTTGAGGCCCTGGTCCCTGTAGGGGTCCTGTCCACACGCACTGAAAATCCTCCCCGGCCAGTAGTAGTCTTTTTGCCCAGATATCCATCATTCCCTTTGTTCTTCCTTCATCCCCAGTGTTCCAGATTTCCCTCTGGTATAATTTCCACTTTTTCCCGAAAAACTTCGCCCAGCATTTCTATGAGAGCAGATCTGTCGGCAACAAATTCTCCTAGGACTCCTTTATCTGCCTTTTCCGCCTCTCCTCTTAAACGATGTATTTTGCTGAATATAAAATTCTGGGTCTATGGTTCTCTTCTTTCAGTACTTTAAACCTGTGATGTCTGCTCCTTCTGGCCTCACGTGTCCCGAGCTACGTGCGGTGGCTCGGACCAGGGCTCCCTCACACGCTGTGTGGTGCCTTTGGCCTGGCTCCCTCCTCCTTTTTTTTTTTTTTTTTGTTCATCTTTAATTTTGAGCCGTTTGATTATTATTTGTCTGGTCAAGGACTCCACTGAGTTTACCTTCTCTGAGGCTCTTGAATCTGCAAGCTTATGTCTTTCCCCCAATTTGGGAAGTCCTTAGCCAATATTTTTTCAAAATTTCTTCTCTGCATTCTGTTCTCCTTTCTTTCTGGGACTCTGATGATGTGGACGTTGGACCTTTTACTAAGGTCCCATAGGTCTGTGAGGTTCCATTCAGTTTGGGTCAATGTGTTTTCTCTCTGAGATGCAGGACTGGTCATTTCTGGTGGTGCATCTTCCAGCCCATCAACGTTCTTTAGTTCTTCTTTATACCTTCTATTTCTCTGTCAAGACCTTCTATTCTTCCCTTTGTTTGCAGAGTGCTTGCCCCTACTTCCTAAAGCATGGCTTTCCAAGTATTTTCCTAAAAATGCCAACATCTGCGCCATCTTGGCATTGGGACCCGGGGATTGGCTTTCACCTTGCACGCTGACTTTTCCCTGGTTTTCTGCATACCATTGAGTTGGGGGTTGTATCGTGGACATTTTGAATATCATGTTATGAGACCTTAGGTCTTGTTTACATCCAATGGATAATGTGGATGTTTTGTGTAGCAGATAACCAAGCTGGTTATGTTCAGAACGGAGTCTCGGTGCTCCTTCTGCCATTGCGGTCCCCACGTCAGTCCGGTTTTTGAATCCTTGTAGCACCATTCAGATCTGCCCACGGTGCATGGCGGCAGGCGGCCAGTCCAGGCCCAGGGCAGCAGCGGACCCTGTGGCTTATTCTCCAAGTCTGCGGCGTGCCCTTGAAGGTCAGAACAATGTGTGCACAGCTTGGAGGTGACCCCAAAGCGTACACACCACCTTGCAGGGCAGCTGTCTTTATTTCCGTGCTCGTGACCTCCCCGACACGGCTCACTCCCTGGGGCCCCCTCTGCCGTCCTTCAACCAGAAACCAGGCTGTCACTTCGTGCTGCATTCATGCCCCAGCTGTGCTTGTCTGCGTCACACACGAGAAGGACAGAGAGACAAGGCATGAGGCGCTCAGGACCACCCCTCCGTGGGGGGAGGACCCGTCCTCCTCGATGCAGCGTTCTCTCAGGTTGCACGGGTACAAGGGAAAGGCAAAACCGTGGGCTCCCCCCACCGTCTCTACACCTCCAGCACCCCCTTTCCTGTCCCTCAGGCCCCCACACCGAGGCACTTTCTGTCCATACCCGGCGTACGCATCTGTGCTCCGTGCTGCCTGTGTGAGGCCAGGCTGGCCAACACCAAAGGGAAGTAAAATGGGACCCTCGCTACCAGTCTGGTGCCTCTTCCAAGTCTTGTCAGTGTCCCCCGCTTGCCTGTTGCCTTTTCTTTTTCTGAGCCCCCACAGAGGCTTGGTATCCGCATTCGGAAGGGGACAAAATGGGATGTGCTTGATCCTTCGTCCTCATACTCCCCCAGAGAAGTATCATCATCTCCATGTTGCAAATAAGGAAGCCGAGGCTCTGAGAAGGTACGAAATGGACCCAGGATCACACGGCAAGTGAGTGGGATTCGGAGCCGGGTCTGTGTGACCTCAGATCCTGGGCTCTGTCTGCACGGCCACCTTCTGGGAAGCCGTGTGGGGAGGCAGTGATGCCTGGTCTGGAGCAGGGCGCCCCGGTCCTGCACTTCCCGCAGGCCCTCGCTGTCTGTGGGATTTCCCCGAGTCCACACCTGCTTTTCTTACACAAGTCCACCCCTGTAAAGTGAGGGAGGCTCACTCAGACACTGTCTCGGGTGTCTTGCAAGTCACACATTGTTGGGTTTCCTCTGTGAACAGGCCATAGGGTAGGCAGTTTGTGAGAGCCTCCGGCTGCTAAAGGCCCCGGGGATGAATCACCGAAATTCCTTCCCTAACAGCATTCCCCTGGCCCCCAGGCTGTCTCGGGGCTTCGCCGTGAGGAAGGGGTTAACGGACGACTTTCTCTTCTTCGGTGTCAGTAGAGAATCAATTCTACCTGCTTTGCACCGGGAAGTGGGGGGGGGGGTCCCGTGATCTCACACCTGCGTGGCCGCGGACGGCGGCGCAACGAGGCCCCGTGCTCAGGGTGGAGGCCAGGACTGCAGAAAAAGCCCTAGAGCAGGAGTGCCCCGGATCCCGAGAACACAGGGCTGCGTTTGAGGGGTGACGGGCGTGGCCTCTGGATTTTCACCACATCCTGCGGGCCCTCCGCGCCGGCAGGAACCCCTTCGCCCAGGCACAAAGTTTGCGCCCATTTTCCTGGCCGTCTCTAACAGCTGAGCGTGGAGGCCCAGCCGGCCCCTGATGACCCCCCAGTACTTCGGGTCCCTGCCCGTCCCCATGGAGCCCTCTGGCCCTGCCTTGCCCGGCCACCAGGCTGTCCCCAGAAGGCCCAGCGACCAGGCACATCCCCCTCTGCGGCGGCTGCAGCTGCCGGGCACTGCTCTTCTAAATGCTCCGTCTTTTATTTATTTACAGCAGGAAAGCAAACCTTGCCTCTCACCAGGGTCCTGAGCCTCGGAGAGCCTGGGGTGCCGAGGGCCTGGTGCCCCGAACTCCTGCACCGCCAGCCAGTTTGGGGCCCGCTTCCCGCTGGCTCCACTCCCCCTCCTCCCCACAAAGCCACCAGGCAGCCAAAGGGAGCGACTATTGCTCGTGAATTCCAAGCAGGCAGCAGGCTTTGTGCGCCACAAATGGGGTTTTTCTGGGTCACAGCTCAGAAGGAATAAAGGACTCTGATGGAGCTACAGGGAGAAGTGGCTGGGCTCCAGGGTCAGATGCCGGCTGGCTCTGATAGCAGAGCCCGAGGCCCGGCGCTCATCTGCCGCGCGGCCGATAAGGACACCAGCCGGGGGAGGAGGCGGGGGGCTGTCGGCCGGGCCCGCCCACCCTTGAGTGGCTGTGTGCCCTGGGCAGGCCCTGCACCTCTCTGGGCGCCCCCTCCCATCCGTAAATGCCAAGAGCCCCCAGCCCCACGGTTCACTGTATCGGGGGGCGGGGGTTACGCCGAGGGGACAGTCGGGTTCACGTCACGGTTTAGTGGCCAGGAATACCTTCGCGGCTTGTGAGTGCCGGAGGAACCGGGAAACGCCAGTTGCTCTCCGCACGGGGCCACTCCACACCAGGTGGGGGGAGACTGAGGCCCGGGTGGAGCACGGACAGGAGAGCTTGGAGAGCTCACACCAGGGCTGTCCCCAAGCACGGCAGGGGGCTCCTCGAGTCCTCAGGGGAAGGGGCCCGGACTTGGCTCCTTCCTGAGGCTTCTGAGCACTGAAGCAAGGGCCAGGCACACGGGGTCTGTGAAGTAAGTTCCGAGTCTGCCTTGCAAAGGCGGCCTCCTGCCTCTGCCCCCAGCGCCCCCCAGAAGCCCCCATCCCCGTCACCGCAGACACAGTCAGGCTGCCACAGACGGGGAAATACTGAGAGGCTTGACCCGACATGAGGGGGTTGCTGGGACCCCACGTGGGTGAGCAGGACTTGTCTCAGGTGCCGGCACGACCGGGAGCCAGGAGCGGGCACACAAGTGCTGTTGGACGGAAAGTGGCACCTCGGCCAAGATCGGGGCAGAGAGCAGGTGGGAGAGAGGCGCCCATACGAGGGGTCCCCGCAGAGGCCCCACCTGGTCATCCGTACTTGCACCTCATCCCGGCCCCCACTGCTGCTGGCGGGCTGCACCTGGCGACATCGAGGGCCCATGTCCCCACCCCGCGGCCCCAGCCCTGCTCTTCACCCTCCCACCTCCTTGGTTCTCCGTGCTCCCGGCACCTCACCCGAGAAACGGTTGATGGTAGGAACAGTAACCATCATTCCGCCAACCACCCGAGATCACGGAAATAGAGCCTTGCCCTCCACCCTGGACACGGGATGCGCTCCCCAAACGTTTAACTCAACAGCAATGACTGTCCTCCCCTGTCCTCCCGGGAGGGAACAGGCAGCCGGTCACACCAGGGCGACTCGAGGGGGAGGCAGGCGTGAGACGTCGGGGAGGAAATGGTTTTCCCGGACCCTCGTAGGCCCCTGGCTGCATCCAGAAACTAAACAGACAGATGAACAGAAAAAGGGACCCACATTTCCTTCATGTAAGCTTTACGTAGCGCGGGAGCCTCCGTAAGGAAACGGAGACCCGAAGAAAGCGTCAGCCGTTCGTACGGGATGCTGGGTCTGGCGGGAGTGCAGGCCGCAGCCGAATATGGCAGGTCAAGGGGTCTGGGGTCAGCGCGGTGAACTGCGGGAAACAGCAAGGCCTGTGTGTCCCAGGGCTTCTTGGCGTCCGGAGATGCGGATGCTCCTCCAGGTTCGGGGAGGCGGGGTGGGGGGGCACCTCACAGGAGGGTTTCATGGTTTGTTTCGGGGGAGGACATGGGGGGGAGGTCAGAGTGACCTTCCTGCTTCTCCTTTCTCAAATTCCTGCATCTTAAAATAGTCAATATGCCAGGAGGCCATGTTTTGGGGTGTCCTGAACCCCATCAAAGGAAACCCGACGTGCATGGGCCTCCTTGGGGTCTCTTCCCTCCACAGTGAAGGCACTTGGAGCAGTGGCCCCGGTTCAAAGGGAGATGAAGTGGGTCCGGCAGGGAAGGGGTGGGTGGGACACCCAGGGGCGGCGGCAAAGAGCAGGGGCGGGAGGGGCGAGCGCACAGAGCGGGGAGGCCGCAGGAGGGGTGCTGGGGGCCCAGCCTGGGAGGGGGCAGCTTCGGGCTGCAGCAGGAGCTGTGGGTGTCAGGAGGGTTCGGCTTCCCAGGCAGGTCCCCCCGCGTTCCTCACGAAGGACTAGGGTTTCTTTGTGTGTTTTGTTTAGAAAGTGAACCAGTCGCTCTTCATCACAAGAGCTCTGTGCTGTCCGCCCGGTTTTCACATCGCATTTCCCACGTGGACACGGCCTCCGTCCCGACGGGCAGGTGCTCCGCCCCACTGTGAGGGCCCCACACGCTTCACACCCTTCTCCCAGAGCAGAGGAGGAAACCGAGGCCCGGCCGGGGAGGGGACCCGCTCGCACCTCACAGCTGAGCGAGGCTGCAGGCCCGGGCGTCGGCTCGGGAGCAGCATTGCCCAGCGTGGCCTCAACAAGCCGCCATGAAAGTCACATGTGCGATTGGGCCTGGCAGAGCAGCGCACTTTAAAAAGTAAGAAAAGGAAAGTGAAATTAATTTTAGTAATACAGTTCATTAAACCCAATTGATCCAAAAAATTATCATTTCAATAGAGAACCAATACGAAAAATTATTGAGTCGTGTACTTCACCTTCTTTTTCTTCAAAACGAGTGTTTGAAATCCAGAGTGTGTTTGCGCCCCCCCAGCACAGCTCCCGGCAGGCCAGCCGCATTCCCCAGGCCCAGCAGGTGCACACAGCGCTCGGATCTGGAGCCTGGGGGAGGCAGGGCTGGGGCAGGGGGCTGGCATGGAGGGATGGTCAGGACGAGATGATGTTCTACAGGAGTCCTGGGAAAGAGCCAGACTTAAGAATCTCTGTGGCGAGAACTTCACTGGCACAAGGGAATGGAAAGGCATTGGCCCTGGGTTAGGAATAGTCTTGGTGTTTTTGAGGAAAGGGAAAAGGGCATTAAGTCAGAATGCACTGGACAGGGGAGGGTTATCGGGGGCCAGGTGGGAGGACCAAGGTGAGGACAGAGAGAGAAGAGCAGGTGGGGCACACGTGACAGCCTGCTGGAAGAGAAGCAGCCAGCCGGGAAGCAGGACGTGATGGGGGTTGGGGGGGGAGAGGCCGAACTGGTCTAAATGTGCCACAGAAGCCACGTGTAGACTTGATCCCAGAGACGGCAGTGAGACTCGGCATTTGGGGCTGGAGCGCTGGGACTAGAAGGCTGTGTGCTCGGAGGGGATGCGCCTCAGTGACCTCAGGCTTTTCTCTGGTTTCCATGTTCCCAGATTTTGGGCCTGCGAGAAAGCAGGAACCCCTCTGCAGAATGAAAACCCCTCCCCAGCTACTCTCAGCCTGCGTAACAAGATCTCTCCAACCAGAAAGCTCTGGAGAAGCAGCATGGCCTGTCTGGGAGCTGCCTGGCTGGAACGTCCTCGTTTTGACTGATGGGGAGGCAGGCAGAACAGAAGGAGCCTTGGAACACAGATCCTTGGTGGCTCTCACCGAGGCTGCCGGCGGGCCTGCGGCTGCCTGGCTATGCCCCCATTTTTGCTCATCGTGGCATTTAATAAACGTACGTCTCCCGTTGGTTACCATAGAAACCACCAGGTCTCCTTAGCCTTTCCAGGGTGGTGGACGCAAAATCGGCTGTAAGTTTGACCAGAGTCTGTCACCTTTTCCGAGTCTATTGAGTTTATTTAAATAAACAGTTACCCCGGGGCGGGGGGGGGTGGTCATCGAGAGCCTCTATCCATAAACAGAGGCCTGTAAATCCTCAAGGCGCTTCTCCCCAGGGCCCTGCCAGGCCAGGCGTCCAGATCTTATTAGTAGTCACGCCCCAGGGAAGGAGAAAGCAGGCTAGCCCTTCGTCGGGCATCCAACTGGGCAGCCCTGCCTGGCACCTCCGGATGCACGAAGAGGATTTGCAAGCCATGTCCTCTGTGTGGGCGGCTTGAGGAGCCCCTGCAGCAAAGATGTCCCAGGGAAGAGCATGGTCCAGTAGAAGGTTCTAGAGCAGAGGTCAGAAGGGGCTCAGAGGTCAGTCACTCAGCCAGTCCACGGACCTTTGTGGGGCATCAGGACTGTTCTAGAACTAGGGGTGCAGGATGAATGGCCTGACCAAGTCCCTGAGCCCACGGAGTGAGCGTTCTGCTAGGGGTCCAGCGGCATGCTGTCCCAGTGTTTCCATCCACCTGTCCCCACTGGGACTCTCACTCCTCAGCTGGGAAGTGAGCAATGATAACCCAGACAGCCCTTCCTGAAGCCAGGCCTGGGTCGTCACAATCAACGGGGGGCTATCCTGGGACCCAGCTTCTCTCGGGACGATGCAAAAGCTCTGGAACGAGTGCACGGTGATGGTGGCAAATGCTGTAAATGTAGTTAATGGATTGTACACTTAAAAATGGCAAAAAAGGTAAATTTTATGTCCTGTCCATTCTGCCACCATAAAAAGAAAATCAAAGCACTTCAAGGGTTTTATTTAAGTGAGGAACTATCGTCATCGTTACTATCATTTGCAAGACCGTGGTCTAGCGGGTGGGTGCAGGGTCCCTGCCCCGTTATGCGGTCACTCACCAGAATTGTCAAGGGCCTGGGAAGCCTCAGGACGTGCACTGAGCGTGGAGGACACGGGGGCGAGCCAGACAGCCGAGGCCCTTGCCTTCCTGGTGCTTCGCCTGGTGGGTGGGACGCACCGCAAGTGAACACACAGGTGGACACGGTAACAACAGCTTCTGTGAAGGGCTGAGAAGGACATGTGAAGATGTGGTGAGAGACCCCCCCCAGACAGCTGGGGCGTCTGGGCTTGGAGGGTGGGAAAGGCGGGGGGTAGAGAGCCAGGGGCTGCAAAGAGGAGGCCTGCAGGCCGTGGAGGCAGGTCTGAGGCCCTGAACGGCGACCACAGAGAAATGCATGGTGTTTCAAATAGGAGAGGATGGAAATCCACCAAGGAGTGTTCTACCGTGGGGGTTGGAGGAGAACAGGTGAGCCCAGGAAGGAAGGAAGAAAGTAGGAAACAATGAAAACCAGTGAGCTCAAAGGTAAGGACCTGGTGGAGAGCAAAGGTAAGGAACGAGTCCGGGATTATGCGCATTCCTACGTAACAGGGAGGACGTGGGGTGCAGGGTGATGAGGGCGGGCTCGTGCACAGCCTCAGGGGCTGCAGCAGATAAGCAGGGTCAAGGACACAGGACCTGAGGGTTCCACTGCAGGAGCTGAAAAAGCCAGAGCGAACCCAAGACGTGGACGAAAGGAAACGAAGAGGTAATGAACCCAATTCACAAACAGGAAGCAAGGTAGGAAGGATGGATCGACAAACATGTATCACTTTGTAGACCAAGTCATCAATAGCAAAAGGTAACAATATCTGTGTCTCGGGACATAGGAACTGCTCCTCTAGACAAATATACAAAAGTAACTGCACACAGAGGCTCCCACAAGGAGACCTGTGTAAATGCATCGCTTGGTTATATGGAAAAAGTAACCCAAATTCAAAGCTCACCAAAAGAGAGAATGAGTAAGTAAAGTGTGGCCTATGTACAAGATGGAACCCCAAGGCAGTTAAGATGAAGGAGCGATCCATCTCAGAGCCAACCTCAAAATAGATCTTTGAGATATGCAGAAAAGACAGCAGATGGTTTATGAATGTAACATTTGTAGCAAAAATATGAAACAGCAATTTAGGAAAACACGTTTTCATTGGGACCAGCAAAAGATGGGTACCCAGCATATGTAAAAATTTTCTGCAAATCAATAAGAAGAGGGAAAAGCGCCCAATGGCAGGAACACAGAGCACAAAGGGGCACTGGCTGAAGACGAAGCCCCAGGGGTCAGTAAAATTATGGGGAGGGCCACTCCTCTAGTGACCAGGGAAGTGAAAACTAAATCGTGCGGACCAGCGCCTAAACACCTCTGATTCCAGCGACACCAGGATTTGGCAGGGAGGTAAAGCCGTAACTCCCTGTACATATAAACTGTGATAACCGTGCTGGAGAAGCGGGGGACAGCATCCTCCTAGGGCCGACGATGCTCCCCTCCCAGGTGGCACCAAGGGGACCTCTGTCCTTTTGCGCGGGCCACGTCACACAGGTATCTGCCGCAGCATTGTTCCGCTGGAAAGTTAAAAACACCCTAAATGTCAATCCCAATGAAACAGATAAATGCACTCGATGTGGTTGTGTGATCAGACACAGTGAAGCAGTTACCATGAATCTGAGACCTCGGAACACCAGTAAAAAAAATTAAAAAGCAAATGAAATATGGTGACATATCTGTACATTTTAAAAACTCAAAACAGCATTATGATTGCCACATTGCATATATCGGTAATAAAAATACAAAATGTCGGTTCTGAAACACACACAAACTTCGTGATAGTGAGAGAGCCTAGCGAGAAACAGAGAGGGTAGGCCAAGGAGAAGAAGCACTAGAGACGGCCGTTTGTCCGGAATGGTCTGTCTTATAAGAAGATGATACCTGAGGGACGCTTGCTAATGTCCACATTTGTTTGTTCCGGCTGGCAGGTGCATGGGTGTTGGTCCTACAATTTATTCTCTGTTTCTTCTTTTCAAGACAAAGAGAGAGACATGTCCTATGAAGTAGTACTAATTTCAGGACTTGAGACAAGGGCAAGAATACAATGAATACACCGGGAGGCTGGAAGCAGACGCATGGACACACCGGGACTAGGACCCTAGAACCCGCAGCTTTGCACCAGACAGAGCCGTAAAGGGGCTGCGTGATTGCCCAACCCTGGGGGACGTCGCTGGCCTGACTCCTACCTCACCCCGTTTGCCCATTAAATATTCCAGTGGAATATGGGGAGGGGGACAGACACCATCCCGCGCTGGGAGGAAACACAGAGGCATGTTTCTCTGGCCTCAGGTAAGAGACCCCACCCACGCACGACATCCAAGGAAAGCACCACACAGGGGAAGATTGATAGATTTTACTCTTTCACTACAAAAAAATAAAAAATTTTATCCTTGCAAAAACACTATAAGCAACATTTAAAAGCAAATGACAAATTTTACAAGGTGGGAAAGATAGAGCAGAGATGAGCTCGAGCAGAAGGACAGAAAAGGCCTCCAGAAGCAAAGGCGGGTCGGCTGGAGTAGGGAACGGGAGCCTCCGTGGGAGAGGACCAGGGGCCAGGCAGCGCCTTCCTCCAAGCCCAGGCCCCTCTGCAGACCTTGGGACACTGGCTGATCACAAACACTCAGCGGACTAATGAAGTGACTGAGGAAAGGTAAAATCTTACAACAGGTTCCTCGGGGTCATCATACATAGAGTTCCCCTCTAATGCCCTCACTCTTGTGCTGTGGCCCTTTAAGCTCAGAAATAAGTCTGAACACCTAAGACATGCTTATAGAAACTCTTCCTTCCAAACCCTGAGCTCCCCACCCCAGTGCATGTGTGTGTTCACGAGACTCTCAACCCACTTTCCATTCATTCTGGAGACGACATGGGGCAGGCCTCAGAGGCGTTCCAGCTGGGGCCCTGGGCACGCATCCTTGAGCCTCCAGTCACTGCAAAGTGCCCAAGGGCCTCCACTGGCCAGCATCCCCGCCTGCCCCCAAGGACACAGCCAGGCCACCCTCCCTGTGCCCAGAAATGAACAGGGGAGACACAATACTGCTGCTAGAGGGGACTGGTGGGGGCACAGGATAGAGACACAGCGCCCGACCTCCGTGGCCACGGTGGGTATTCTGGAGCGACTGGGTCCACAGAGGCCGAGGGATGCCACCTGGAGGTTGGCGTCTGAGATGAGCCTAAGTCTATGAATCGGAGGAGAAGCAAACAGCTCTGAGGCAGAGATCAAGAACTGAGTGACGTGAAATAAGGTATTCCCCCCGGGGAAGGGTGGCCAGAGGCCCTCGGTGGAGCTGAGAGCCATCTGCCCTGTTGCGGGCACCATGCCTGCTGGGGAGGGCGATTGTATCTCCCGCCTCCCGGCTCCCGCAGGGTGGGTGCTGCTGTCCCTAGCAGGAGGCCGGCCCTCCGGAAACAGGCGGCGATGGAACGATGCCCACCCCCCGGGCTGCAGGGGGGAAGTGGCGGGATTATGCTACTGAGTCCGAGGTGAGCAAGCGAGGCGGCGGGCGCCCCATCCCTGCCCCTGCTCCTGCCCCAGCCTCCTTGCTCAGCATTAACCGGCGGGGCCCCGGGACCAGGGGTCTGTGCCTCAGTGCCGTGGTGCCACATGAATATAAATTCACTGCTTTTCTTAATAACTGGAAGTAAAAGTTGGTGTAAACTCAATTGTCGGAGCGCTAATAGTCCGATTTATCTCGGCAGGGTCAGTCCTCTGGGCTCCATCTATAAAACAAATGTTTGTCATCCTCCGGTAAGCACTTCTTAGGGATAAATAAATAATCAAGGAGCTAATCGAGTGTACACCTTGCCACACATTTATGTATTCTTTTCTTTGCACATCAATAACCCCACTGGAATTAGATTTATAAATTCAAATTATCTTCCCACATCTTTTCCTCCAGTGGCAAAGCCGGCACGGAGAGGCGAGGGGAGACGCATATCCTGAGGACTGCTCACCTCGGTCCGCCGGGCCACCGGTGTCCTCGCCCAGAGGATGACTTCTCCCCGGCTCGCGCCCACCTGGACGGCAGCCCGGCTGCAGGGGACTCACATTTACAGAGCACCTACTCTGTGCCTAGATGGGTCCCGGGGCTCCTCATCTTTCTCGGGTTGTGGGTACGTCTTCCAGAACGGAGAGGGATCCCAAAGTCAAGATGAGAGAGAGAAAAGGGGCTGGGCACCTTTCAAGGGACGGGGGTCCTGAACGCTGGGTGGGCACTCCCCTCCACCTGGCCCACGGAGCCCACAGGAAGAAGAGGAGCGCGCGGGGGCCCCCGGGCCGACGGTCAGGGAAGGCCCAGGAGACAAGTGAAATCTCTCTCGTCTCTCCATCTCTGTCTCTGTCTCTGGGAAGCCAGCTGCCATGTCTCGCGGCCCCTGGGGTGGCCCCTGGGGCGAGGCCCGCCCAGCGGCCGGTGAGGCCCCGAGGCCTCGGGCCGCCCCGAAGTGGAGCCTCCTGCCGGGTCGGTTGGTGGGGTTGCCCTGCAGCCCGCAGCCCGGTGGCAAGTGCGTGGGGAAGCTCCAGCCGGAGTCTTCAGCTCAGCTGCTCCTGGCGTCCTGACCGTCACCAGCCACAAGACGGTCTCCGCGGTCTGAAGCCACTGAGCTGCGGGATAATTTGTCGCAGGGCAGTCGGGAACGACACAAAGGCGCCGCTGCCCTCTCGCGGCTGAGCCGCTGGCAGGGTCCTGGGACGGTGGTGCCATCTGCGCAGGGCGGGCGCCCACAGCTCCCCGGCAGAAGTGCGGGGGCTGGGAGGAGGCTGGACGCAGGTCCAGAGGATGGGAGCTCCCGCACTGCGCCGTGGACGTGGGCGGCAAGACTCCAGGACGGCCAGACGGACGGCCACAGAGGAAGAAGACTCCCGGTGTGCGGGGAGCCCGGGCAGAGGGCGGCCCGTTCTGGGGAAGGGAGACCGCTGAGGAGCAGGCCGGGGTGTGGAGAAAGTCAGGAACTCTGTTGTGGCCACGTTGAGGTGGAGAAGCCACCAAGCCGGGTGGGAGGGGCACGTGGGCAACTGGAGTCCGGGGCTCGGAGTGCTCTGCTTGTTAAACTAGTCCGGGTCACAGCAGTCCTGTGAGTGAGGACCGTCACCACCGACGGCTAGAGGCACACTCCGGGCACAGAGAAGTCAAGACACCTGCCTGAGGCCACACAGCTGGGATCTGAACCCACGCATTCTGACTCCAGGGCCAAAGTGGCATCTAGATCTAGATGAGATCACCTGAAGAAAGAGCACTGCAAACACACCTGCCTTCACGCCCTTCAATGTGCAGGGAACGGGGCCTCAAGGCCAGGACCCAAGAAAGGTGAGGAGCCTCCTGACCCCACGGCGCCCCTGAGGCAGAGCCTGGGCGGGTGGGCCTGAGCCGCACGTGCCCTGTCCCCCCGCTCGGGGTGCCCACGGCGGCATGCGTCTCTCGCCTCTCCCTGGGGGCAGGACCTCGCCACGCTAATGCTCAGTGGCAGTCTGCAGAGATGGGGCTCACAGAGCTGCGCCACAGCGGGTAGCATGGGCCCAGGCCGCTGTGCACCCAGCCTCTCCACCGCCTTCACTGAGAGGTGGTCTGAGTGCAGTGCGCAATGCACACGCAGAGGGATCCATTAAGGTTCGTTGAAAAGTCAATAAATATTTCCTATCCAAGGAGAAGCAACTGGGGAATGTCGGTTGGGACAAGACGGCGTCCCTGTGCTGAGGGTCAGTAGATAAAGGCTGCAAGAGAGGTGCAGAGCATGCTGCGAGCACAGAGCAAGACAAGCTAATTCTGGCTAGAGTGTGAAGGTGCAGAGGGAGGATGTCGGGGAAGGTGTCACCAAGGAGGAAGCAAATAACCAGACACTGAGGGAAGCGTGGGCATTGGGGAGGCTGGGAAGCTAGAATCCACCGGAGCAGAGGTGGGGACAGGGGCTGGGAGGTGCAGCCACCGCAGGCTGGCAGCGTCCAGGGGCCTTGGGGACCTTGGGATGCCCCAGCAGGGAGACCCGGTGCAGCTGGGGCGCAGATGGCCTTCACTGTCCTCACCCCCGTTCCCGCTTTGCACAGATCCAGAACCCACAGCTCCACGCTCCCTCGGCACGCCCAGCTCCATGAACCTGGCCGGGCCGCCCACACCCGGGGAAGGAGCTGAGGGTCACATCCATTCCGGGCGCCATGAGGCAAGAACACAGTGTGTCATCGGTTTCCACGGCCGGGGAAGGAGCGGCAGGCCACGGATTTCACATTGCACTGCAGGACCTCCTTTCCAAACAAATCAGTAAATAAATAAATAAATGAAGAGAGGCCGGCTCTCCTGCTGGCCGCTCCTGCAGGCTGAAATTGATTATTTTCTTTGCCCTGCGCCTGCTATCTGTGCTTATTGAGAAGCATACATCTGATGCGGTGGGTTTTTAAACTAGTCTGCGCGCCTGGCATTCTCGGGAAGCATCTTTCTTCCCTTTGAACACCAGGCTCCCACGGCAGGGGTCTGCGGGGCCTTTTTATAAGCTGCAGAGGCATTTTTCATCCCTGAAACGAGAGTCTGGCCTCCGAGTCTCCAGGAGCTGCCAAGGCTGTTGGCGAAGTGTGTTACCAGGGCCAGAGCTGCCCTCCGGGGGACGTCCTGGCATTTGTGCCCCCTCTCGGGGCCACAGGGGCCATGTGGCCGGATCCTGACACCCGGGGGTGAGTGTGCACCCCCCGCAACCCCATGTCTGCAGGACTGGGAGGGGGCAGCCCCCAGGGAGCACAGGACAGCGAGGACTCTCCCAGGGAGGGCAAGGAGGGCCTGGGCCTTGGCCCGCCCCCATCGGGGCACCGCCTCCAGCAGCATCCTCACCCCTGCAGAGGCACCGTGAGCTGTGTTTACAGAGTCAAGGTCAAAATGAACTCCTGATTAATTTAGGAAACAGAACAATTCTAACAAATTAAGGATATGGATGGTCTCTCCAGGCCCCAAATTCTGTTCAGTAAAGCAAGAGTGAGTTCCTATAGGGGCCCCCATGGATCGAGGTTGTACATGAAAGTGTACGTGGGTCCTTTTAACTCGTCCATCCACAGCCCTAAGAAATGAGGGTTTTCTAAACTTTCCCAGTTTTATATATAAATGGTGGCACCAAACTCAGAGAACCTGGGTGGCCTGCCCATGTTCATCCAGCTAGGAAGAGTCTGAGCTGGGTTTTGTCCCCATTGTGTCTCATTAAGGCCACCAAGCCAACGTCTTGTCTTGAATTACTGGTGCAAGCATGTTCATTGGGTGTTTGCTTACCACCCGGCCCCTAGCCCCACTTTGTCCCCTCATGAAGCAACTGCCTGAGCTCAGAGATGCTCGCCTGGAGCCCAGGGACACACAGCACGGAGGCAGGTGAGAGAAGACCCCAACTGCTGCCTTGTTCTCCAGCGCCCACAGCCAGCTGTCTGCATGCAAACAGGTCTGCAGGTAATCAACTGAACACCACTGTTAGCAACTATTATGGCTTCACTTCATGCACAGGGCACTGAACAGAGCCATAAAGGGAGAGCAGCAATTGAATCAGGAAGATATGGCACTTTTAAGAATAGTTTACGAGTTAAGCAGAAAGAAAACTCTGGTACTCCATTCTGGGATATTGAGCAATGCTCCTGCAGCTATTTGGATTGTAAAGTGTTATTGAACTGCTCCTGTAATGTAAAGTATACAAGACGGACATAATTAAAAACAATTGATTCAATATTTTTTCCAAACCTCGGGGTGAGACTATAAACTAGTCATGATGGAGAAATGCCAGACCTGGTGTGACCTGAGCTAAGATGATCTTTGTAACAACACAGCAACCATCAGAGTGGAGGCAACAATATCCAGCCATGGAGTGATCACACACACACACACACACACACACTATGGGAGTGATCACACACACACACAGTGGAGCAACACACTAACAGTGCACCACAGACAACGTGGTACAGACATGTTTGTGTCTGGAGACGTAATGAGTGGCAGACATACTTCAGACCACGGGTGGTCTCTACCGGAGGAGACAGGGACCACCACCACCAGCGCCACATGAGGATGAGATGACCCTGAGTGCAGGGTAGAGAGGGGCCAGGGCTCCCGGGACAGCTCCAGCAGCCCTCACTGGCTCTGCTGGGTGGGAGCCCGGCCCGTCCACAGCAGGGTCGTGGCGGACAAGCAGACGCACACGCAGGCCCTGCTCACCGCCACACAGACTGTCCTGCCTGGACACGAAATCGTGCGTTCAATGAAGTCCCTCTTCCCTGAGAGCTTCGCCAAACGCCCTGAGCGGCCCGATCACTTGGAAGAAGAGCTCGGTGAGGGGCTGAGCCCGGGGCCGGCCTTTTGCTTGATGTCAAGCCTGCCTCCCGCCCAGTGTTCCCTGGAAAGGCCACTGCAGAGCAAGGCGGGCAGGGGACATGGCAGTGAGAGACGAGCTTCTCACCAGGTACGAAGAGTGACAGGTTGATTTATGGAGGCCATTAGGAAGGAGGTGCTAACCAATACCGGGAGGAAAAGAAGGAAGGCCCGGGCTGGAAGCCAGCCACGGGTCCCGGGCTGGGGTGTGCTGTTAAGGTCCAACAACCAGCTCTCGCGGTGGGGAGGGGTAGTGTTCCTGCCTTCCGCGGTAACTGTGGTGCCCGAGCTCCCACCAGGGTCAGTTTCAAGCTACCAATGTGGTATCACATGACCCGAATTCCTGAACAGGCAATGCCTGCTCTCCTGAGCATCACCCACCAGCTCCAGCGTGCCCTCCCCCTGCTCAGGCCGCGTGAGCATCAGCTCTGATGCAAACCCCACAGCAGGTCCCCGTGGGGTGGGGCTGGGCCCTGCGCTCCGTTTGCGGCAGGAACACAGAAGTCTGAGCCTCAAAGTGCCCATTTCATGGGTCTGATTCAATCACGTGGTGCATCTGTTGCACCTGATCCGTTCAAGGTCTGCGCTCGACCAGAAGCTATCCCCTCGGCTGAGCCCACCTTCCAAGGAACTCACAGAGGCCCGGGAGCAGCCTCCCAGCAGAGAGAGCTTGGGCTGAAGAACGTGTGCGGTGAACACGGCACACCATGCAGTTTGAGAGGGCGGCCGGGAGCTGCTCCTCGGATGCGGGCTCAGCTCTCAGACCACGGACAGGCGGGCCCCAGAGTGAACGCAAGACCGAAGAGCCGCATGGAAGCCCCACTGCCCGAGGCAGCCATGTGTCCCCGAGCCCTCCGTGTGCCAACACAGGACATCACACACATCATCTCATGCACCCTCGAGGCCCGCGGGGCACGTCCCAGTGTGTCCCTGCAGTAAACCCAGGAGACCGGGGTCAGAGAGCTCATGGGGGCCAGCGCCGGCCTGGGAAGGCAGTGGGAAGACAGGCGAGCCACAAGCGTCCTGCAGAACACAAAACCCTCTGCGGTGCTCAGGATGGACTCACCCTGCCGTGTCACCCGTGGGTGAGCCTGTCCCGACCTCAGCCCCCATCCCTGCCTGCGGCCAGGCTGAGCCTCAAGGACACTGGCAGGACCTGGCATTCTGGGGCAGAGACATAACTGCCGGGGACGCACGTGGGACTGGCTGAGCACAGTAATAAAAGGCAAGAGGAGGATGGGAAGGGGCCCAGATTTTCCGAAATATACCTGGAGTATATTTCCGAAAATATACCCCTGGAGGGATGAGCGAGGCGGGGCAGCAGAGGGGAGTTGATGAGGAAGGCAGTTCTCTCCCACCAGCTTCGCCGGGCTCACAGTTCCCCGCTAGACTCCGTGTGCTTCCTGTGCGACCATCTCTCCACCGGGACGGCATGTCATTCACCTTCAGGGATGTGTCCTTTTCCGTCCGCCCAGCACACTTTATTCACACCCCTAGAATCGTGCAGGGCCAGTCCTAGATAATCTTGCCGTTTATGTGCACTTCTAATCTCTTTGCACTTTTGATCTCTGCATATGCTCAAGAATGGAGAAACAGGGGGCGCCTGGGTGGCTCAGTTGGTTAAGCAACTGCCTTCAGCTCAGGTCATGATCCTGGAGTCCCGGGATCGAGTCCCACATCGGGCTCCCTGCTCAGCGGGGAGTCTGCTTCTCCCTCTGATCCTCCCCCTCTCATGTTCTCTGTCTCCCATTCTCTCTCTCAGATAAATAAATAAAATCTTTAAAAAAAAAAAAAAAAGAATGGAGAAACAGGATGCGTTCGGCACAGCCCCCAAAGAGCACAGCCCCTAAGGACCCCCGTGAGCCCTTGGAGGTGACCTGCGGGAGCAGATCGGGGGGGCGCCCCGGCCCCACCTGGACCAAAGCAGGGGAAGGGAGGGCCCTCAGCCAGGACTCAGACTCCAGCTACCACAGCTTAGGACGCTCAAGCTCATGCAGCCAAGCAGAGGACTGTCCTCGCGTGGGGGGACAGTGATAGCCACCAAGCCCTCTCCCAGACCCCCACAGGCAGCGGGGCTGGTTGGCCTCACTGAGGGGTCTGAGCTCCTTGCAGGGTATGTGGGAAAGTTCCGTTTTCCTAATAAGAGCTAAGGAAGCCCTAGTCCTGCCCCCTTGGTGACACTCCAGGTCAAACATTCCCATCACTTTGGGTAAATAAGAAGCCTCAGCCAGTGAGAAGCTCAGGCCCACAACAGATCAGAAACTCACCTCTTCCCTGTTCAGACAGGGTCTCCAGCTGGCCACACTGCCACCCCTTGCCCAGCAAGTGGGGAAAAACAGAAGGCCCACAAAGGACAAGACAAAATGAGACAGGCACCAGAACAGAGCAAGGAGGAGAAGGGGATGGCTCTGTCTGACCCCCACCTGGGAGGCCTGGAGGGCTTCCTGGAGGAGAGGATCTTCTCCCTTTTTCTTTGTTTCAACCCCTTGGTGGTCTGCTGCCCAGAGTCAGAGCACAAGCCGGCACCCACTGCAGAGGGGACGGTGGAGGGTGAGCAGGGTGGGTTGCGTCCATCCAGATCTGAACAACCCCAGAAACTCGGGGGAGCAGACATTTCTGCAAGTGCATTTGGTGTGAGTCTATGTGCAGAGTGAGGCCAAACCACATCCTGGATGCCGGGCTCTGAGATGCAGAAAGTGGGCTGCAGAGTGGGGCCTGGGAGGGCGGGGTCTCCTTCTGACCCTGCCCCTCTGGAGCAGCTCAGGGCACCCACGAGACCAGGAGCAGCTCATCTCAGACGCAGGCTGGTCGTCCCTCCCTCAGGAGGAGCAGAGGCTTCTCACATTGGATTTAGAACCAAGATGACAGAAAAGAAAGATACCTAAAATCCATCTGCATAGTAATTGAATTTTTTCAACTTTTATTTAGAGTTGTCAGGGTTCTGATTCGAGGCTAGAAAAAGGAAAGCAGATTCTCATTTCCCTTTGCTCATCCCTAATGGTACCACTGGATGTTTTAATTTACAAGTCAAAGTTAATAAATTGTGCATGTGTTCAATTACTTCGCGGTCCTCACCGCGTCTTCCCAGCCTACAGGATGGTGGGTGGGCCATCTCCCCAGGGCGGGAGCTCAGTGGGTTCTGGAAGCAGCCTCCCCATCCCTCAGGGTGTTGCCTTGAGAGCCCCTGGAGAGGGGAGACCTGGCCAGTGGTCTCTACCTGGATCCTCACAGGCAGGTTGAGTAAAATAAATAAAACGTTAATGTATCAATAAAAAACACAAAAACGAAGACTTAGGCAGTGCCATCCATGGCATCTAAAACAACCCCGAAGAAGAGAAGATCCTTCTAGTCTCTCGTAGAGGGATGACGTCGCCACCCTTGGCCACAGAGCGCCAAGGCGTCAGGCTGAGATGGATCCCATGTCTGCCCAGAGCCAGCTTCACCCCTCACACCCTGAGGACCACGTGCCCCAAAGCCTCTCCACTATTGATGTTCCTGGGAGTGGACTGAGTCAGAGCCGGCCCAGAAAGTTCTATGGACATCTGGAAACCACCCATCTTCTCCTCTGGAACCCAGCCTAGTAAATCACTCCTTTTCTCTCCATGCTGGATGCTGAGCAAATGCGCTACTTCTGAAAAGAGAATCTGCATTTTTAAAGAGGTTGAGTAAGAGTAATCTGGGAAAATTAATATCTACATGTGGAAGGGGAGACATGCATGGCCTGAGACTATTAAAGCTCTGAGGCCCAGCCTGATGATTCCCCTGAACACAGCCCATGCTCTCACCCACAAGCCCTGCCACATGTCACGTCCCCATCAGGGATGCCCTTCCCCTCCTTCCCCTGTCTGTAACCACCTGACAAATGCACAGAATCTGTCTTGACTCAGGTCAAGATGTCACCTCCTCCAGGAAGTCTTCCTGGGTGCACCCTCCCTCCCATCCTCTAAGTCTCCCATTCTCCCCTCCATCATAGTGCTTACCAAACAAGGCTATAATTGCCCATCTGCATGCCCCTTGCCCATGGCAGTGGGAGGTACTCCACAGGGGCTAAGGTTTGCTCTGGCTCCCATGGGAACAAGAGGAAGGAACATCCCAGGCTAGCCCCTGGGAAGAAGGAAAGAAAACCTCCTTCATTCCTCATGGAATTTTCCAATCCTCTCCCAACTGCCACGCAAACCATTCTGTGACAGCCCAACTGATGAAAAGGACCGAGGGGCAGGCTCATGACAGAGTAGCCATTGGCCACCCTCTGCTCATCTATTTCTACCCTCTTCTTTTAAAATCTCATTTATTCAATTGATTGACAAATATCTGCTGAACACCTCCATGTCCAGGCACTGTTTTAGGCACCAAGGATGACAGTATATAGGGTGTGAATGGTCCCTGCCCTTGTGGGGTTTAGCTTCAGGGAGAAGGTAAACAACTAGGTGAGCAGAAAGAGCTGACCCATGCCTCTCCCCAGATCCTCCACTACAAAACAAAGAAAATCTGGGTAAAGCTTAATTTTTAAAAAAAGTTAAAAACATAGTCAAGGTTGAAAGAAAAGGACCCAGGTACCGAAGGCCAGCTCATTGCAAGTGTACCTGAGCAGATGTAAGCCCCAGGATCTAGGAGCTAGGATGTTCATGCCCATACAGGGCAGAGGACATGGCCGTGAACCGAGGCAGAACAGGGAAACTGAGACCCCTGCATAGGGCAGGGCCCATGATGGGCAGATCCATTCTGAGAAGTGAACAGAAATTCTAATAAAATAGAGAACTGACAAGGGAGGCCATGTCTGCATCCAGCTCGGGTTGGAAATAAAGATCTTATGAAAATTACACATGTAAGCCTTGGTCATATACAGGTGCAAGGTCTGAACTTACAAGGTCAGTATGGAATAAAAGTCCTCAAACAAATAAATATCCCAGACCGATGAAAACCTGGGGTCCCTTGGCAGAAGCAAGGAAAGAAAGAAAACATTTTCAGTGGAGATGTACCTACCATCCAGAGTCACGAGATCCCACAGTTAAAAACAAAACAATCCATGGTGAAGATAAATTCATGATAAACAATTACAAACCACATGAGTAACTAATCCACCAGAAGCGAGTGTGAGCAGACACCACAAGGCAAAGTTAGCACCTGTTTTAGCCAGCTTGTGCTAGGTTATGCTGTGTAACAAACAATCCCAAAGTCCCATGAGCTCGAGAAATGACTCACCTCTCTCACATAATTTCTCAGGAGCAGCAGCTGTTGGTTGGCTTTGCCTCTGTTCTGGATGTCTCCTCCATCCTAAACCCCAGTCTGCATGAACAGCCCCATTTGGGACGTGTTCTCATGGAAGAGGGGAAACCATGTGATGGTCCAACCACATGATGGTCCATGTATGTGGTGGTCCCTCAGCTTGCCGCTAAAATGGGGCACTTTCATTCACATGCATTTAGCCAAAGTGATTCCTGAGCTGATGTCAGTAGGGTGGGAAATACCTCTTCTTGCGAGGAAGCATTGCACATCACATGGCTACAGCAGGGATACACGACCCTCTTATGAAAGCCAGAGAATAATTGGAAACAGCAACCCAAAGGCCTAAAATGTTAGAATCTGGTGAAACTATAAAACTATTATGCTTAAAACAACTGAAGAGATGAAATAGGACCAGAAATCACATGGAAAAGAATGAGATTCTAAAAAGAACAAGCAGGTTTGAAAAATACAGCCACACAGAATTTCTCAGAAGGAAAAATATCATCATTTAAAGTGAAAAGTCAATTATTATCACTCAAACAATAGATCGAAGCAGTTGAAAAGAGAATCCGTGGACTGGAAGATCAAAGTGAGGAAATCATTTAAAAGGATCACAGAGAAACAAAGGGTGTAAAAATATGCCAGAGGGGACTGGGGGACTAACGTGATCCTGACGTGCTGCAGGTCTAATGAACTCCAGATGGCAAGCATAAGGAGAATAAGGCAGGCAATAATGGCTAAGTGATTTCCAGAATTGTAAAGGCCCCAATCACCAAGCTGAAGATGCTCATTGACTCATAAACAAGATAATTAAAAATAAATGTACACCTGGACCCAGCATCAGGCAGTGTGAACAAAAAAGGCAAACAAAGCATTGCTAAAGCCACCAAAGAGAAAATACAGATTACCAACCAAGCAGGGAGGGGGAAAGGAGGAGGGAGGAAAAGGAGAAGGGGGAGGAGGAGGAGTGGCGGGAGGGGAGGACTGACAGTTTCTCATCCACAATGACTTTGGGGAAGGCAGAGTGTAGTACCTTCAAAAGCCTGCAGAAGAATGACTTTGAGCCTAGCATTCTACACCAAACGAAGCCAGTGAAGACCCTCCGTCTGGTGCCCAGTGTTCTGAGACAAGAGGGAGTACACATTAGCTAACTGGGTGGACAAAATGCTTCTCAGAGCAGCTTTTATCCAAGAGCTTTAACTGAGAGTAAAAGCGCTCCCTCCTCATTGACTGCTGTTGTCACCACCAAAGACAAATGCTCCCCAGAAGTCTATCGAATCAGCCCACGTGTCATGGCCCGAAGGCTACATTAACCAGGGTAGAGACCTAAAGTGAGGGAGGGGAGGGTCCTGATGGAGCAGATTTTCCATCAATCGAGTCTTCAGAGCAGAAGAACCATATAATCAGAAATAAAGCTCTGGGCTGAGTATAGATTGAGTTTCTTAGTGTCTATTTACAACATTCCTTCCCTTGCATCTCAAAATGTTTAATGCAAATCTCCACACCACACCTCCTGGTTCACAGATTTGAAGACAGGAAGCCATCTGTTTTTGCAGAAATTGGGTGCTGGCCAGAGGTGATGGTGAGAGTGTCTCTGTCCTCACCTTTGGAGCAAACACCCCAGTTGCTAACGATTTGGCAAACCCTCCTCCCTTCTGTTTCCTCCCTGGGTTCAGGGTCAATTTCTAAAAAGCTCAAGTAGTGGGATTTGAAGATGTACAGAAAGCATATTTACAGCACGTGTCAATAAGCATGTATCAGGGGCGCCTGGGTGGCTCAGTTGGTTAAGCGACTGCCTTCGGCTCAGGTCATGATCCCAGGGTCCTGGGATCGAGTCCCACATCGGGCTCCCGGCTCAGCGGGAAGCCTGCTTCTCCCTCTCCCACTCCCCCTGCTTGTGTTCCCTCTCTCGCTGTGTCTCTGTCAAATAAATAAATAAAATCTTAAAAAAAAAAAAAGCATGTATCAGGAAGCACTGGTTTATAAGGAAATTAAATGAGATTATTACGCTGAAGTTTATCGTTTAATCCGTGAGCACTGTGCAGACTTTGAAAGGTTAGACTTTGGAGTAATAAAGAGAGTGCAGAGCAATATAACACAACCGTAAAGAAAGAGGGGACAGAACGGGAGAGAAATACTGCCCCTTCTGAGTCACCATCACTCACGGCTCTGCAGCAGCTCAGTGGACGGGAATGCGGCTCTGTCTCAGGCGTATCAATTAATAACACGAGAGGTCCTCCCTTCTGCGGGCATCCAGCGGAAGACAAGCCTTGATATAGATACTGTGTCCCCAGTGGCTTGCTAGTGGGCCACTGAAAATGAGTAACACATCACTTCTGCTCTCGGGGAACTTACAGTCTAGTGGGGAGACAAAGCACAAATGTGGGTTCATGCCAGGTGCTCGTTTAACCTACTCACTGGAAGGAGGCAGCCTGGGGGAGGGGAGGCCCCAGCCGCCGCGGTGCTCAGCGAGTGTAGGCCACAGAGCCCAGGCCACGGAACGGACAACCCTGGGCTGGCCAAAGCCTGCCAGCAAGTCCTCTGAAGAGAATGCAGGATCCCAGATTTTCCCTGATGGTTGACAGAGACAGACAAGCACTCCTGTTTTGGGGGCAGTGAAGACTCCCTGGACACCTGTGGAAAAACAGAAAGTCCTCGCGGGCCCTTGAGAAGCAGCGACCAACCAGGTCAGAGGATCTGGGGAGGGCTATTGACGCAAAATCGTGGCGCTGCTTTTTAGGGGCAATTGAAGGGAATCTTAGGAGTAATTTTGATTACAAGCAATTTTCACCTCCTGGGTGACTTTGGAACCAAACTGTATACGAGACACAACTCCATTGTAAACAGGGAATTACGTCCAAAGTGATGTATGTGTGGTGGCAACGGGATGTTGGAGGCAGAGAAAGGACGATAAAGGGGGTGATTATCTCTGTTTGGGGTTTTCAAAAGAGACTTCGCACAGAGGGTGAGGGCGGAATAGGGTCTGAAAAGGGAGAAGCAGCTCTTCGGGTCCTGACGTGGGGGGAGAAAGTGCTGCAGGCCGAGGGCAGCCTTCCGAAAGCAGCAAGGGGTGGCCGGGACCACAGGCGGCCTGGTATGCGTGGAAGGCAGGACGTGACGAGGCTGGTAAGGAGGGCAGCCACACGGCACCCTTTCGAGGCATGCCACGGCGCTGTGACTGCCTCCGGAAGGCACCCAGGCAGAGGAGCGCTTCCAGCAGAGCACGGACGGGAGCAGACTGGCATTTTTCTTTCCTTTTTTTTAAAATACTATGAGCATTCAGAGTACATGGTTCTTTTTTTTTTTTTTTTAAGATTTTATTTATTTATTTGACAGAGAGACACAGCAAGAGAGGGGACACAAGCAGGGGGAGTGGGAGAGGGAGAAGCAGGCTTCCCACGGAGCAGGGAGCCCAATGTGGGGCTCGATCCCAGGACCCTGGGATCATGACCTGAGCCGAAGGCAGACACTTAACGACTGAGCCACCCACGCGCCCCCAGATTTGCATTTTTCAAAACTCCTGGTAAAGAACATGACGGAAAGGGTAGAACCAGGAGCAGAGAAACACCAGTGCAGCTCTGTGTCCTAGGGAGACATGCTACAGTCCAAACCATGGCCACCGCGGTGGGGACGGTTGGAGGGGGTGCCGTGACAAGGCAGGGCCAGAAGGAAGGAGCCTGGTGCCTGGTTGCAGGTCCTGTGCCCACAGGGGACTCATCAGAGACAGTGAGCACCCTCCCCTTCTCAGCTGTCACAAGGCTAATCGATCAAGGAGACTCAGGGCTTGAACTCACGACCCTGAGATCAAGACCTGAGCTGAAATCAAGAGTCAGATGCTTAACCGACAGAGCCACCCAGACACCCCACAATAGTTACCAATTAAAGAGCCATAGTTTATTATTCTTTTAAATGGCTCTTTCCCTGGCTCCTCCAGGGCGAGAACCACGCCCGAGACATCCCCGTTCTATGCCCAGCAGCAAGGAGACAGACCAGGATGTGTGGTAAGCACCCAACACACAACTGTCAAATGACTGAAAGAGATACAGATTCCTTAAGGACACTGAGGGGCTGGGATTTGTTGAGTTAACATGTAAGGCTTCCCCGCAGCCAGCTAAGGGAAAGTGCACATCTGGCCCACCCATCTGGCCCTGCACTGTAGCCCACTCCAACAGAGACCACTGGGGCATTACCAGCCCACCCGGTGAGCATCTCGGGGAGCGGAGAATGGGAATCCCCAGTGCACAGAGCTTCCAACGGCATACCTCACGGTTGACTGGGAAGGGGAGACCACCAGAGGGGCTAATGATTTTTAATGATTGGCTAATGGTTTGACTGGGCATCCAGGGACCCCAAGGAACAAGAGCGAAGATTGGAGACAGAATGTTCAGGGGAAGGTATGCAGCCAGAACTCTCCAAAAATGAAAATACTTGGGTCCCAAATACTTGGGCATGGTCTGCAGGGGTGAACTCTGCGAGTCTCTTTCCCCAGCCACCCCCCGTGCATCCTCAGTGGGCTCATGGATACAGTGATCTCAGAGGCAAAGCGGTCACCGTTGAGGGGTTGGCCGGCCACATCTGCTGAGAGCCCAGGAGACCAAGAGCAGTGGCAACTCTACACCCTTGATCTGGTACCAAACACCTGGGATGCCAGCAACTGGCAGCGGGTGGATTATATCGCACCTTCTAACACGGGGGAGGCAGAAATTTGCCCTCAGAGAAGTAGACACTTAGTCCAAATACATATGTGCCTGGCCTGCCTCCATCACTTTCCCAAGAATGTCATGTGTGGGTTCTCCAAACACTTTGTTCATTGTTGTAGACTCACCTCCAACTGTGCTTCTGTCAAGGAACTGCTTTGGGTGGAAGGAGACAAAAGATACAAAATAATAAGCTGATGCTCATGATACTTTCTGGTCATGCACACCATCAACCAAAAGCACACTGGGTCACAGAAGCATGGGATGCCCCAGTGTAGACCCACGTTTGGTTCTGCCCAGAAATAACACCTGATGAGACAGATGTGCTTCTCTGCTCTGACCCACGGGCTGCAGTAGGCAGCAAGTTTTCCAGCCCCTGGTGTAGACGGCCTGCACAACCCCCTCCTGCCCAGTGTGGGCAGCACTTAGGAATGTGACGGGACGGCAGTCCTGTGAGTACGTCACAGTCCACAGCAGACTTGCGCAGGTAACTGCAGGCCCTGAGCAGTGGACTTGGAGTTAAACAAAAGGAAGACGATCCTGGGTGGGCCTGGCTTAATCAGGTGAGTCCCCAAAAGGGACTGGGTCCTTCCTGAAGGACATGATGTGACAGAGCCCGGGTGGGTCACAGAGCAAGGAACTGGGAAGGCTAAGAGTTGAGAGCAGGCAGCAAATAAATCAGGGGCCTCAGTCCTGTTGTTGCAAAACACTGAACTCCGCAGACTAGCACGTGAGCTTGAGAGAGAACCCCAAGTTCGAAGGAACGCAGGCTGAGCCACTTCTCGATTTCAGCCTTGCGAGACCCCTGAGCAGAGAACCCGACTCGGCCATGCGCAGACTTCGGATCCGCGGACATGGTGCCATAATAAACGGATGTCGTCTTAAGCCCCTAAGTCTGTGGTCATTTGTCACACTGCATAGGATCTCTTCTCACAGCAGGTGCCAGCTCAGGATCCAAGGGACGGAAGGGACAGTGACAACACTCACTCTTTCACTTAAATGTGCACTTGCAAAAATCACGCGTCTTGTGTGTGCAGCTCTGGGCGCTTGTGATTCCAACATTTTGGTCCCAAAACGAGACCCGGTAATGGTCCCACTGACGTAAAGGTTGAGGCTGCAGCTGGCCGCTTTGGGGTCCTCATGTCACTGGACAGACAGAGGCGGGGAGGTTATCGTGCCGTCTGAGGCAATGTATCCTAAGCATCCCGGGATCACACCATGTCACCACACGACGGTGACAGGTAGGAGCATCGGCAACCACACTTCCTCTGCGGCGCTTTCCGGGGACCACCTCCCCCGCCCCAGGGACAGGGACAGAAGCCAGACAGGGGCTGCAGCAACCCCGGGACCCTCAAGGGCTCAGACCGCTCTGGAATAAAGGTCGGGGTCACCCTGAAATATGAGGAACCTACATGACTGCATGCTAACTAAGGACAAATATAAACGTTTTAAAAAAGATTTTATTTATTTATTTGAGAGAGAGAGAGCACAGAGGGAGAGGCAGAGGGAGAAGCAGACTCCCCGCTGAGCAGGGAGCCCAATGTGGGACTCGATCCCAGGACCCTGGGATCATGACCTGAGCCAAAGGCAGACGCTTCACAGACTGAGCCACCGAGGCGTCCCTGACTAAGGACAAATAGAGAACAGGTGATGGATGAAGGAATTTCCCATCAACCCCAGCCTTGTCCCAGGCAGGTGAGGCCCCCTTTACCACCCCCTTGAGCCTCCTGCTTTGCAGACAGTGCGTCAGCGCTGGGCAGCTTTCGCCCCTGGCTCACAGGCTGCAGATAACAAGATGGACAGGCAAGGTCTCCTGAAAGAGGCTGCCACACGGATGACAACCGTCCCTCTCTGTGGGGGGGGGGCAAATGCGTTAAAGCAGGTGCAGGTGTGCTGGGGAGGCACAGGGCTGCATACTGTTGGAGGGGCAGACCGCAGACCCTGCAATCCTGCGCTGACCGCCGTGGGCAGGCACAGGCCAGAGACCTGAGGATGGCCCGTCCTCATCCCCCAGGGAGCTAGGGTTCTCCTGCGATGCACCTCCACCAAGGGGTCACACCGGCCTGAGGTCTGGGGATCTAAACAAAGCGCAGAGGGGCAGGGGCAAGTGGTGAAGGCCCAGGCTCTGCTGGCGTAGCCAGCCCACTTCAAGGGTCTGTCCTTCACCCTGTGTTTGCCACATGGTGGGGCGTGCCAACACTGGACATCTCCCCAAAGCAGCCCCAGGGCATGCCTGAGGTCTTCTCACTGCTGGGCCCCTGGCAGAATGACATCCAAACTTGACTCCCTGTCCTTCCAAGAAGTCCACAATGATGCATCATTATGCAGATTCTCCGTTGCCTACAACTAAGATCCCTGAATAACATATGGGTTGATCAGACATCCATTGGGGAATGTCACTACTGAATTAAGTCAAGGTGAAGAGAGGTACAAGCTAGAGTTCTAGAGGCCATGGGAGCAACTGAATCTTTCAGGGTGAGGGGCCAAAGTGCTAGCCAGGGGAAGGCCAGGAATGGACGGTCTAGCGGGCCCCCCGAAGAATCACATCAAGACATGCTAGTGGGAATGTAGGCAGAAGATTAGGAGCTCAGCCCTCTGGAGAGAAGCATCCTGTCCGCACCTGGCCAGCCTCCCAAGAGGGAGAAAAGATTTGGAGCATTGAAGTTAGAAAAAAATACTGGAGACAGCTTTGGTTAAGAGCAAGACCACTCTTCACATGCTGGATCATTTGGATGAATGCATCATTCGGCATGGGGTTGCTGAGCCTCGCTGTGCAAGTCTTATGGGACCGAAGGATGTAAAAGGACAGCGGCGCTTTCACAGCCTTCAAGGGCTCATGCTATTTGAGAAGAGAGACACCAGTGACCCCAGCGAGAGGCCCCCATCATCTCTGACTCCATCCTGCCTGGCCTCCCACACTCCCTGCCAGGGCCCAGAGAAAGAGTGGGAGCAACCGGGAGCATTGACGGACAGTGATTATGACCATGCGGAACCTTCTAGGAGGAGGTGGAATCTTGCCAAGCCTCGGAAGATGGGTGGTAGGAACTGAAACCCAGGCAGCGGGCAGAGCTTACATAGGCACGGACCCACAACCTCTGGGAATGGCCAATACCGCTGGGAAGCTGCACGTGGTTAAAGCATCAGGAGTATGGCAGTGAGTGGGGGGTGCTCGAACCCAGGGCAGAGAACAGGTGGTGCAGAGTTAGCCTGCTCAGGGAAGAAAGCCGAAATGTATCTTTCAGGGGATGGGAGACCTCAGCGGTGGTCAACCGGGGACTGGTGAGGTGAAAGTGTTCCCTCCCTGGGAACAGTGGCAGATTGCAACACCCCAGAGAGAAGCAAGAAACATACAGACCACATCACAGATGGGGGGCAGGAGGGAAGAGGAGGGTGCTCACCATTTACCATGCACCATGAGCACTTTCCTCTTGTGTCTGCCTCCCTGCCTAGGGCAGAGCTCCATGCTCCTGCATCTCCCCGACAGGTAGCATAATCCAAGAATGCGGTTGGTGCCCCATAAACATGACCTGAAATCAAGAGCAGACTCAACAGGACACAAATGAAGAGAAGGGGTCATAGGCAATGACCATCCACAGGCATCTGACCACTTACTAGAACTTTTCCAATGAAACTTTCATTGAATCTACAAATAGGGTCCTTTAATGTATGTATTATTTGTCCCCTTTCATAGATGAGGAAGCCGAGACCGAGTAACTGCTCAAAACCACACAGCTGCTGTGTGGCTCCCTCTGGGGCTCAGACCCATGCCTCCTAATTCTAAGCCACGGCCACCTCCCGGTGCACCAGGCACTCCAAGCATGGACGTCCACGTGTGCACCAGGACGCATCAAGATCATGTCCCTACGAGATGGATCAACATTCTTCCTCAACCCACAGGCCACTACCATGGGGCTTGCAGCAGGGGAAGAGACCAGGGGAAGGGTACTGAGAATAAACAAGCACAGAAGTAGGTGAAGAAGCAAGAGGACACGTCACCACAGAAGCCAAGTGTGGAGAAAAAAAGGGAGGGCCAGCAGCACCCAGTGCTACCGAGCTTTTCTACAAAGGCACAGACCATCCACAGCGTTTTCCCCCTTGGAATTGCACCCCCTTTTGATGGCTCCACACGATGATCCACACTTTTGCTGGGTAGCCAGGCCGGGCAAGTTGCACTGACTGGTTGGTTGGTTGGTTAGTTGGCTGTTGGTTGGTTGGTTAGTTGGTTGGTTGGTGGGTTGGTTGGCTGGCTGGCTGGTGGGTGGATGGGTCGATCAGCTCATTTTCTTCCTAAATGACAAAATTTTGATCCTCACATCCAATTGGAAACTTACTCCCCACACCAATGAGTGGATCTGAATCGAGCATGTATAGTGGAGACATGCCATATATGAATTTAATTTATATCACTTCACCTCTACTTTCTCGGCACAAAAGAGAAAGAAAATGAAAGAACTCAGGTGGTGTGGTTTATTTTCCTGCCTTTCTGCTCAATGAGTGAGCAAGACACAAGAGACAAAAATCACCTTTTTTCCAATGCATGCACATCCCTTACAATATGAGCAACTCATTAGCTGTGTGTGCTTTTAGCGCTTGAAGATAGTGTTTTAATACAAAACAGCCCCTAATGCAAGCCAGCGACTTTGTCTAGCTCTCAAACAAAGAGATACCCACAAGCTGGAGTGTTGTGAGCTCTCTAAGAGATCACACTACAAAGATGTTTATTGGTGCTTTGAGGAATTATCAAAAGAAAACTGGCTGATTCAGGACTTCTGTCATCACAGAGAATTTAAATGCCACATAAGGAGCTCCTTGACTCTCACACGATTGATGTGCTTTCCATCGGTATTTAGCGAGCGTGCGTGATGTACAGCAAGTGTGCTAACAGGGTAATGCATCTGCATGCCCAGCCTCATCCCGCCCTCAAGATCTCACTGGTTTTCCCAAAAACTTGCCCTAAACTGGAGACCCAAGTGATCCGATGTGACCACTCCCTCCGTCCATGCATCCAGCAAACACTCACCAAACACTATGTACTCCGTTCTGTTCTAAGCCCTGAGGACAACGGGACAAACAAGGCCCGTGCTCACAGTAGTAGACACCCTCATATCCCAGATGGCGGCAAGCCCCGGGTTAGTCCCAGGCTGAAGTCAGATTCTGGGCTTGGCTGGGTGACATTCATCCAGACGGCTCAGGTCTGGTGTGTCTGACAAACATCATCCCCATGCATCCTATTTCCCAGAGGAGCAATCTGGCTCTGACATGACATTGAAACACGGGGGTGGAGCGTGGCTGACACCACGGCACGTCCTTCACCAGAGGGGCCACCCAGGCACTTGCCGAGCTTGTCCCCACAGACCCCGCGGCATTCCCCAGAGTGGTTCTCGCCCCGCACGTCCGAGTGGGCGTGAAGAAGTAGCTCCTGCCCATGTTTATTCATGCTCTATACTCAATTAGCTCCGAAGCAGTTGGAAGCCCAAGTTCAGAAGTAAAACTCCACCCAGGAGTCTCTTAAAAAATCCCTCTCCCAGTGGGAGGCTTTCTGGGAACAAAAGCAAACCCATTTAACTTATTATTGAAATTGATTATCCATTCTGCAAGACTCTCTGTTGCAGTTTGCCTGGAAAGTAGGCACATGACCAATGACACTGACAGGGAAAATGGGCCAGAACCAGGCGGGGACCTTGCCGGCGGGAGGCCTCTCGCGGAGTCACTCACAACCACCTTTTCGCACCGAGCCGAGGGCTGGGGGGCAGTCAGAGCGAAATACGGTGTGTGTCAGGCAAAATCACGCCCCTGTGGCGCGGCCATCCCCACTGGCACCGGAGCTCCCAGACCAAGCTTGAGATAACAAGTCCGAGCAGCAGAAGGAGGCCGGGTTGACCTCGTCACCCTTCCTTCACCCACGGGGCTGACCATGTGGGCTCCAGGCATCACCACCAGTCAGACCGTGAGGGCACATCAGGCTGGTGAGCTTGAGCAACTGGCCAACAGGGGAGCATCGTGGGGGCGCAAAGAGCCCTCGGAGGCCCACCCAGCTCAGGGGTTCCCGGAAGAGGGGCCACTCCCAGCGGGAGCCCGGCCTCCGCACGGCACCACTCACAGGGGCTGCTGGGGACATGAGACATCCTCTTTTGTACGCATCTCACAAAATGGTCTTCATTTTATAACATTCAAGCAAAATCTGGCTCTCGCCCCGTCCCTAGACCAACAGAACACTGAACACAGGGCTGCTCCATGAATCCACTCAGCCCAGAGACAGAGCCCCTCCTTTGGGCTATTTGGCCGGGTGACTGGAAGGAAGGGAAAAGGATTTAGACACACACACACACCCCACCAGGGCTCACCATCCATGAGGCACAAACTGTGATCAGGCCCAGAATCCACATCCTGGGGGAACCCAGAATGGGGGGACATTCATTCCAACTTGGAAGCAGGCTTCCCCTCATCCCTCCGTGGACCCCGGACTGCGGGGCAGCCCCTGTTCTGTGCAGGGCCCACACTGGGGAGTGGCCTGGCATGCACAATGCCATAGACAGCGTTGGCCCCTTTATACTTGCAGCAGAGGTCGGGAGAGTGCAATCATGGGGTCCTGGGGACAAACGCCTCCAGCCCCAACAGAGCCACAGAGCAATGGGGCATGTCGACCCCAGAGGACAGGATGGGCAAAGGAGGGTATGGTACTGGCTCAGCCAAGGGCAGAGTGGCGAGGAGGCGGGTGGCCCCGCCGGGGGACAAGCCGTGAGGAGCTTCATGGCCAGGGGCCCACACCTGCCCCCAAGCAGCTCCTGTCAGCAGCACAGGGGTCCCCAGAGGGGATCCACCCAGGGTGGGCAGTGTGGGCGAGAAAGGTTTTCTACAGCAATGGAGGCCAACGCAAGCCTGGAAGGAGGGCTCGGTGAGCAAAGTGGAAGAGAGATGATGTCCTTTTAGTAATTAAATACATCAAATTAATCATGATGCCACTTTGGAAAACTCAGGTTCCCAGCAGAAACCAGAACTCCACTCAGAGGGTGAACTGGAGAAATTAATGAGAGAGCTATTTACAGAAACAAGAGCAGGACGAGCAGCCACCTCCCGGCGGAGGGTAAGTGGGAGCAACAGCGGGTGCTGGAGCCAAGGGATGGAGCAGGGCAGAGAGGACTACCCCTCGTTCTGCTCCTGCCAGGACTTTCCAGGATGCAGGAGGGCAAAGTAGGGATCTAGGGCTGGGGTAGGGGTGCTGATGGAGAGTAACCAGGGCCCCTCTCCCCTGGGGAAACATCAGAATGCCCCCAGCAGACGCCAGCAGGACCCCCAGGCCCCTCAGGACTCAGGGGTGACAAGAGGCTCCTGTGTGTCTCCTGGCCCTTCCCGAGAGCTGGGGTAGGGCCTGCAGCTGGGCTCTCCGGGGCTGCCGCCCATGGCAGGGGCTCTGCCCATCGCCGCAGAGTCAGCGCTGGGGAAGGGGCACCGGGGAGGCGCCGGCCTTGCTGAGGGCGGCACCCAGGTATGGGGTCTGCGTCCCCACGGAGTCCCGGCCACAGCTCTGAGAGGCAGGCCTTGCTGCCTGGGTTACAGACGGGCACAGCATTGTTTGCGGTAGGTCGGGAAGTGACGGGGACAGAAGGCAGAGTCCTGGGGAAAGGGGCAGACGCAGGGCAGCTCCTGAGGGAGAATCCTGAGGCCTCAGCCAATTCCTGATTCCAGAACTTACCAGCCAAGCTCTTGTGTTCTGTGAGCCCGGGCCCCACGCAGCAGGTGGGAGGCTCCAGGAGACAAGGTTCGCAGGGCACGGGCAAGTGTGAGGGGCGGCACGTGGTGGGGTCGTCTCCGGAAGGGGCTGGCCTGGTGCCAAAGCTGGTGCTCTGGGCACAGCTGACCCCGTGTGCGGTCCTGGGTCCTGACTGCTGGGCCCACCGCCACGTGGCTCGGCCTGCCCGCCTGGGGCCGAGGCACCAGGGCTCTGCTCCACCCCCGGCATATTTAAGGCCCAGTGAAGAACGGTCTGAGACATAAATAACTGGACCAGCGCTCTCCTGCATCGAGCCGTGATGGACACCCCAGGACCCGCCGAGTGCACCGCACATGGACGTACACAGCCTCCCCATCACGTCTCGGCCGCAAAGTTTGACTGTGACCCATTGCGCCCTGATTATTTTTGTTTTCCTCTCTTCCCAAACATCCCTTTTCCCTAGAATCTGCCTCCTCCCTCAGATCCTCCACGGCCTCCCCATTCAGCATGTCTCATCCACGGATGGCAGCAGGTGCCCGTGGCTCCCGTGACGTGGAAACTGAGCTGAAGCAGGGGTGCGGAGGACGAGGCAGGGTCATGCCCTGGACCACAGGGTCAGAAGCACCAGTGGGTGCGGGGTCCCCTCCACGGAGACCCCGCTGCGAGGGACAGATGGCTCGGGCACTGCACTGGGATTCAAGAGGCCCCCTGGGACCTGGGGCAAGTGACATGTTCTCTCCATCCTCTCTGACCGAAACCGGAAAACCAGCCCATAAAAACACTGCTGACAACCCCATCTCAGCGGGGATCAGAGGAGACCAGGATCGAGGCTTCCGCTGACGTGTGCCTCCCCATGCCTCCCCGCACCTGTGCCCTGTGGGCCTCCTGACACCTGCTCAAGAACCGCCCCCCCCCCCAGCCTCCCAGGTCCTGGGAAACTGGCCAGCGGGGACAGAGGGGGTCCCTCTGGAAGGCCTAACCTAAACCTGCTGCGGACTCAGGACTGCCAGGCCTCAGCTCGGAATCCATCTCCACAAGCTCCCGACTGGTCCATGAGGCATTGAGCACGTGGCCCAGGGCCCTGGAGGGGCAGCAGGCCGGGGCTCCTGGCCTCATCCATGCTCAAGGCCAGAAGGTACATGTTCCCTCACGCTGGCCCTCTGCCACCCTCTCACCAGGACCTGTGATGACCTGCCCCCCCCACCAGACAACCCAGGGGAACTCAGTACCACCTGCACAGCCCTTCTTGCCATGGGAGCTCACAGTCACAGATTCCAGGGACTGGGGTGGACATCTTTGGGGGCCCTTCCTTCGCCTTCCCGAGGGGAGGGGAGCTAGAACTTCCAGGCAGCTGTGCACCTGCGTGGATTAAAAGAAGCCAAGGAGACACAGGGGAGGGATGGAGCCCTGCTCCCCCATGGCTCAGTGGGGCTTGGGCCTCCCAGCCCCAAGGCACCTCCAGGACCGCCTCCCCCCCAGTCTCCTTCTCCCGCCTGCCTGCTTCTGCTGGTCATCCACTGGACACCGCCCCTCCCTGTGTGCTGCCCTGCACGCAGGTCTTTCAGGTTTTCCCAGCACTCTCCCCTCCCCAGTCTCTTACCCCCTCCTCCCTGCCCTCCCTGCCACCCACATGCTGGAGGCACCCTGAGATTATTAGTATTTTGCATGAAAAAAGAAAGCAGAGTGGCAACCCCATCCATCCTTTCTCTGCTAAACCACATAAAAACTTCACCAGGTGTTTTGTGAGGTCAATTCTTCATAAATTGAGCTCTGCCTTTGCTGGTCTGGGGAAAATATTTCTTTAATACGCGGAGCGATAATGGAGAACGCGGTTAATTACAGCCCAAAGACATAAAACACGCCCGATTGAGACGGCGAATTTGGAGCTCCTGATAACGGTACACGAATAACATCGAAGATGGAAAACATCCAGAAGGTACTCGGGGCTCTGCTGCGGACACACGTGGCCATCAGTCAAACACGTTTGCTCCCTCTGACCTTGATTTCCGTCCGCGTGTCCTGTTACGAAGAAAAGGAAAATGCAGCCACGTCTTGTGGGCGGCCGGCTCTGCACGCACCCCCCCAGGGCACCGGGGCCAGACTCCGGGCAGCTTCCCCTGCTCTGCAGCCCCAAGCCCTTTCCCAAACTGGGACCCTCGTCTCCCACCCCGGGCCTTCGCCTTCCGATCCCTCCACCTGACCCACACACCGTCTCTAGACAGCTTCCAAGGTCCGGCTCAGCTGCTGTCTCCACCAGGAAGGCCTCCGGATTTCCCCTCTTTCTGCCCAGCACTTGTTTTGTCCGCAGCCAAAGGGCGGGGTGCTCTGGCTGGTGATCCGCACACCCTCCGACTCCCCGGCAGCTTCCCACACAGCAGCCTGCCCCGGACAGGCAGCGAGCACAGCCACCCCACAGCCCCCACCAGGCCGGACGTCCAGGCGTCGGATCCTCCAGGCTCCACGTCCGTGCATAAAATGCTCAGTCTCCGTGGGTGAGAGCGTCGGAGACGGCCAGCTCCTCAGCCACGTGACGCCCCGACATCCCGAAGGTCACGCCCCGCCCCCCACGCCCCCACTCATCTCTCGGCTCCAGACAGCTGCTGCCGGAGGGAGGGCCGTGGGCAGGCAGAGCCCGGGCAGGGCCCCCCTCCTGGGCCTCAGTCTCCCCACTGGAAGGCGCCAGGTGCTTCCATCCTGAGACGGTGCTGCTGCGGGGGTCCCGGGGGGCTCCTGGGTCTCCGCTCCGACGGCTCGGCAGCTGCAGACGGTGCTGCCGGGACCCTCCAGGCCTGCGGGCCGCTGGGGGAACGGCCCCGCCTCCACCCGCGTGGAGCGGGTCACAGCTCCTGGGGCCACGGCTCACCTTCCCACAGCCCGCAGCCACGGGAGGCTTCCCTGCAGCAGCTCTCGCGTCTCGTGCGGTACCTGCCACGTGCCATCAGCACACACACCTCCCCCCACGCACGGACGGATGTGCACAGACACGTCAGGCACACGGGTACACACACCACACACACATGCCACACACAGCCTCCCCACCTCTGGTCTCTTGCCCCCACCGAGGCAGCACGTCCAGGGAGGAGCCAGGGATGCAGTGAGGGACACGGTGCTGAATCCCCCAGGGCAGACCAGCCTGGGAGACTGTGCCAAGGGAGCTGGCGTCACAAGGGGGTACAGAGCTCAAGCTCTGGCACAGGAGGAACAGAGCCCTTCAGGAGGCAGCCCATGAACTTGGGTGGGCTCCCAGTCCCCTCTGTGCACAGACTACTGCTGCTCAGGGTGTCCGAGAGGTTCCCCAAGCTGCTGCCCGGTGTTGGGTGCTCACCACAGTGCCTGGGTGCCCATGGCGCGCTCAGTGCATGCCTACCAGCGTCCCTGCTACTGCCCTTGCTCTAGGCTGTCCTGTGCCAGCCAGGACTGCAGCTCATAGGAGGAGAAACCAAGCCACCTGACCAGTGGTGATAGAGAGAAAGCCAGGCCTGACTCACAGCTCTGTCCCCAACCCCTGCGATCTCTGATGTTCTATTGCTGCATAATACGCTACCCCAAACTTAAGTCCTAAATCCAAAAAGCACAATGCAAACTGTTCGATTTGCTCATAGCTCTGGGTCAGAATCTGGAGCCAGGTCTGGCAGGACAGCTCATCCCTGCCTACCATGCTGGGGGCCCCAGGTGGCTCCTCAGTCCTGCAATAATAAGATCATCACCCACAGCCCACCACTGTCCCAAAAGAAGACACCTAGCACCCACTGAGCACCTGCTGCATACACACAAGGCTCTGAGCTAGGTGCATGGCGTGCTGAAAATTAATAAGAAACCTTATTGAGATTGCAGTCAGGAGGAGGGCAGGGGAGCCCTCGTGCCCAGCACCCTTGCCGGCTGCAGACCCAGCAGGATGAGACACAGCTTGCTCACGTGGCTACTACTTTACCTACCCAGCAAGAGGAAGGAAGGTTTCTTCCTGTCCCAGCAACAGCCCAGCCAATCAGAGACGGCCACAGCTCAGCCAATGAGAAGCCACTACACTTCCAGCTCCCAGTTTACTCCAATGGACTTTCTGTTTACATCAGCAGGTCCCAAGTCCCCCTTTCTTGTACAGAAAAGCCTCCTCTCCTTCCTTCTCCGGGCTTGCCTGTGGTTTCGCTGGAGCTTGCCTGTCCTGGGTTGCAATTCTCTGCTATTCCCGACTCCACCCATCTTGTGCTGGTAAAATAGCTGGCAGTTTTATTCGTAAAGTTAACACTACACATCATCCCCGCTCTCTGGCCCTGGCTTCACAGTCAGACGCCGGCAGGATGGAGGAGGGTCATTGTTCCCATGCAGATGACGGGATTCATCAAAGTGATAAAGCCACACGGGGCAGCTCTACATACAGTCCCCTAGCGTCCCCTGGGGGGAGGCCTTAGCTGGCCCTAAAATCCCAGCCGGCCTGACTCTCTCTGACCCGTTCTCGCTTCTCTGGACTCCAGCACTTGGCCAACAGCCTACACTTTTCACGGCGTCCCTGGAGGCCCTCATCCGCAGCAACTGGGGGAGTGAGGTCCTTTTTTAATGGGGGAAGGGTCATCACATGAACAAAGCTGGTATGCTGCAGATGGTGGATCTCCGGTGTCAGGCAGCAAAGAGCTGTGACCTCACATCATGATCCCCTGTCCCCCACAGGGCACCAGGGACAGACACCCCGCCCGCGGTGGCCGTGTCAGTCCTCCAAAGCTGCTCGCAAATGTTGTTTGACCAGATGCAGGAATGGATGGATGCCTGATGGGGCCTGGGGCACCCACTGCCGCTGAAACCTGCCTCAGTTCCCCGGTGGGTCACCTTCGAGGACAGAGGGCACCCACTCCCTCCCCACCCAAAAGATATGTCCACGCCCCAGAACCTGCACGTGTGACCTTACTTGGAAAGGGGTCTTTGCAGATGTGACCAAGTTACAGATGTTGAGAAGAAGCACCCTGGGTTACCCACATGAGCCCTAAATCCAGTGAGTGTCCTCATAAAGAGATAGAAGAGGGGAAGCATACCGGTGGGTAGAGGTGGGTAGAGGCCACGTGATGAGGGAGGCAGGGGTGGGATGATACAGCCACAGCCCAGGAGTGCCAGGAGGATGGGCGAAGAAAGGAGGGGTCCTCCCCTAGAGCCTCCAGGGGGAGTACAGCCCTGCAGACACCCTGATTTTGGACTTCTGGCTCCAGAACTATGGGAGGGTAAATGTTGTTTTAAGCCTCCGAAACCGGATACACCATCCGAGGTGCCCCAAGGTCACTGGAGTGGCTGAGGTCATCCCCTATTGAGAACCAGCACAGCCCGGGCTGGGCTTTTTGGGAAACCAATGTGAGAACGGGGGTCCTTTCCGGACACCCCGAATCCTGCATGAGGTCTGGAGAAAGGCAGGTGGGGGCAGAGAATCACTGAGCTTCTCTGACTCAGGACCCAGGGCTGTGAGGCCCCCTGCGGATTAGGAGTGAGAAGGCTCACATGATACCCACGGAGCAGGAGACACCCCAGTCAGGGCAGCTGTCGTCCCCAGACCTTTAAAACAAAGCAGGAGAGGAGGGCCTCAGAGAGCAGGGAGAATGGCCCACCAGCTCGATAAACTGGAAAACATCTGGGACATAAATAAAGCCAATGCCAATCAAGTGATGGAAGGAGCCAGCCGGCCGTTCAGCATTGATAAACGGCTTATTAATATGAAACTTTGCTTCATTTGGCATTTCTTATTTCCAATTAGCAGTAATGCCTCCACCACACTTTGGACTCTTGCAAATTAATGGTGATCTATTTTCCTGGGACAAGCATGGCAGAGGCCTGCGGGGGGCAGCTCTGGGCTGACCCGCGGAACTTTGTGGAATTCTGCTCATGGAGTAGAGAGACCAGGGACATGCCCACATGCTAGGCAGCGAGGCCATGGGCGCAGGAAATGGCCCAGACCCTCAGACATGCCACTGTGGGGATGTTCTCAAGTTCCTCACCTGCTTTTCAAACCAGCCGCCCACCCCCATCCCTCTCCCCAGGTGATTAATGATGGCCTGTGTGTGTCACAAAGTAAACAATGGGATTGTGCCCCTGAGAGTTATGGGGGAAATAAAGCCATCTCTCTCCTGGCCCAAACAGATAGCAGGGCATTAAGCATCCTTTGCGGGGTGGAAACACGTCGATGTGTGTTTAATGCATCAGGGTGTTTATGTGGTTGGATATTGGAAAATCTGACCGGAAAGATGCAGCTGCCTCTTTGTAGCTGGTCCCCAGAGGGGGAGTCCTGGGAATGTCTCCTGGTCCTGGGAACGGTGGGAGATGCCTGTGGAGCCCAGGTGGGCAGTCAGACCTGGGGCCACGCTCCCCCTGCAGTCACAGCTGTGCCTCCATCCTGAGCCTCAGTTTCCACAGGTGAACACTGGGCCACAGATAACAGAAAGCCCTCAAGTAAGACAGAAGTGTTTTGTGCTGGACCTGCCGGGAAGCGCTTCACGCCCAAACCAGAGCCGCTGAGAGGGACGGTCCCCCCCCAACCCAGCCCAGCGGGTACGCAGGGTCGTGTGTGCCGACGGGTGTGGGCGCTCCCACTCTCCACCTCCACAACACTCGTGTTCCCAAGGGTCTGCCTTCACCCGGAGCAAGACCCCCAGGGCCCATCTCTGAGCCCCCAGCAGTAGCCCAGCTTCCGGCACCCAACTGATGGGTGGGTAGACAAACTTAAATACACAGGTGCCCGAGCCCGAGGTGTGTACTCATGGGCACGTGTGCGAACACACACCCACACAGCCAGCCTTCCTCCACCTGCCCAGAGCGGGCCCTCCGGCTGTCCCTGCCCCGCCCGCCTCTGGCCTCTGGCTTCCGCACAGCCTGCCTCAGCATCTCGCACCTGCCAGGTGCCCGGGGGCCTGCTCCTTCCCCCACCCCACGCAGATGCCCCGGCGTCGCCGCAGGCTGCCTGTGGGGCGGCTCCCTCCCAGCCTGACATTCGCTCCTTCTGGCTGTGGGACAGACTGACTCCAAACCAACCAGGACGACTCTGCTGGGCCTGAGGGGATGAAGCTGTGAGTTTCCCGTGGCCGTTGCCACGCACTACCACCCACTCAGTGGCATTAATGCCACAGACTTACTCTCTTCCAGCTCTGGAGGCCAGAAGTCCAACACCTGTCTCTCTGGGTTACAGTCGAGGTGTGGGCAGAGCTGGCCCCTCCGAAGGTCCCAGGAGACACCCCATCTCCTTGCCTTCCCAGCTCCGGGAGGGAGCTCCTGGCAATCCTTGGCTCACCTTCAGAGGGCACAGTGCCAGCCTCCACACTGCCCGCCCACATTCTTCTCTGCTGACGTCCATCACCCTCTGGGCTGCCTGCCGGGGTCCCCGTGCTGACACAGGACCCACCCAGATAACCCGGACTGTCTCCCATCTGCCAAGCCCCTCTGCTGTAGAAGGTGACATCCACAGGTTCTGGGGACTGTGGTGTGAACGTCGTCGGGGGCACCGTTCAGCCTAGTTCATGGCTGCAGTTTACCAAAAGCTGGGGCAGGGGGCGCAGAGAAGTTCTGGAAAAGGACTGGGGTTTTAGGACCACTGATCCCTGAAGGTGGGCCCAGACACACCTTTGCATAGGCATGTGTGAAGTGGAGAATGGTTGAAACCCCCACGGCCCCCCTGCCCTCCCTTGGCCTGGCCCCAGGCAGCCCGCTCCAGGCTCTGTGCACTCTTGCCCCGCCTGGGATGCTCCTGCATGGGCCCCGAGCCCCCACGCACCTGCACGAGCGGGCCTTCTCTCCAGACTCGGCGTAGGCGAACTCCTATTCCTCCCTTGAGACCCAGCCCAACAGCTGCCCTCCCGGCCCAGGTTAACGATTTCCTTCATCTCAGCATCTTTAAATTAGAGCCCATTTGCTGTAAGAAGGTTTTCCTGTCCGCCCGTCTCCCAGCTGGACTGTGAGCCTTGAGCACAGACAGCTGGGGCGTTTGTCTCCCTCGTCTGGCGCCCCTGGCTCACAGCGCAGGGCCTGGCCCGTCAGGCACGTGGGCGTGTGGATCGAAGGTGTGCAAGCATACCACAGGGGCGGGAGGCAGATTTATAACATGTACCCCCAAAGAAGCACCCACTAGTCCCCAGAACCTGTGAGTTGGACACAGTATCACTGGTGGGATTCTTTTATGTTACCCACCATCACTGACCTTGAGATAGAGATTACGGGGTGGCCTGGTCTAACCAGGTGAGCCCTTAAGAGCAGAGCGCTTTCTCTGGCTGAGGGCAGAAAGCAAAGAGATACGGGAGCAGGGAAAGGACCCGGTGCCCTATCTCTGATTGTGGAGGGCCACGTGAGCCACGTGAGAAGAAATGCAGGTGGCCTCCGACAGCACGAGCCGCTGGGGCAAGGGGGCTGGGCTTCCCACCTGCAGCTGCCGGGAGCAGCTGAACCAGCTCAGAAGCAAGCCCTTCCCTCAAGCCTCCAGACGACAGCCTGGCCCGGCAACCCCTTGATTTCAGCCCCGTGAGACGCTGAGCAGAAAACGCAGTCGAGCTATGCCAGACCTCTAACCTACAGAACGGGGGCTGCCAAATGGGTGTTGCTTTAAACTGATACCTGAGTTCATTTATGACACGACAGCAGAAACCTGACCCACAAGCCTGCACGCACTCAGTGGGGCACGTTGTCGATGGGCATCCTAAGTCTGCACACGAAGACCGCACACGCCCACGAGAGCCCTGTACACACACACGAGGGGCCTTCGAACACCTGGGCAGCAGTGACCAGACTCGGGATCTGCAGAATCATAGTCACAGCCTTAGACCCTGCCAGGTATCTCTGTCTCTGCCCACGCAAGGGCGGTGCCGGCCCTTGGACCCCGTGAAATGTCCTAAGAGTGGCATGAGATGGAGAGGTCTCGAGGATCCTGTGGCCACCAAGAGCCCACCTGACCGGGAGGGCCTCCAGATGCTGCCGCCGGCCTTTGAATTCCCCCTTGGACTCAGGATGCCGGGAGAGCTTGGGGAAGGCCCACCAAGGTCAGCAGGTGCCCACGCGTCAGGCCTGGCCTGCCCCTTCCCTGTTTGTGGCACTGTCTGGCCGCAGCAAGCGCATCATGAAGACTGTTCATGGGGATCTGGAACCAGGCACCCAGCACAATCCTAGTTCGGTCCCACTGGCCAGTTTCCCAAGGGCGTTACCGTGAGGCTGAGCGATTCCCCACGGAGCCCTCGGCCCGGCCCCGGCAGCGGTTCATACACAGCCCAGCTCGGCACATGCGGGGCGGGGTCCTGCATCACCCCCGTGACACCTCAGACCCAGGGACGTCAGGCTCGCAGCCCCAGCCTGGGCTTCACTCACCCTTAGGTCCCAGATCCGGGGCGTCGGCCTCTCACATCCGGCCGTGAGTCATATCCATGGGCCGGGCAGCACCCCGACGTAGCGCAGGAACCAGTCACAGTCCTATCTGACACATGAAAACGTCAGTGCTCCCAGATCTGCACCCCGACGAGCCACAGCCCCAGGCTCGCGTGCGTCCTACTCCCGAATCCCGGGTCCTGAGTCAGGGCAAGCCCGTGCAGCCTGCCTAGGACTTGGACGGAGAGGGCGTGGGCTCAGATCCACGTCCTGCCTCGACCGTGTTCTCTCCCCTCCGTGCTGGGCTGAGTCCTCCTGACCACAAGGCCAGGGAGAAGTCTTGGCTGCTCGGGCTCAGGGAGGGACCCGCCGAGCCCCGGGTCCTCGGGCCTGTACAGTCATCCATCCCGTGGAGCGAGCGGCTGAGTCCCACGCCAACAGGGCCGTGAGCTGCGAAGGCCAAGCCCTTCCCTTCCTGCCTCTGCGTTCCCGTCACTCTGCTGGTATCAGCAACGTTGGCCACACGCCCCAATCCAGGCCTCTCCAAGTGCAGCTCAAACCACAGGCATGCTCCAAGTGCCTCCGAGGGACCTTCCTCCCGGGCTGGCGGCAGCCTCGGAAGGCACCTGGTGCAAGATCTGGAGAGTAGAAGCCACTGCTGTGAGCTCCTAGTACAGAGGCCTCGTGGGAGGCCCGGAACACGGTGCCCGCCCCGTGCACAGTGCACCTGCCCCCTCGCAGGGACACGAAGGATGGGTGAGCACAGCCCTGCGAACACGCGCCCCCAGCGCCGCGCGAGGCCCCGTGGACCGTGCACCGCATGACCTCGGAGGGCCCACCCCACCTGGGGAACCTCTCATTGGCTGCTGCTGACACCTGGCCTCCATGGCCTCATCAGAGACCCTCCAGAATGGCAGGGTGGTTGCGAGCAAGAGGACATGGTCAAACCCAGGCCCCACCGTGACCCCGAAGGCCAGCTGACGGGGGGCAGGCGTCTTGGACTCAGGCCCCAGGAAAGGGACAGGCTCTGCTCCCAACGTCTGCTGTCTCGAGCTAAGCAGGTACCAGGAGAGCAGCTGCAGCTCGGCCTGCACCCATCACCGCCGAGCCCGGCAGGGTATGGATTTTGTGTCAAAACCAGAAAGCAAAGCCTTTCCGGTTTGGCTGGTCTCACCAGACCGCCTCAGCTCCCAGCCCGGGCCCTCCTCCCGTTGGAGCATGAACTCAGGGCCCCCGTCCTCTCTGCTCCTCCCTCCTCGTTCCAGGCAGACAGAGCGGCTGGCGCAGGGCCGTGTGGACGGGCCGGGGTCAGGGGCAGCGGCGTCCACGGTAGGGTTAGACAATGCACCCACCAATTTTGTTGGCAGACTCGGCTAAAAGCTGCCCTCTGGACATGCTATCCAATTATTTAAATCCCAGCCTCTCTGCTCACTATGAAGATTGGACAGGATTGGACATTTATTAGCTAACTGAATGGCTGTAATAAGATAGCAAATCCAAAGGAGCAGAAAATTAAATGTTCTTGAGTTATCTTATTGAAATTTCCCTTCTATGGCTTTTATTGGAGGCGACAGCACCAGAATTTCAAAGATGCATTTTAAGAGACTTCTTTATGGGGTTACCCTGTGAAAGCTGAAGGCATCAAAGTGAACGCAGCCTGCCCGCCGTCAGGATGGACTACCTCCGGGCCAGGCGGGAACACCAGCTCGGCTGGCTCCCCCGGCCCGGCCCCGGGGAATTCAGAGCAAACACCAGCGCGCCCAGCTGACGGTTCTGCCGGTGCAGACGTTGCATTTTATTAGGAGAGTTCACTCTTTTATTCATTGAATTTTGATTACTTATTATCATAAGGAGATACATTGATTTCATAAGCGGGCAGGGAGACTAACCCAGAAAATGAAGCTGGTTGTCGGCTCCCGGGCGCAGGCTCCTTTCCAGAAAACAAGGACTCGGGCTTCAGCACAGATATCTGCCTTGACGGAGACGCGGTGAAGTCAGCACCGGGAGGGGGACAGGGGCAGGGCGTGCGGGTGGGCGGCGGCCTTGGGGACCGGGACGGAGGGCCCGGCCCAGGGTAGGAGGACCCCGGGGGCGCAGCCCTGCGGAGGGACGGGTGAGGCTCCTCTCCCAGAGGCGATGCTCACCCAGGGCACAGACTCCTCAGTGCAGGACTCTGTGTGAGCCCTGCCAGGCTCCCCCACACTCCAGACCATCTTTCCAGAAAACAGCCCTATCCCCCATTACGGTTTCGTTTTGCCTGCAGACCATGTGGTATTATGATAGGCTTTGTGCCTGGTCCCAGTTTGTAGAGGTGACGACATGGGAAGCGTAGCATCTCTCACGGTCCCCTAGAAATGACAGGTGTGGCTACAGGGCCACAGGGAGAAGCACCACATCCACCGGGAGACAGGAGAAAGGGGAAGGGGTGGCCCCACCCTGACTGGGGTCTCCAGGGGAGGGCACGGGTGAGGCGTGGAAGGCGGGCCGAGGACTGGTGAGCTGGAATAATCCCAGCAGGCCTTGGGGCCGAGGGGTGGCCCCGAGTGGTCCAGTCCCTGGCCCTGCGCGGCGAGAGTCAGGTAAGGAGATGGCGGGGTTCGTGAATGAAGGGCATGTTATAAGCAAGTTGCTTACCCCCCCTAGGAATTAGCTAGCGGGGGAGGGGCCGTCTCTTCCCAGACAGCAAGGTCCCCCAAGAGGTCAATCCATCATAAAATAGAGGAAATAAGAAATATGATTAATGCACAGCACATCTTCCTCACTCCCACGAGCAAAGAGGATCTATTCTCTTTAAGAGAAAAATTCCACGCTGAGGACTCCATACTGATCCAGGGATCAGGCACATTGTGCTTCCAGAGCAATGCCCCGGTCCCCCCCGGCCCCGCCACTGTTCCGGACAGAGGAGGAGTCAGGGGGAAATGGTCCTTCCGTTTCTGGGCCTGGAGTGTCTGCAGAGGAGCGGGGAGGTGCTGTCCAGGCTGGGAGTTGGGGCAGAGGGACAGGCGCTGTGATGGCCCCTTGGTGGCAGGTGCTACTCACAAGCAGCATGTCTCTCTGTAGAGATCCCCTGTGCCCAGCATGGCATGGGGCATGGGCTCAGGGTCAAGCAAATGAACAGAGTCCTGTCCTCATGACCTGGCTGGGGTCCCTGGGGCCAGGGGCAAACACATCTCATTCTTTGCTGCCCCAGGCCCTGGCTCCGAGGAGGAGAGGCCCAAGACAGATGTGTTTGCTAGTTAATGGGATGGAAGAAAGACAAGCTTACCAAACTGAAAATGCAGGTGTTTGTCCTGTGAGCAGGGAAACCACATGACTTCCCAGAGCCTGCTCATGGAGTCTGTGCAGGGTCAGTCTCCAAAGATGTACTGAGCATGACGTGCGACAGGCCCTGGGGCCCCGAGGACATGCCCATGGCTCTGACAGCCCCGCCCGAGCAGTGGCAGAGTCAGGAGGCCGCAGATGCCCCTGACTGATCCCACCTCAGCGTGAAGTGTCAGTGGTATCCTGGGATTCGGCCGTGTGGCGGCAGCTGGGACCCGACAGCACCAGGAAGGGGGTCTCAGAAGAAGACTTCGGACTCGTGCTTTGGAACTGAGGCTGTGGTATGCCACAAACAGGTTGGCTTAAACAACAGATACTTTTTCTCTCACAGCCCGAGGCCAGAAGCCCGAGATGCAGGTGTGGGCAGGGCTGCTCCTTCTGGAGCTCTGGGGAAGAATCCACCTGCCCCTGGTGTGCTCAGGGTCCTTGCCACTCTTGGGCTCACAGGAGCATCACCCCAATGTCTGCCTCCGTTGTCACATGGCCTTCTCCCAGTACGTATCTCTGTGTCCTCTCTCTTCTTATAAGGACACAGCCATTGGATTTATGGCCACCCTAATCCAGGATGATCTCATCTCAAGCTCCTTCACTAATTACATCTGCAAAGACCCTAGTTCCACGTAAGGGCACATTCTGAGGTTTCTGGTGGACACCTGTTTTTGTGGGACACTATCCTGTCCCCTACCTCAGGAAAACCAGATGGGACAGGGGAGCCGGCACCAAACAGCACCAAGACAGAGGCTGTCACCTGTCCTCCCACCGCAGATTGTTCCAGACAGAGTTGAGAACCCCTGCGGTGGCAGGAAGGAGGCAGGGGGCTACAGGGCCCTGAATCCTAGGCCACAGAAATTTAACTGCATGAGTTTTGCTAAAAACTTTTATGAACTTTCATCCCATCTGACACCCATTCCAGGATTCTGTTGACGACCGCTAAATGTGTCCACATGAGGGGCCGGGAAGAGTCATTCTTGCTTCATGCATTACACAAGACATCTGTAAATTGGATATTCTTTCCTCCCTTTAAAAAATAATTTCCCTCAACCGCGATACACAGACAATTTTACTCTGAGGAGTCCCGGCTGCGAGGCTGGAAATGCTGAGTGTGAGTGGAAAAGGCAGATGTGAAACGATCCCCCAGCCACTGAGGTGCTCTCTGGAAAATGCAATCAAATACTTGATAACTTACTAATAGTATGGTTATTAAACAGTCTGCCTCCTTCTTTCCCGGAGCAAGGAAATGTACAAGAATTTGCAATACAATGGAAAATGGGCGATTATGAAAACGGGTCTGTTGTTAGTATTTACAGCACTTGACATTTCTAGAGGGTTCAAGATCCTGCTGAGTTTCTGTCCAGCTCCCAGCTCCGCCAAGCTTCCCTCCAAGGGCTCGAATGCTGACAGCAGCCCATGTAAGACCCACCCCCGCTCCTACTCACCCCTGCCCATTGCCTGCTCTCTGGGCAGGGCAGTCCTGGGAGGCCTGGGCGCCAGGGACACTTACACACCTGCCCTCAAGCTGATCCTCGCCAGCTAGGCGGCCTGCTGGCCCCAAGTGAGCTAGTTAGCCCCCGTGTGCCTCCCTTTCTTTGTGCTCCAAGTGGCAGTGAGTCTAGTGCCATCTCCCAGGGCTGCGGCGGCGAGGCGGAAGGGCTCTGACGAGGCCCTGAAGTGGTGTGTCTCGATGAAAGTCAGCAGGGAAATCTGTGGTCAGGGATGGAGAAGGGCAGCCCCCCACTGTTGGACTAGAACACTTCCCATGGTATGGAACCGAGAGGAGAGAGGCAGGAGTGGCAGGGATCTTGTGACCAGAATCGCCCAAGGAAGGCACCGGGGCCGCCATTACCGGTCAGATGGTGGGCTAGGAATGGGGCCTTGGATTTTAAAGTTCATTCATTCGTTCGTTCGTTCGTTCACTCACTCACTCACTCATTCATCAGAGTATGCGGGGCACTTTGCCAGACACGGGACATTAGTGTTCCAAGCACTCCTGTGGTTCAGCTGGTCTAGCATCCCTCCCCCCAAGCTGAGTCTCTACTCCCCCCGATGGCCAGCATTTTATAGCTAAGTAACCTGAGGCTCACAGAAGCATGTGACTGTCTGGGCAGGTCACATGGCCAGTCCTAGCAAGGTAGACACAAGAGCCCTGCCCTCTTGAACTCTGCTTTCTCCACCTGGTGCCACTCCGAATGTCGGCCTCTGGTTACGCTATCCCACAGAGGGAGGATTCCTTTCAGCCTGTATAAGCAAAGTTCCCCATACTTCCCCACCCAACCTACCCATCGCCATCCCCTGAGCACACACCTATCCCCTAGAAAGGGAAGCTACCTGACAAAGAGTGTTGGATGTCCTCAGGACCAACACAAAGCCTGGAGCAGGGCATATAGGCAGGGGATGTCCACAGGATAAGTAAATGAAGGGGTAGAGCCTCTATTTGGTTTCTCCCTCTTCCTGGCATTATTCTGAGCCATGGCACCCCACCCTCTCTTCTCCCTTGGCACTGATAAGCTGGTGACTCCATGAGCTCCAGCCCTCACTCAAGGTCAGTCCTCCACAGCAGTGACATCAGCCCTTTTAACCTCTGTAGCAGCCCTTCGCTCTCAGAGAGGAATCCCTGATATGGTTGGAAGTGTTACTGTCTCTGTTTTACAGATGAAAAGAAGTTCAGCCAAATCACTGGCTTTCCTGGCTCACACAGCCACAATCTCAACTCAAATCTGGGTCTGTTCTCTGGTCCCCCCTTTCCTACACACCAGCCATCACCAAAAGCCCCAAATACCACTGAGGGTAACCGGACACCTTCCATTTTGTCTGAGAGGGTGCTCTAAAATACACATGGCATCCAGAAGGGAATATAGAAATGGAAAAGAGGGACTCTGGATGAGCCTGATGGTGCTGGAAGGAGATGGAGATATTGTGAACTTGAGGTTTCCAACATATAAAGACATGCAAATGGGGTATCTGGGTGGCTCAGTCGGTTAAGCATCTGCCTTAGGCTCAGGTCATGATCTCAGGGTCCTGGAATCAAGTCCCATATCAGGCTCCTTGCTGAGCAGGGAGCCTGCTTCTCCCTCTGCCTCTGCCTGCCACTCCCCGTGCTTGTGCTTGCTCTCTCTGTCTCTCTGACAAGTAAATAAATAAAATCTTAAAAAAAAAGACATGACAGGGAAAACAAACATAAATGCATAAATATACACAATCTCTAAGTTTTCTCCCACTCAGAGGATGTGGCAGCTGTGACATCCCAGGAACCATGAACATATTTCATGCCCAAATCTTGTCTGAATACCATTCTCTACTAACATGACTCCTTGTAGAAATGGCTGATTCCAGGGCAGGGACAAGGAAAGTACAAGTCCAGGTTGAACTATCTTGATGGGCTAGAATATAAGGAAGGGCTCAAAAAATGATGGGAATGGGTCAGAAAGACCCAGAAACTACTTGTGCTACAAGGGACTTGAATTTATACTCCCTCCTCAAAAAAACAATCCAAAAAACAGTCAACATGTATGAAAAGAGTGGTTTGCAAGACACTAGACATCAGGCAACAAAAGATCCTGAGATGGGAAATGAAGAGCCCCATGGCTTCCCCAGATTACTCTTTGAGGGAGTTTCCAGGCCAGGATTCTAGAGGGGTAGTCAGGCAGAGCTCAGGGACTCTCTGAGTGCAGGAGACAGAGCATAGGGTCTGAAGAAAGCGGGGTGGCCAGAGTTCAGTTGACAGAGCAACAGAAGAGAGAGCTGCATAGAAAGGGCATTCCAGAGATCCGCAGAGGGTCCCCTCGATTCATCACATGAGTATGAGGAAAGAGTCTGAGGCCAGAGAGATAGGATTAAAGGTAGCAACAGCCAATTCACACACACACAACTGGGAACGGTGCCTGCCTGCATGCACCAGCCCCGCTCCCCGACCAGACAAAAATCTCATTATTCACCAGACATTGGGCTGATACTCAGAAGTCTTGCCGCGGTAGTGGAGAATAATCAGCTCTGAACTGAACATTGTTCTAATTCCCACCTGACAGACCTTAAAAAAAGCAGAACTGGAAAGGATTAAATTATTTCAAGCAACTTAACTGCATCCCAGAAAGAAAAGCTCAAGAATTTTTCTAGGAATACAAAATACCCAATATCAAACAAGGTAAAATTCATAATGCTTGGCATCCAAACAAAAGTTACCAGGTGTGCAAAGAAATAGGAAACTATGACCCAGGATGAGGAAATAATCAATTGAAACTAACCAAAAATTGACACAGATATTAGAATTAACAGAGAAGGACATTAAGCAGTTATTATGACAGTATTCCATATGTTCGAGTAGGTAATTCCATATGTTCATGAAAGATGGGAAACAAAACGTCCCGAATTGAACATTTAGAGGTGAAACCACAAAAGCATGGGATGAAAATACACTGGATCTAATCAGAGGCAGAAGGAAAGGTTAGGAAACTTGAAGACACAGCAATGGAAACCATGCAAAACAAAGCACAAAGGCAAAAAAAGAATCTTCAGAAAATGAACAGAGCATCAGTGGGACAGATTCAAGCAGCTTAATATATGTGTTATTTAAGGTCCTGAAGAAGAAGACCATGGTGGGGGGGGGGGAGAGAAATAAAAAATATTTGAAGAAATAGTTCAAATTTGCTGATAACAATAAACCCACACATCCATGGAGCCCCATGAACCCCAAGCACAAGAAAAATGAAGAAAACTACATGAAGACACATCATAATCAATTTGCTGAAAACCAGTAACTAATAGAAAAATCTTAAATGCAGCCAGAGATAAAAGACATGTAACATACAAAGGAACAGAGATTAGTATGATAGCAAATTTCTCTTCACACACACAAAACAAGCAGGCAAACATTTCCCATCAAAAATGAGGCAAGAAGACAGAAAAAAAAATCTTTAAAGTGCTGAAAGAAAAAACTGCCAATCCAGAATTATGTACTCATCCAGTATATGATTAACAAAAGGATTTCTCTTCTCACTGCTTGGATTCAACATTTTATTGGAGATACTAGCTAGTGAAATAAGGCAAGTAAAAGAAACAAAACACATCTCAGATTACAAAGGAAGTTGCAAACTATCTTCCTTCACAGACACAATTGCTAATGTAGAAAACTGATGAAATACTCCCCTAAAATACCTACTGGTATTAATAAGTGAGTTTAGCAAGATTACAAGACACAAGATCCACACAAAAAAATCAATTGCATACCTATATATTAATAACAATCACAATTTAAATTTACAAAAAAATAATATTTACAGTAGTATAAAAATATGAAATGCTTAGGAATAAATCTGACAATAAATGTGAAGTATCTGCAAACTGAAAACTATAAATCATTGCCAGGAGAAATCAAGGAAGACAAACACAGAGATTTACCATTCACTGAATGACTCAACATCAAGATGTCAGTCTTTCCCGGACTGATCTATATATTCAACACAATGCCAATTGTTTTTTAAAAACAGCCATTTTTTTTAGAAATTGACAAACTTATCTAAAATTTCTACGGAAATTCAGAGGACCTAGAACAACTAAACAAATTTACAAAACAAGAACAGAGTAGGGCAACTAAAATTTCCTGAATTCAAGACTTATGACAGAGCTACAGTAATCAAGACAACATGGTATTGACAACAAGTTAGACAAGTAGATCAATGGAACAGAATAGTCTAGAAAAAACCCAATGGACCCACACATATGTGGGCAACTCACTTTTTATAAAGATGTAAAGGTAAGTCAGTGAAGAAGGGATAATCTTTTTCACAAGTGGTGCTGGAAAAATAGATATGTGTATGAAAAGAAGTGTACTTAAATCCATACCTCTCACCATATGCAAACATTAACTCAATGTACAACTGAAAACTATAAAACTTCACATTTCAAATTAGGCTGTTTTCTTAGCTATAACACCAAAAGCAAAATCTAAAAAAGAAAAAATAAAATTAAAATTTCTGCTCTTTGAAAAACACTCTTAAAAGAATGAAAAAGCAAGCCACAGCCTTGGAAAAAATATCCGTAACTCATATATTAGACAAAAGACATGTATCCACAATGTATAAAGAATTCTCAAAACTCGAGAAAATGAAAAACCTAATTTTAAAAAATGGTAAAAATGTCAACAAGAAACACTTCATGGAAGAAAACATACAGATGGTAACTGAGCACATGAAAAGATGCTCAGCATCATGGTCATCGGGGAAATGTAGATTAAAAACCACAATGAGATGCTACTATGCAAATACTAGAATGGCTAAAATTAGGAAAACTAACTTTCCCAAGTGCTGAGGATGCTGTGGAGGAATGGGAACTCGGAACTGAAACTATGAAAGCAGTTGGGCCATTTCTGAAATTGTTGAACTCATACCAGCCATATGATCCTGCCATTTCACCCATAGGTATTTGCCCAAGAGGTAATGCAAGCATATATCTATGCAAGGATGTGTACATGGATATTCACATTTTGTGAATTACAGTATTTTGTAATATTCAATTATACTTCAATCAAGCTATTACAATAAGTCACAAAAACCAGTTTGAAGTGGCTCCCACTGACCAGCTTTGGTACAATATCAACATCAAAGCAAATTGTAATAGTGACATATTAGAATCCTTCGAATAGCACTGAAACTTCTGAGCCTATATAATAAGTATATATCAAGTATGTATCAGTACCTCCTACAATGATATTATTTAATGAATTAACTAATAAGGATAAGAGAAGTGTGTTTCTTACAGAAGTTTGCCAAATAATAATAAATGTAGAAAGAATGATAAAATTAGAAAATCATCTTTCACCAACCTACATAATAATAAGTAATTCAATCAAGAAACATCAATGCAATGCTAAAGCTTATGGTGAAAGTGGACTGGGGAAATGGTATTCCATATAGTCTCATAGTATCTCTCCCACAGAATGCTTATAAATTGCAACAACAAACAAACAGTAACCTTACAGAAAAGGAACCTGGCAGACCATGTCTTAATCAGAAAATTGTGACAGATTATATTTTCCAAAGATGCCTCCAACAGTATGTCCTGTCCATGGGGCGCCTGGGTGGCTCAGTCATTAAGCGTCTGCCTTCGGCTCAGGTCATGATCCCAGGCTCCTGGGATCAAGCCCTGCATCGGGCTCCCCGTTCCGCGGGAAGCCTGTTTCTCCCTCCCACTCTCCCTGCTTGTGTTCCCTCTCTCACTGTGTCTCTCTCTGTCAAATAAATAAATAAAATCTTTAAAAAAAAAAAAAAAACAATATGTCCTGTCCCACATGCTCTTCTTATATGACCTTGACATCCTTCTCACTCAGTGATGAGGTCTATCCCTCCCCACCTTTGAACATGGATGGGTCTGTGTGACTACCTTGACCAACAGAGTATGATGGAAATGACACCTGAGGCAAGGTCATAAAAAGGTCACACATTTCCACCTTGTTTTCTTAGAAAATGCTCTCTGGGGAAGTCACTACCATGTCAGGAGTCCAACAACCTGGAATGGCATGCTCTGGGAAAGCCCATACTGGCCTGTGTGGAGAGGTCCTAAGACTATAGACGAAGAGAGATAAAAATCTCCAGCCACCATCTCACTGCCACCACATAAAAGCCTCCAGATCTGACCCGCTGGTGAGCCTTTTCTGAATTCCTGATATACATAAAGTTTATTAAGTGGTTGTTTTATGCTGTAAAGCTCTGGAGTGGTTTGTTACACAGTGGTAGCTAACTGGAATGGTGATGAGATAGATTATGGTAGAAATCACCCTCACATGGCACCTGATAGGATGGAGTGAGAGGTACACAACATCACATATGTAATACCTGGCCAGAGATACACAACTGGGGTCTAAGCATGAGGAAATATCAGACAATCCCAAATTAACAAACATTCCATGAAATAACTGGCTTATAATCTGAAAAAAAAAAAACATCAAGGTCATGAAAGTCAAGGAAAGACTGAAGAACTGTCCCAGAAAGGTTCTAAAGAGACATGACAAGAGGCTGCCATGCATGGTGCTGGACTGGGTTCTTTTGTCATTGAAGGACATCACTCAGACAATTGCAGAAACTTGAATAGGGTCTGTAAGAGAAGGGGACTATTGTTGCAACTTTTTTGGTAAGTCTGAAATTGTTTCAAAAGAAAAAAGAAAAGAAATGGCTTCCTTGTGCTAAACTCTGATGAAAGGGCTTGCGTGTGCACAAGGCTCAGAAAGGAAGGTCATTCCCACTTCATTCAGGCTTTCTTCTCCCAGCCCTGGGGATTCATCTGGCAATGAGGCTCCATTTAGACACCTGGACCAAGGAAACGCTACAGCCCCATTAGGAAGCTGACTCGGCCACAGAGGTCACAGGTGAGTAATCAGGGAAGAAGGTATTTGGGGGGAAAGGAGCCTCCTGAGGTCATCATTTTGCATATGGTTGTTAATAATGCAACATTGAGTCTATTAAACAGAGTGAAAGGTAACTTCGGCCTGTGGGAAAGGACCATTATGCAAATTCAGGCAGAAGCAAGCTTTTTAAAATGCACATATTTAACTAAAGCATTCAGAGTTTTGGTCATTAGTTTCTTTTAAAAATGTTCCCAGGAAAGCATTGTTTCCACCAATTGCCATTGTACAGAGAGCTAAAGATTTGGAATCAAATGAACCAGGGCACCAGCTCCATATTGTTGCTTTATCTACTGTGGGCATTGAGGATGCTACTTAAAGTCTCTGAGGCCCAGTGTCCTCACCAGTTGGGTTTTGTTTTTTGTTTTTTGTTTTTTTTCCTTAAACCCTTTTCAGACCTAATTAATGGTCTGGAATTCTGAATTAGTGCAGAATCTTCAGGGTGGTGCTGTCCAGAGACTTGTGGTGCTAAAGCTCATTGTTGCCAGAGCCCTGGCATTAATGTGCCCTCTCTGAGGTGCGTCTCTGGGATCCACCTGTACTATCCTATCTGTGGGTGGCAGAATGTCTGCTCCGCAGCCATGGAAACAGCTCTCAGAAAAGCAATTAGTGCACAGGTGTGTACTTTAGATCTGTGATATTTTGAATTTATTTATAACTGTAAAAGCAATTAGTCTACATAATGAACTAATCACTTACTAGAATTTGGAGTTCTTTTGGATCTCCATGTAATACACATGTACGGAGCAAAATTTAGTTTTCTAAATGCTGATAATTAAATCAACTCCAATTTCATTGCAATTAGATTGAGCACAACTATCATAGTAGATTTCAAAATTGCCTTGTGGGTTTTTTTTTCCTCCCTCCTACCTGCTGGTTTAAAAAGGGAAGTTAAGTGAGAATATACTAAGGTAAACAATATTTCTTTGGAGAACTTTCCATGGGAACATGTGTTATCCCTATTTTACAAACAATGATTTACTTCAAAAAGGTTAAGGCTAACTTCAACTTTTTCTAAGAGAGAGAGAGAGCATGAGGGAAAGGGCAGAGGGAGACAGAGAGAGAGAATCTTAAGCAGGCTCCACGCCCAGCGCAGAGCCCGATGCAGGGCTTGATTTCAGGACCCTGAGATTATGACCCGAGCCAAAATCAAGAGTCAGATGCTTAACCAACTGAGCCATCCAAGAGCCTTAAGGCTAACTTCAAAAATTACTGAGCTGCTCTTGTGCACTAGAAAATTTGTAGCATATTATCTCATTTAATTCATATGACAACCCAAATATGTAATTAACATACATTTACAGATAAAGAAACTTGATCCCAAGAAGGAAGTAAAAGCTAACAAAAAATAGTTACTGGTCACCAAATGAGTGTCCGTTATTCTTTAACATCTGTAACGATTCTAGGCAGGAGAAATTATTTACCTTTTTCAGATGAGAAACCAGAAGGCCAGAGATACTAAATAACTCACCCAGATTTATCCATAATAACGGATAGATCTGGGTTTTAACCCAAACCTGACTGGGTCCAAAGTCCAGAATCTTCCCAGGATGCTCCAGCAAATCCAGGCTGCCCCAGGAAGCTGGCCATTCTGTATGTCCACTTGGTGATCTCAGACTCCTCTGCCAGGATCCAGCTCCCATCAGTTCCCCCTACCCCTTCATACAGGGAAAAATGTATAACCTCCTGTGCCACTGGACCTAGAGGTGAGGCAGATACTGTCCTTGCTTGTCGTTCCTGCTTCCTGCCACTCTCCCTCCCTTCTCCATCTAATGCACCGGTGGACTTCATGCATCAGACTCTCCCACCTGCCGCCTCTCCTTGTTCCTTATCTATTTGTGCTCCAATTACGGCCCCTTCTTCCTCAAAGACCTTGGCTCCTGTCTCAGTGTCTGCACAGCTGATATTTCACGATTCAGCCATAACCATTCCCTTGAATATATACTCTCAACTCCCATGTCCCTCTTCCCCTTTACCTTAGTCAGTTGGGCCAAACCACACCTCTGATCACATTTGACCATCTACCTACTCACACCTGCACCTGCTCAGTTAGTGTGGCTGGAACAAAATGCATAACCATGTTAACAGGTCTCATGTTCAGTTCTGGACCCTAACTTTAAATGGGCTCTTAATGCTGTGGACCAATTTCTACCACATTTGCTGTGTTCACTCTCTCGTACTTTCCTAGACAATGATTTTTACCTCCTCCTTTCTTCTCAAACCCCCAGTAGCTCCTCTAGTCATCCCTCTGATTGGATGGCCTCGCTTTGTATCTCCCTGAGAAATCAGACACACTCAGAAAAGACCTGCCATAAGCCCTGCCTCCAAAGCCGAACATTCCCTTTATCCATGGCTGGGCCTTCTCTCTTACCTGTGCATGCATGTTCCTTGCCCCTGGCTATGGCAACATTTCCACCCGCCCATTGGAATCCGTACACCCATACCTAAAAAGATGTAACTCCCAACATTTCTTTGCTCTTACTCCTGGATCATCATTTTTCCTTGTGCTACTGGGCGTAGATCATTTCCATCAGCATAGAAACATGCTACTGTTTCTCCCATTTAAAAGTTTCTCTTGACACCATTTCCTCTCCAGCATTAGCCCCTTTGCCATTAAACACCTTGGAAGAGCATCTCTACTTGCTGCCTATACTTTCCCTCCTCCCACTTTCTCTATTGAACACTCTCCCAGCAAGTCTTTCGCCACTCCCATCATTGCAACACAATAGCCTTTATCAAAGTCTCCAGTGACCTCCATGTGGCTACGCCCAACAGGCAATTCTCAGTCCTCATGGACCTGGCCCCTCAGCAGCATCTGCAATGTCAATCACTCATGCCTCCTTCACTCATTTTCCTCTCTTGGCTCCTGGGAGTCCACAATCACCTCACTTCCCTTCCATTTCTCTAGTCCCCACTACTCCTTTGCTGCTTACCCTCCTCCTCCTGAACTCTCAGTACTGGGATGCCTACAGCTCAGTCCTTGGATGTCTCCTCTTCTCTGTCTACAATCAGTACTTGGGTAATCTCATCAAGTCCCATGGCTTTACCTCCTATCTACATGCTCATGGGTGCAAACGTGTTTGTTTAGCTTTGTGTATCCAGCTGCCTACTTGCAATACCATAGTTTGGCATACCCAGTGTCATTTGTCCAAATCCCAATAACTAGCACCTTCAATTCTGCTTCTCTCATGGGTTCTCCCATCTCAATAAATGATCATTCCATTCTCCCTCGTGCTAAAATACTTAGACACATCCTTTACTCCTCTCCATCTTTCAAACTCCATCTTAAATCTATCATCCAATCCTGTTGACTCTAACTTCACCACAAAACACCAGGAATCCATCCACCTCTCACCACCCTACCACTCAAGCCACGCCCACATCTTGCTGGGATTTTTGCAATGCCCAGCTAGCAGATCCCTTTTAACTTAATTTTATCCATAATCAGAGTGTGCCTTTAAAAAGGTTAAGTTACATGACATCATTCTTCTGCTCAAAGCCATCAGTGGTTACAAAAGCACTTGGTGTGAACCCTAAACCCCTTGCTCCTCCTCAAAATGCCCCATGTGACCTGGTCCTTCACCACCTCTCCAACCTCAGCTCCTCCTACTTTTCCCCTTGCCCACTCAATCTAGTCATACTGATCTCCCTGGTGTCTCAAACCCATAGGCACACGACTACCTCAGGACCTTTGCACTTGCTCCTCCCTCTGCCTGGAATACTTCTCCCCCAAATATCCCCCAGCCTCACTCCCTCACTTCCTTGAGGTCTTTACTCACAGACCACTTTTCAGAGAGGCCATCCCAGCCACCCCACCTAAGAGTCACCTGACTCCTGCCCCCCTTCCTCACTCTGGCCTTCTCCTCAATAGATCTCAACCTCCTTCTATAGATTTGATTCCTTTACTAGACTGTAAACCTCATGAGGGCAGGGATGTGTGTCTGTTTTCTCCACTGCTCAGCTCCAGTGTCCAGCACACAGTAGGTGCTCAGTAAGTGTTGAATGAATAAGCTCCTCCCTTTGTGCCTATATCACTAGCCCCTGCTTGTAACTGGTTTAGAGCATTTATCATATTTTATTGAAACTATTGGCTGATATGTCCATGTCACCCATGTGCTATTCATCTTGGCAGCCTATTGGCTAGGTGACCAGGCAGAGGAAGGACACAGCAAATATATGTTAAATAAAAGAACTAGTGCTGAAAACTGCCATGTAACTGACCATCACTAACACATGCCCAAGACATTGATTTCTTGTACTTCTCAGGGTTTAGTGTAGAGGTCTGGCATGGAAGGATGTGTCTCCACATTGGTACAAAATATGTGGTAGAGAACCCGCTCACTTTCTGCTGTCATCCCACCCCTACACATCCCCCCAACTCAGTATCTGCACACGAGGGTCTCGCCGCCCAAGATATCCCCCCATGCCCCCCCAATCCAGCCCTCCCTCCTGTGATCACAATACCTCCCCAGACATAATGAACACTGGAGTTTTGATGTCTCCTTTTCAGAGACGTCATCTAGACCTCTTCCCCCCTTTGAGTAGTCTTGGCATCCCATGATAGGGCAGAATCTTTAAACTGCTCTGCACAGTCCCATGTGGAGGTAGGAGCTCCAACATCTTGGGTCAAATTCATCATTGAAGTGGTGACATCCTGTCCAGGATTGTCATCAGCAGGTGCAAAGGAGACAAGCACTAGAGGCGCATAAAGCCTACAGGTACAGAGGTAAAGACAGTGAATGCGTCTCCAGCTTGCCACCGAGGCTGAGGGCAGCTTAGGCTGACGACAGGCCGCAGGATGTCACCACAGGTGTTATCATCATAAAGACTTCCAACTGTAGGACTTCCCAAACAAGGGGGAAGGCAGACAAAACAGGAAACATTCAAGATCCTTTATTTTTAATCTAGGTGCCCTGGATTCCATCATTTCTGTCTTCTTACTCAACAGAGGTTCGTATTGATAAGGAAAGTGATAAAAAAAGGTCCCATAAATAATAGTTGACACTTGTATAATTTTTTTTCACTGTCAAGGCAATTTTACATTCATTATCCTATTGACCTCTCGTGACACACCTGTGGGACAGGCATTGTCCTTATTTCTATTGCACGGAGACATCGGGGGATCTGCCCCAAATCACCCAGCTAGCAGTTGGAAAACCGGGATTAGGATCCCAGATTTCTGACACCAACCAGCACTCATTACCCTGCTGTCCATGCAGGGCGCATCTCCATTCTGCACCCTCTGGAAGACACGGGCTGTCCGCTGCCGCCAGATGCCGGCTCTGTCCTGGGGAACCACTGACAGCCCTGGGCAGCAGCTGCAGGCCAATGTGCAGGCTCCTTACACTGATCCCCTTGATTTTTCAAGTTACTCCATTAAAAGGAAAGGTTCAGCAAATGCTGCTCTTCGAGTCAGTAGCCCATCTTTCTTCCCCCCAGCACTCGGGCTTGCTGCTTGCCCCGTGAGTGCACTAAACGCCTTTACGCCTTCATAATCACCCTGCACCGTGCTCTACGCTCACCTTGTTATTTAAACTCCAATAAAAGGTAAAATAAAAAAAAGTTAATGGTCTAAAACTTGCTTTTTTGAACAACCAAAGAAGACATTTTATTCATAAATATAAGTGAGGAAATGGGATTCTATTTCTGTGGTTATGAGACAAATAAATATCTTCCCAAGGCCCCACAGTCATGGTGGGGACAACCCACCCAGCACTAGTGTGTGTTCATGGCCGTGGTGCTCAGGACTCCAGAGCTCTGTGCACCCCCGGGAGGCTGTTCGTCAGAGGGGGAGGCGGACATCATGAGGAAGGTGGTTGCTTTGACAGCCCACCTCCTGCCCTTGGGAACAAGGCATGACAACCTGTTCATTCTCGATCAGCGAGCCCCACCCAGGCCCTGGGGATGGAAACACAGAACAAGACACAGCTCCCACCCTCCGGAATCCCACAGGAGAAGACACGGGAAAACCGTGAAGATAGAGCACCGCTAGCTACTACTGAGGAAAGATGCTCAGTCCAGCCCGGGCTTTCATAGGAGGCTTCCTGGAGGAGACTGGATTTACCCACGAATCAAGAATAGGATTTGCCAGGTGGAGAGAAGAAGGGAATCCCAGGCCCAGGGAAGAGTCTGAGCAAGACCAGGCGAAGCAAAAAGCTCAGCAGGTCAGAGTCCCAGAGCAACACACAGCTGACACAGGAGTGCTAACGGGACTAACCAAGGGAGACTGGACAGGTGGGTGGCTGGCATGAGAGCCTCAGACCCTGGCGGGAGCATGGAGGTTTTTCCACTCCTCGTGGGGAACAGGCATGGGGAAGCCCTGAGCAAAAGGACCTGTGAAAGCCGCTCTGATCAGAAGCTCACATGCTCCCTCCCACCTCTCTCCCATCAAGCAGAACGGATGCAACTGGCAGAGAGAGAGAAAGGTGGCTTCTTGCTCCCCACACAGGATCCCCCAGGACCACAGCTCTTACAGCATCACAAAGCTGGCCCTGTGCAGAGGAGGGAGGGAGGAGGAGCAGGGCTGTCCGGAGGCAGGCGAGGGCCTGAATACCTCCCTCCGAGGGACACTGGGTTCTGCCTTCCTCCTCTCCAGCACATGTGCTATCCAAGCCCTCTCTGTCACGGAGCCTGGCTGCACAGCCTGGGTGGGGAGAGGGGTTGATAAGTGTCTTAGCAGCTGGAAGATCAGAGTCGATTCTAAGAAAACCTGCAAGCACATTTAACAAAATATGCCGATTCAGACCTTGAGCAAGCCCATGCAGCGTCTCCCAGAGGAGTGCATTCTGCCTCTAGGGGACCTTGGCCTACAGAGAGGACAGACCAAGAACACAAGTGACCACGAGCTACTCGGATGTGCCCCCGTGCCCTCACTGCTCGGCCTGGATGGAGCCAAGTCATCACCTACTCTTGAAGAGCATCTCCCATCAACCTTTCTTGGCATCCAAGCATGTGATGCTTAATTGTGTGTGTCAGCTTGGCTGAGCCAGGTATCTGGTCAAATATTAAGATGTGTCTCTGAAGGTGGTTTTGTCTGAAGTTAACATTTAAATTGGTGGACGCTGAGTAAAGCACATGACCCAGATGACCCTCCACAACATGGGTGGGCCTCATCCAATCAGCTGAGGGCTAAATAGGACAATAGTGACCTCCCCCAGCAGACAGCCTTCGGACTTGAACTGCAATACTGGCTCTTCCCTGGGTCTCCAGCCTGCCCCCTCTGCAGAATTTGGATTCACCAGCCTCCATAATCACATGCGCCAGTTCCTCGGAATAAATCTCTCCTTCCCTCCATCTCTCCATATATAAATATATATACACACACATGCACATCCCATTGGTTCTGTTCCTCTGGAGAACCCGGGAAGAAAAAACATTGCTCTAAGCCCCCAGCATCTCCTCTGGGGGCCCTTTACCAACTGTCCCCACTGAGATACAGCTCCTGTCCATGTGCAGAAAGTCCTTACTCTGGATTAGGGTCCATTGGAAGGGTCCCGCCATAGGGGTGCCTGGGCTCCGAGGTGCTGTGGAGCTTCTGGATATGGCTCTTCCAGAGCTTTTTGGGACCCCTGTGGGTACACTGTATTTTCCAAGTATTCTCTGTCCTCCCTGTCACCATGTGATCTTCCGTGTGTCCCTTAGGGGGCATGCGGGGGTTTTCCACCCCCTCCCATGGACCATGTGACTTGCTTTAGCCAATCAAGTGTGAACAGGATACCCATGCTTTAAGGGCATGGCATGTTTTCCTCAGCTCTGCCACTCTTTCCCTTCAGTTTTAAGAATGGAAAACCCAAATTCATAGCTCCTCCTTCTAACTGGTTCCCAGAATAATGAAGATACATGAAGGAGAGCCACAAGCAATCCACAGTCAACAAATAACATGAAATAAACCTTCCTGCTGTGAGTTGAGCATTGGGGTTGTGCTGTTACCGAGGCATGACTTAGCAGGAGCTGAGTAACGCAGGCTCCGTCACCCCACCCCACAACCTGACATCAACCCTGCACACCCTATCCCCACGCACAACCGGCACCCCTGGACCCACCCATCCATCAGGCCTCATTCTGCTTGTGTAGATGTAAGTGACTTCTGTGTCCTCTAAGAGTGTAAGTGAGCGAATGCAAATGGAAAAGGATGAAGGAGGTCACCTGTCTCCACACTCAGGATTTCCTAGAACTGCAGGAAACAGAGAGCACGTGGCGCCACAGCAGAAAGGCAAACGAGACCCTTGGGCATCCGGAACGTGGGAGGAAGGCACCATTCGACTTGCTCACTCCTTTAACTACCCAGAAGCTCAACCAGCAATTAGAAAACTTAATTTAATGAAACCAAGTGAAGTGTCTGTATTTCCAAGCCCTAACCCACCAAAACCAGTTTCCATCCTCCCCGAAAAGAATGGGTTTAAAATGCCAAAAGGACCCTTTCGCTGTCTCACACAATGGCTCTCCTACAGGGGTGGATGAGCATCATGAGGTGGCTGCCCCTCATGGGGCCCCAAGCAGCAATGAGAAGAGACGAAGGAGAGGTACATCAAGCATGGGCAGGTCCTAAAAACACAATCACCAAGTTGGGGGCAGCAGGGATGAAGAGACAGAATGGTGTCTGTAGCACCAAGCCCATCTCTGTAGAGTTAAAGTCATCCTTATACAACACACCAAATACTTTGTAGAGATCTTACCGTGTACAAAGACACACACCAAATCTATTACAGTTTGTGCAAATGAGGCTCAGAGCCAGAATGCGGTGGAGATAGAGAAGGACAAAGAAGCATAGGAATAAAACAAGAGAAGGAAAAGGCAATTATAACAAATATATAAAGTGAACAACCCTTCTCATAACAACTAAACATACCCAGTAAAATATTGCCCTAAAAATCACTTCTGAAATGCCTTGCTGAGTGGGCAAGAAAGAACAACCCCTCAGAGACCAAACAACGCATGAAACAGGAATGCTGGAGCCCACTTTGAGCCCAGCGACGTCTGCTAACCACCAAAGGTCACGATCTTCCTGTCTGATGGCTGCCCAGGCCTGACTCTCTGGGGATGAGGCGAGGCCAGCCCATGGGGGCTGGGGCAGGGAGGGGGTCTCATAAGAGAGCCCTACAGGAAGCTGGACCTCCAAGGGCCACCCCTCTATAAAATGGTGACCTAGAAAGACCTCAGAAAAAGATAATAAAACAAAACCTACCTTGGCTCAAATTTGGTGCTGACTGGATGGAAAAATAAAAATCTGCCCTCATAATTTGGAACCCCAAGCCAGTCCCCATGTGGTTTTACAGCCTGAATTCACATCAACTATGTGAAAAAGAAAAAGAAAAAAAAAAAAATATATATATATATATATATATATCTCCTATCCTGAGCTGGTAGTAACCCAAACTCCCAAAGAGAATTGAATACAAATTCTCTTCAACAGAATGCACCTTCAACACAAGCCTCAAATAATTCCCATGCATAAAATCATGAGAAAAATGTGCCATGGTCAAAAATCACAAAATAAACAAAGAGGCGGGTGGCATGCATGAGAGCTAGCAGAAACAGCAGGGTCACATCACAAAGAGGGCAGCTCTTGTATTTACATAAGCTGCAATAAAAAAGTAAGCATGCAAAATATGCTTTAAGAAGTAACATTTCTATATATGCACACAGTTCAAGAGACTATAGCAAAGAATGGTGCAGATTTGGAAAGTAAGTAGAAGTCCTAGAAATAAAAAAATAACAGATATGAAAATGGAAATAAAAACCTCAATGGACAGGTTATAGCAGATTATATACAGCTTATGAAACAATTATTGAGCTGGAAGATTGGTTGTAGCACAGACAAGGCAGATGTGATGGATGCAAAACACAGGTTAAGAAGGAAAGAGCGTGGAGAGGGCACAGCTAATCGGAATTCTAGAAGGAACTAATATAGGGGATGTTGGGTAAGAATCCTCAGAAACAGAAGAAAGGCACCAGTCCTCAGATTCAGGCAATCTAACAGAACACAATGAGAACATAATAAAAGAAAAGAAGAAGAAAAAAGAAAGAAATCCACATTCAAATACATCATAGTTAAACTACAAAAGCAGCAAGGTGAATACCAAGGATAAAATATTAAAAGCAGCAAGAAAGTAAGCAAATACCACCACAAAGTGGCAATAATCAGGCTGAGGGCTGATTTCTCAACAGCAACAGAGGACATCCAAAAAATAAGGGCAATAATATCATCAGTGTGTTTCAGGGAAAATGAAAGAACTGAGTACTCAGAAAAGTCTCATTTAACAATGAAGGCAAAATGAAAGGCATTTTCATCTATAAAGTACCTCAGGATGATTTGCTATCATTTGACCTTACAACAGAACATTGTAAAGAATCTACTTTGGACAGAAGCAAAACCACATCCAGGAGAAGCTGGGAGATAGCCGGAGGAATGGTGAAAAACAGCCTGGTAAATATGTAAATAAACACAAACAAAGAGAAGCTGCATAGCATCTAAACAACAGTAAAGACACCAAGAGAACCCAAATTGGGGGGCTTTAAAACTACACAGCATCTGAAAATTGTTCAAATGGACCAAATAGCACCAAGGTAAAGAAGGGAATTCTGGGAGTTACAGTATTCCTAGACCCCGCATGACAGGAGGGCAAGTATGTGACCTCTGTTGTCCTTTGTTGGGTGTACAAATAAAGGTTTCTAGGGTAATAACCAAAACAAATCGATAAGAGTGCAAGCACCTCCGAAGTACCATTGGGAAAAGCAAAGTGAATAAAACCAATGCAGTCAATATACAGAAGAGGAAGTAGGAGAAGCAGAAGGAAATAAATGGAAAAGAGTCAAGTTCAAGGAGAAATCACAATAAATATAAACAGTCCAAGCTCATTAGTTAGAAAACAAAGATCGCCAAACTGGAATTTAAATAATGGGTCAGTACCTAATACGCTGTTTACAAGAAATGTTGTAAACCTTCAGAATGCAGAAAAGATCAGAGACAACGATGGGAGAAGGTATATCAGCCAAATATTAATCAAAAGAAAACTGGAATACACACTATGTGTGTAAGTGCATACATGTTACATGCATACACACATTACATGCATACAGACACTACATGCACACATAGGTTACATCCATATATATGCAACATGCATACATATGTCACATGCATACACATTACATGTATATATGTGCAACATGCACACATGTTACACGCATATACGCATGTGCATACATACATGTACATATATGTTATATGCATATGTATGCGACATGAATATGTTGCATGCGTACATGCATTACATGCATACACACATTACATGCATACACATTACATGCATATATGCGCAACATGCACACATGTTACACGCATACACGCATGTGCATACATACATGTACATATATGTTATATGCATATGTGTGCGACATGCATATGTTGCATGCATTACATACACACATTACGTGCATACACACATTACATGCATATACGTGCAACATGCATACACACATAACATGCATGTGTGCAACGTGCACATGTATGTTACATGCATACACATGATGTGCATATATGTGCAACATGCGCGTATATGTTACATGCATGAACATGACATGCATACATACATTACATGCACAAATACGTTACATGCATATATATGCAATAAACATATATATATTTCATGCCTACATATGTTACATGGGTATTAGTCAAAAATGTAGAACCTAAGGCAAAATGTATATGGATAAAGAAGATTACTATAAATAGACAAAAATTAAACATGCCGGGATATGTAACAATTCCAAATAGAGATCAGCCTAATGACCTGATTCTAGCATTGACAGAACTGTATTCTGTCATAGAAGGAAATTCTATTGTATCTCATTCAGCTACTGATGGATGAAACAGATAAAAACCCGTAAATATACTAAGTATTTCGGTAACACAATTGACACACTTGTTCTAATGTAAAAAATAAAAACAACTGTAGAATAGACATTGTTTTCAAGCACACATGGGACACTTACAGAAACTAGCAGGTGCTAGACCATAAAGCAGCCCTAGCAGATTTCAAAGGTTTGAGACAATACAGACCAATCTTTCAGACAAAAACTTAATTACATTAGAAATAGCAAAAATATTAGAGAGACAACATACATTTAAAAAAAAAACACCTACTGAAAGCACACTTTAAAATTAATCACAGATAAAAGAAAAAGACTATAATGAACATTATAAATTTTTAAAAATGAAATTTTAAGACTGGTAGGACTCAGCTAAACCAGAACATAAAAGGAAGCACACCTCCTTAATTGCTTGTGTTAGAAAAGAAGAAAGGTTGGGAATTCCTGAGATGAGCATCCAACATCAAGAAGTTAGAAAAAGGACCACGGAATACATCAAAGAAAACAGAAGAAAGAAAATAATTTTTGAGAAGATAGTCAATTAATGGAGGGAAGGTAAACAAGGAGGAGATGAGCCGAGCTCTGAAAAACACTCATTAACTAGCAGGACTCGAGCAAGACGAGGAAAGAGAACAGCACAGTGGCTGTGAGGAGGTGACCCTCTGGAGGTGTGGGCTGGCCGGGCAGGGGGGAGACCTGCAGCCGGGCAGGGGGAGACCGGGGGCCGGGCAGGAGAAGGGGCACCTGTTCCCATGCCTGATCTTCTCGGCGAGACTTCCTGGGCAGTAAGCACCACCTGCCTGCATTTGTCCCCCTATTGTTCTTGATGACATTTCTAATATAATTAGGAGGCACACACATATGTAATTACAACTCTTGGGATATAATTACAAGACTTCATTTCCTCACGTCCAGGGTATTTGAAGTACTGTCTGCCTCTCTCCGGTAGAGCACCAAAAGTGCCGCCGCGGTTACGGTCACCGACAACGCTCGCAGCCACATCTCCCAGACCCAGCACAGGACTTGGCACCTCCTAGAAGGTGCTCGGCACAGAGTTTGGGATGAATGGATCAGTGGGTCAGCACACGAAGACCAGAAAGGATAGGACCGCGGGTCAGGGCTCGGTGGGCACCGTGCAGAGGAGGAAGCACGCGTGGCCCATAACCACGGCGAGATGCTCACCTGTCTAGGAATCACAACCGTGAGCAAAAGCCTCTGCATAAGCCACTTCACATGCACCGGCTTGCAAAGGCCACGCTTCCATCTGCACGACCACTCGGAGTGACCATTTGGCTCCGTCTACTCAATTGGACGACCTGTGTGCTGTTTATTTCGGCTTCCTTTCGACTCCCAAGACCATCTCTAGTCATCTCTGCCCTGCTTTGTGGGGCCGGGGGTCACCTCTACGAGACCCAGAGTGGAGCACCCCAGCCCATGCCCGTGGGGCTCCAGGGGGGCTCAGCCAGTGGGGGCCCCGGCAGGAGGCCAGGCAGCAGGAGAGAGACGCAGTGTTGCTCCCCCCCGCTTCCTCCCTGCCCTGGCTCCACGTTTCCGAGACAGCTTCTCCTTCTCTAACTCCACCTCCTACAACGCCCAGTGGGAAAAATGCAAGCCACTTAGGAATTCATACAGCATACTTCCATCCTATACCGTCTGTCCCAAAGCAGGCACAACCAAACAATATATTATTTATACAGTAAAGAACCAGCAAAGGAATGACTCATACCCAATTCAAAATGATGGTCATACCGGTCGCAGAGAGGGAAGGGGGGCAGGTGCGACAAACGACGTCGGAACTCCCCGGTCACTCTGTGTCGCCACCGTAGCTTTTACTCCTTATACAGCCCTCACGGATACCCTGCGTCTCTTGTACATATTTATTATTTCATAAGAACTAATCCTAAAATGATAAGCGAGGTTTTTCCAGAACAAAAATTCTATTCTATCATTTAAACGGCCATCATCGTCAAATGAAAAAAATATGCAGAGTTAACATTCTGGCAGCAATTACAAATAGCAAACAGGAAAAAAAATTCCAGGTTAAGGCGTTTCTTAATGATTATGTTCAGTGGAGTAACGTTTATTAAGAAAAATTAATCCGGTATGCTGCAAGATTTTAAACAATGTCTCATGAATGAGTATATATTTAAATACCTGATAACAGTATTAAATCTTTTTATTGATTTTTTTTTTTAAGAAAAGAAGATCTTTCTATTTCATGTCGGGAAGTGGAAAATGTGACTAACCCACTCTGCACCTGAGGTCAGAAAGGAAAAAGGAAAAAAAGAAACAAGAAGGAAAAGAGGGAAGAGGAGGGGGCCAGCAAGGAGGGGCCCAGGTCGTCCCCTGCCTACTGGTCCTAATAGAGACCCAAAGGTAAGCAGGTGGGCGAGCACAGACAGGGAGATCCAGAGGATCAGAAGCTTCTAGGAGACCAGGGGAAGCATTGCCCATAGCAGGAAGGACAAAGGGCTAGTATTTGGAGAGGTTATGATTTTGGGGGTCCACTGCTAGAGAGCAGGAGGGAAGAGCACGTGCGCCTGGGTTTGCATCTGGAATCTTTGAATTGCAAACAACCTGTACGTCCTGCACAAGTTTTATTTCCGTTCAACACACACTACGTAAAAGTTAAACTTGGGGCGCCTGGGTGGCTCAAACAGTTAAGCATCTGCCTTCAGCTCAGGTCATGATCTCAGGGTCCTGGGATCGAGCCCTGCATGGGGTTCCCTGCTCAGCGGGGAGTCTGCTTCTCTCTCCCCACTCTTGCGCACTCTCTCTCTCAAATAAATAAATAAAATCTTTTTTTAAAAAAAGTTAACTAAACTCCGTGTCCCTATTTCCTCCTGCAAGTGGGCACGAGCATGCACCTGCTGAGTTTGTTATGAGGGTGAGCAAGATCGTGTGTGCACTGCACGATGCCTGGGGCTTGGTACAGGGTCCGGCAACCATCTGCTGTTTTTACAAAACCATGGCGCTCGACAGATCAGCCAGAAACAGTCTGTGCAGAGCCCCTGCGTGTCACTGAAAGGTGTCTGGGTATTCGTGATAAGGCCCCTTAAGAATTCTGAGTAGCTCAAATGTGCATCCTAGAGAGGCGCCTCTGGCCGGGACAGACCAAACGGAAGGCTCTGGCAGCAGTGCAGACAAGGGAAAGAAAGGATGGGGAAATGGATGGTCCCAGGGGCTGTGGGCGTCCAGTGTGGTATGCGCGGGCTGACTCCCCGGTTTCCAATGTGGGAAACACCTACAAATGCTCAGAGACCTCTTGTTCCTCTGTCCTGGTTTCAATGGTGTCCCCCCAGAAAATATGTTGGAGTCCTAACCCCCAGGACCTCAGAGTGTGACCTTACTTAGAAATAGGGCCTTTGCAAGGTATTCAGCTAGGATGGGGCCATACTGGAATAGGGTGTGCTCTTTGTCCAACACAACCAGCAGGGAGGGAGACAGGCAGGAGGAGACGGCCGTGGGATGGTGGTGGCAGAGACTGGTGTCATGCCTCTGCAAGCCCAGGAGCCAGCAGAGGCAGGGAGCGCCCAGGGAAGACCCTGCTCCCCCCAGCTCAGGTGCTGCCCCTTCTGAGAACTGGGGTCATACCTCACCTGCAGCCTGTCCCAGGATGGATTCCCACCATGCTCTCAACTTCTCTTACTCCTCACTGGACAGTGAACCCCACGAGGAGGGCGTGAGGTCCTGAACATTGCTGAAACCCCACAACTCAGCACCAGGGATGGGGGTGGAATGAAGGAGCCCATCTGGGCTCCACCGGGCAGCCCCTTGGCACGGCCGGGGGTCCTCCATGCCCCCGCCCCTCCTGTCCCTGCCCTGTGTCTGTCACCCCACCTGAAGCGCACAGGGCCCTTGGGCATCACTCTGCAATTTACCAGGAACTCGGGCAATTCAAAATGAGAAACGCGTTCACTGGGCTCCCCCATGGGCCACATTGACTGATTTTCCAAGCTTCTCCGGCAAACTGAGGACACCCGGCGCTCCGACCTTGCTCTGCTCCCCTGCCACCCGGAGGAGCTTCTGTCCTCGCCGCCGCCGCAGCCTGGCCGGGGGACGGTCTCCTGGAGCTGCAGCATCCTGCTCACTTTGTAAAGGCGAACTGCTCCAGCCGGCCACTCAAGCTCAGCTGAAACAGGGAGCTCGTCTCCCCTGTTCTTTATCACAACGACCAGACGCTGTTGCAGTTCCCTGTTTCTGCTTAATTTTGAAATGCAGTTCATGTCAAGATCTGTGTGCAGACAAATGAATCCGTGTTGTTGCAATCTGGTGCTGTGGGCTGTGGTGTAATTTAGCAACATCTGGAAATAGCTCCCTGAGTTCCCAGTGCCCAGATCCTACAGATGCAGAATTTCCCACTCACCAGGAGGACAGGAGGGCCAAGCAGCTACTCCGACTTCCTTCTCTCGTCTCCCCGCTCTGTCCTCAGCCACGGCTGGAGCCTCGGAGCTACCGAGAGTGCATTCGACCCACTTCCCCTGTGCTTCCGACCCAAGCAAGAATCTCCCCACAGCCCCGGGCAGGGCACATCCCCCACATTGTGGCAGGGAGTCCACCGCCCCTCTGTAGAAGCCTCCTTTATGGTGAGTCCAGATTCCGTCCTGCGACTTCCCTGTTGGGTCTTCCTGGACCTTCTGGGGCAGAGCCCCTCAATAGAATGTCTGCAGTGATGGGATGTTCTGCTTCTGCAGTCTCCATCACGGCAGCCACGTGCCACATGTGGCCATCGGGCACCTACCATGGGGCCGGGGCAAGTGAGACACTGGATTTCTTTTTATTTTGTTTCATTCTGATTAATTTAAATTTGAGTGTACGTGGCCTCATGCAGCTCATCATGGCTTCCGTGTTGGACAGAGCAGCTCAGATGATTTCTGCTAGGAACCTGGGCCAAAAAGGGATAAACTGAGCTAAAGCCTCTCTCCCTACTCCAAAAATATATACAGAATAAATCCTAACAAGAAAAAAAAATATGTTAGAAGGCAAGCTCAAGACAAGAAAGAAAACCTTCACATCCACACAGGAAAGAAATGCAACATGAAAGGGCTAGCGTGTGGCCGAGGGTAGAGGGACCCGCATATAAACGTGGCTCTGGGATTCCATGAGAGAGCCATGCTCGAGGACACGTGAGGCGCAGTGGCTCGTGGTGGAGCCCGTGTGGCCTGATTTCCCCTCTGAGCTGCCTCCTGGGTCTCTGTGCTCACGTGAACCTTCCCAGGCACCATCTCTCTCTATGGAGGTGTGGCGCCTTGGATACAAAATATCCATTAACAGAGTTTTTTAAAGGTTGCTATTTGGCTAGATTTCCCAATGCTACTATTCCATCTTTTTCTATCTTTAGTGATGTCCTTCTGTTTTTAATAATGCTCTCTTGTCACTTTATGAATTCTGCCTCTTCGACCATTGATCTCTTTGACCATTTTTGAGCCATGCTTAACGCGAAAGCCCCGTGAGGATGTCCTATCGTCTGAGTTCCTGGGGGGTGAATCCTCCAGCGCTTGCTGTAGGCTGCCCCTCATCATGGGGGGTTTTCTCTGTGGTTTGTACCTGGTTACGCCAGCTCGTCTCCCGGCAGTTCTCGTCCACCGTAGTTCGCTGCTTCCTGGAATCTGAAGATGCTTCCGTGGGACAACGGTGTTTTAGAAGGGTTTCGTGAATTCACGGCATCTACAGTGTTTCAGTTGAGACCATGAGTCCCCCTCAAAGGGCTTTGCGCTGTGCTGCTGTGTGGATTCAGATTCCCACGCCATCCGCTGGGGCCGGCGCTCCAGGGAGAAGCGCGTCCACCGAAGGCAGCTGGGTCCTGGTCTGCTTCTCCGGGCCGCCTGCAGGGTGTTCTGCTTCCTCTCCTAAATCAGGAGATCCTACCCTGCCCTGAGCTGTTTGCAGCAAGCCCAGGCTAGATCTCTTTTAAATACTGGGTCCTCAGGTCCTCACTCCAGACCCAAAGGGGGCATGAAACCCCAGCCCCTCGGGCACCTGCCGGATTCCCTGCCTGAGGCTCAGGTGAGCGGACGCCCTCCCTGCTAAGCCAGGAGCCCTCTTCTTCCTAACACCTAGGGACTCCCAGTGCTGTAGCTGTTACATCCACATGCTTTTTAAATAGAGTGTTTTATTTATTAAGTTAATAAATAATAACTATTAACTTACATTTCAACACGTTTATATGTGTTTGGATAGGAAGGGAGCTTCCCGCATGCCTCATTTCACTGTTTCTCCGATTTCCTTCCACCTATTGCGATTATCTACTTATCCATTCAGCCACAAGACTGAATCCACCAACACGCTTTCTCCTTGCTTACACATCCGTACTTTGGGCGGAGCCCATCAGCAGTGAGCTCCTCTCTCTGTGGCATGTGGTCACTCGGGGCGGCCTGGTGGCTCCGTGGCCCGGAGGCCGGAGCTCAGGGCCTTCCACGTGCTGGCCGGGCTTCCTCACAACACAGTGGCCTGCGCTTCCAGAGAGGAATGGAAGCCAGCAGGCTTTGAGGGACTGTGCGGGAACACTGGCCCGGGGCCGCTCCCGCCATATTCTCCCGCCGCGCGTCCCAGAGCCCACCCAGGCTTGCGGGACAGGCACAGGGCGTGTCTCCGGACGGCTGGCCTAGCGAAGATTTGGCCTTGAAATCACCATGACCGCGACAGTAGAGATTGCTAATCTTTTCTCCCACACCTTAGATTGTTAGCACACTTCTGCCTGGAGCCATCTGGACTTCCTTCACCTTCTCAGACTTAAATCATCTCTTTCCTTTTTGAAATAAGAGGCCCAGCATGCCTAGGAAGGGAAGTTACCACTGTACCCAAAGTCACCAAACAGAGCAATTTGTCGGATGATCAACTGCCCGATTCCCAGCGGAATGAAACCACAACATCCTTCGTGGCATATTTGCACATGCCCGCGACTCCTACCCTTTTCTCTCCCTTTGGTGGAGAGGGGGTTGTACTTAGAGATATTTTCGGAACGTTTTTCTCATTTATTCTTTCACAAGCACATCTGGAGGAAAAAAAAAACCTACTCTAATAAATATGTGTTATATGAGAAGCATTTAAAGATGGTTGGGTCTGTTTTGTACCCTTCTAGGTGTCTTTTTTAATTAATCTTGAATTCCTAAAGAGCTTCTTAGTCATTAATTACAATTAACTCCATCCATTGTTATGCCTCATGCATTCCTGATCCGCTCCCTGAAGTCTAATCAATCCGCATAATGGATGCCACCGTATACACATCTCACCCGGTCCTCCGGCAAGCCAGGCAGAGCCCCTGGAGCATCGGGTGACCACCAGAAACTGCTGTCAGACTCGAATTTCTGTCCTAGGACCTGCCCTTGGGGACGCAGACTTCTCATTGAAAGTCAGCCATACCACCCAAAAGGGAGCGTGGAGATAGGAGGGACACCGTGACTGACCCTGACAGATGCAAGGGCTCACAGGCAGAGAGGCAGGTACTGCGGTCAGAGCTAGCCAAAGGAAATGGACGCCAAACACTAAATAAATAAATGCCTTCACAAAACAGTTTAACTGTCACCAACTTCATCACTCAGGAAACCGACCTTCACAACTCTGGCGAACTGACCCAGCTGGGGACGGGAAACACGGTCACGGTCAGACCACAAGCTGTCTGTGCGCGGACCCAGGCTTCAGCTCCGCACGGCCAATCCAAGTGAGGAAACACAGCACCTCCTCTCTGAGCCTCAGCTTCTCCACCTGTAGTGCAGGTAAGAGCTGACCTCCTCAGGAGGGCTGTTGGCAGAACTAAATGAGCCGATGCTCATAAGAGGCTTAGCCCCGTGCCCAGGGGGGTAAGCTCTGCACAAATGCCCCATGTTGTTTTTATTTTCCAAGACCCCTCTCCCTCAATAGATCACAGACTCCCAATGGAGGTAACCGATGAGAGCTTTGTCAAATCTTTCCTTCCTTATATTTCCAAGGGCTGGAAGCAGCAAAACCTGTCTATGCCTGAGACAACTGCCTTAGGAATGGAGGCTATCAATACCTCTTGTCTTCTTTCAACGACTGTATTTTACATTTTAGGATTTCCCTCTGGTTCTTTTTTTAAAAACTACCTGTTCAGTTTCTCTGCAACGCTTTATGTTTGCCAATGTAGTCCTGAAATGCTAAGCTTGCCGAAAAACCTAAACATGCCTATTTTCAAATCTTCAGATGATAGAGTAATCTGTAATGCGAATTCTCTGCTGTGTGTCCTCTGTATTTTTACTAAGTGCATCTTCCGTAAGAACTGTTTTCTGGGAGGGGGTCCCCAAGTATACCAGGCGGTGGAGGCAACCCCCTGCAGTAGTTTGGCATTTGCATCTGTTGGAGACAAGCGGCTTCCAACCATACTAGACATGTTTTTCCCAGACCCAATCCAGACTTCCTGCCTCAGGGCTTCTGCGGTATGAATATGGGCTCCGTGCATCACAGGGTTGTCCTTCCAAAATCAGGAACCTACAGCATAGAGCAGTTGCCACCTGGTGGTTCAGAGCCCGACTCTATGATGGGAACTCGGCGTCCACTCTCCCCAGCCCACCTTCCGACGTTGCGCTTGGACTCACATCCTCCAGTCCGATTCTGAGTCCCATCTACTTCTGGTATCGGTGCTTCCCCTTGCTTTCAGGTTTTGAAAGCAAGGTTCTGAAAATTTACAATTTTTTGTTATATTTTATCCGTCATTTCTGCTTGGTTGAAGCAGTGGGAGGCATCCCATATCAATTCACTTTGCCATATTGACTGTAAGTCATAAAAAATATATGCAGCGCACGCAGCATGATGACAGTATGGCAGGGGCGTGATGCATGGGGAGATGCGCGGGGAGATGTGTGCATCACGCTCCCGGCCGCTCCCCTCCTGGGGGTCCAAGCGCGTGGTCCTCACAAGCATTCTGCGGGCTGATACTCTTATATGCTTTTGTAGATAAGAAGTCGAGGTTCATTGAACAAAATCAGAACTCAGAATTAATCTCCTCCTGCCTCTTCAAAAGGAAAAGCTGGAATCGGCTCTGTGCCATGGAGAACGATGGAGAAGCTTCTGGAACCCAGTGCGTGCAGGAGGACCAGCAGCAGTGAGACACAGTCTGCATGCCCACATTACGAAATGCAGAATGGGGCTAAGAAGGGGGGCTGTGGCGGGGCGTTGAGGAGAAAGGTGCCTTGCTCAGTTCAACAGGCTTGGGGGAAGGTTGCCGGTCTTGGCATCCCACTTACATCCCGCTAAGAACCACCTCAGGCTGCCAGCAACCAAAGTCAGAGAAGGTCACCGCTGGTCCTCACCCACATAAAGAGGCGGCGAGTGGAGGGGTGTTATGGGTGTTTCTGCTCCCCGCATTCATATGCTGAAACCCTAACCCCCAGTGGGATGGTATTAGGATGTGGGGCCTCTGGGGTGGCTGGTGTAGACGAGGGCATGAGAGTGACCCCCACAATGGGATTAGTGCCCTAATCGGACAGGAAGAGACTCTCTTGGCCACGTGAAGACACAGCAGGAAGACGGAAGAACGTCTACAAACCAGAGAGAGGACCCTCCCCCGGACCCGACGCCCCTGGCACGCTGATCTCGGCTTCCCGCCTCCAGACCTGTGAGAGAGAATGTTTGCTCCCCAAGGGTCCCGATCCACAGATTGTGGTACAGCAGCCCGAGCGAGGACACGGGAGCAGCGCAGAGAGCAGCTCTGTGAGGGAAGACGTCCATTCCGTGTTACCTCTAAGAGACCCATAGGGACACCAACGACCTCCCAGCCAGTCCCAGAGCTGCAAGGAGCATGGACCAGCAAGGATGCATCTCTGTCCTGCAAGAGCGTCCGGGTCATAGTGTGGTCAGGGCCCTGGCGGGCACACCAAGCCCCCGACAGTGGGCACATTAGGCCACATCTCTGCAGTAATTTAAAGAAGTCACTGCAGACACCAGCAAGGTGGGGACGGCCTATGATGGGCGGAAAGAGGCAGGCTCAAATGGATCACCTCCAATGACAGCAGTGTGAAAATCTGCTATTTTAGGGCTATATTAGGAAATGAGGAGCTGCACGAGCAGGGCAGAGAGGGTAGGGAAGCCCGAGTCATGGGACAATGTCTGTCCCCAGGGCCTCTGAAGGCCCCGACAGCTGATCACCCACGCACTGGGGGCTGAGCGGGAGCCAGGGTCACCCCGTGCCGCAAGCTGTTTTCCCGGCCTCTCCAGAAACTTCAGGGAGCAGACAGACCTGGAAACGGTGCTCCGGCCCCTCTGAGATGCCCTCCCAGTTGGGTTCACTCCATACACTTCCCTGGTGCTCGAGATCAAAGCAGACAAATGTTTCTATTAAAAACTCAAGGCAATGACGGGGCTCCGTAGCTCAGGGGTTAGAGCACTGGTCTCGTAAAAACTCAAGGCAAGATGGAAAAGTGCATTCTCATCTGACACTTTCTCCTCTCTAGGGAACATCTGCGTTTCCTCTGTGTCCCCAGATCACACACTAGCGGAGCCTGCTGAGCTGGTTGGGGGCCACTGGAGCAAAGGGTGAGCCCGCCAGGTGAAAGAGCCTTTCCCGAACCCCTGCTCTGCAATGACCCTGTCCTTCGTGTGTTATTTCAGGAAAGCTGGGGAGGTATCACTAAGCAAACGTTACTATCCACAAATCCACGGGTCCAAAAACAAACTAGTCAGAAGGGTTCAGCACCTGTCCAGCCACTCAGGTGGGAAGAGGCAGAGGGACACGCTGACCCCGGGTACCTACCATGACACAGCCAGGGACTGTAGTCCCCCTGAGCCCACTGAGCAGGGAGCCCCCGTCACTGTGTGGGGAAGGGTCGGGAAGCCACCCACCCAGGACAGAGCCCAGCTCTGGGCCTGCTTCAGGATCCAACAGTGAAGGCAGGAGGCTGAGAGCCGGCCCAGGGGGCACAGTCCAGGCGGAATTAAGACCCATCCATGGGCTGAGGTCAAGCGAGGCCCACAGAGACTTCACAAGGAGGCTGCAGGTGATGGACACAGCCAGAACTAACAGCCACTCCAAACCCACCCCTGATTAGAGTGGCTGCATCCAGGTGGGAGGGAGCCCAGTGCAGGCGGGGGCTTCTGGGAGCCCCTGAGTCAAGAACATCGACTTCTGGCTTGTCTTACACCCTCCAGGTCCAGAATTCTGTGGGTACCCGAGGGGGCATCCCTGAATGTTGGATGAATGAGTGGATGGCTTCCCAGCTGGTGCCACTGAGGGACCCCATCCAGAGCCGCAGGTCGGGAACTCTTAACCAAGGGATCAATCCCTCCACTCTCCCCCTCCCTGGGGACGGCCAGGGATGCGGTTACGAGGCTTCTGGAGGGCATGCTCCCCCGGCAGGAGCAGTCAGGCTTACTCGGCCAATAACACACGCTCATCTTACTGGCTCCCCCACCCTCCCTACGTCCCTCCCTACGTCCTGCTTGACCCCTGCTGCAGCGTCCTCTCATAAAACACAGTTCGTAGGAGCTCTACCTCAGCTCTGCTCAGAGAAGCCAGGCTACGGCGGATGGCCTTCATCTGCACCAGCACCGTATCTCCCCCGAGGGACAGTGAGCTCCTTGCTGGCAGGCACCGCACCCTACCCACGGGGAACCTTCTACACCTAACATCAGGCCTGGCCTAGAGCGTGGTCCACACCTGGTGTGTGCTGGGCAGCACGCAGACTGATAGGGTGTCAGGTGGGACCGTCACAGGCAGAACGGGGTGTGGGAAAATTGAGGGCAGGGAGCCCCTCTGTTTCAAGGACTGATTGAGGTGCTCGCACCCCCGACATAGATGGTAGAATCATTCCCATTTTACGAAGGAGACTGAGAGAGGTTTGGGTCTCCCCCATGGGCCACATCAAGTGAAGGGGCAAATGAGCTTCAACCTCGCCTCTGTCTGCCTGCAAAGCCTGTGACCTTAGCCGTGACATCATAGCAGGGGCCTCCCCGCTGCGCACGGAAGCCTGCCATCCAAGTCACCAGCCTCCCTTCCCAAAAGTCCGCGCTTTCCTGGTTCTGGGCATCTTCCCTCGGTTCCCCCAGCAGAATGGCAGTGGAGTGAGCCAAGGCGGAGGCGCTGGGAAACAGGCGGTGGGCATCAGGCAGCTTTCGTGGGGCAGATTGCTGTCGAGACCCACAGGCGAAAGGTAGCTGAAGACAAGCGAGGGGCACACGGGACACAGGGCGGCAGGAGGCTGTGCATCACGGCCCCACTGATGGGGACGAGACAGGACCAGAACGCAGAGCATGCCACTCAGCACGCAGCAGGGGTTTATCAGCACGCAGGCTGGGGGGGATCGAGCTGTCCTTCGTGGGGCCCGTGGGGTCCCACAGAGCTCCTCGGACATCACAAGGGACGTGAGTGCTGGAAAGGCTCCCAGCCTCAAGGGCTCTGCGGGTCAAGTTGATCCTGACCACTGGGCTGGATGGCCACTGACTCTACGAGAAACAGAATGTTCTCAGCCAAACTCACAAGAGGGGAAAGGCAGCCAAGGCTGAACAGGCTGATCTGTACTCACAAAACTGACATCTGAGCCGTGGGATTGCTGGTGGAGGGAGGGAGTGCACACTCCAGGGGAGCTTCGAGCCCCATGCGGGGCCCAGGGGCAGTGGCTCTGAAGCCCCCGCTCCCACCCACGGAGCTGAGCCTGGGAGGTCATATGGGATCCTGGATGCAGGCCACAGGAGGAAGGGGCCCACCCCAGACGAGCAGGCCCGACAGCCAGAGAGCAATCCCCAGCCATAATCCAGGAAGAAGCAGGCATCGCTCAGCCCCAGACTCTAGAGCAGACCAGAGCGGGCCACGTCCCACGGGCCGCATCCCACAGGCCACACGCAGGCCACCAGCTGCTCTTATACCACCCCTGAGCTAAGAATGGCTTACGTGGTTGGACGCAGAAGAGGGAGGAGGCAGAGGAGGAGGGGAGAAGGAAGAGAAACAGGACCTGGGCCGTGGGCAGCATGGAAAGACTGAATCTTACTGTCCGGCCCTTTAGCAAGTTTGCTGGCCCTGCTGTGGAGGTAGGAGGAGGCTCCCGCCAGCGTCTGCGCGTCAGCTTTAGCAGCTGCAGACGGGGAAGCCTGTGGGCCAGGACTGAGTCCAGCAACCCCCGCGAGGGCTGGCCAGCCCCTTCCGAAGTGTGCGGCTCGGGACAGGGGTGAGGCACTCGGGAGCCGCCCTTTGTTCGTTCCACGTCAGGCTCAAGGTTGATGTGCAGACCCTAGAGCAGCGTCTCCAGGGAACCTTCCACGGTGGTGGACATGGTCCAGATCGGGGCTGTCCAAAGGCGCAGCCACGAGCCTCACGTGGCTACAGGTGCTTGAAATGCGGCAGGTGTACCTGATAAATTTTTTAAATTAAAATTGCATTTTAAAAAACAAACAAATAATAATAATAATAATAATAATAATAATAATAAATAAAAAATAAAATTGCATTTTAATCGACTTAAATTCAACTAGCCACACACGGATGGAGGAGCTGCGTGGGACAGCACCACCCAGAGTCAGGCCACTGCACGTCACATCCCAGCTGTGACTCTTCCTGTGGACAACCTCAGGTACCCTGCTTAGCCCTGCCATGCCTCAGTTTACCAGGTTTGACCTCAGATACCTGCTTAGCCCTGCTGTGCCTCAGTTTACCAGGTTTGACCTCAGGTACCCTCCTTAGCCCTGCCGTGCCTCAGTTTACCAGGTTTGACCTGGGCTATCCTGGTTAGCTCTGCTGTGCCTCAGTTTACCAGGTTTGACCTCGGATACCCTGGTTAGCCCTGCCGTGCCTCAGTTTTCCAGGTTTGACCTCGGATATCCTGCTTAGCCAAAATGTGCCTCCTTCTTTTCTGTGGAATGGAGATTATAATGGCACCTGCCCAGGGGTTTGCTTTGCCAAGTTGGTGAGGCAATTTATGCAAGGCACCCCGAACTGGTGCAGCACACAGGGGTCCTCTGTAGAAGCCACAGCGCTGACGGCTGCCCTTCCACCTAGACACACAGGTTGAAACAACCAAGCAAGCCATGTCCCTTTCTCACGGAACTTCATAGGCTAGGAAGGGAACCAGATACCAGTCTGATCGTCGTGCAAACAGATGTCAAGTGTTAACAGAGACAGGGCTCTGGGCAGGACATCTGGGGTGGGGGGGGCGGCCAAGTCAGGGGTGGAAAATGTTCCTAAAGAAGTCATATTTGAGTGGAGACCCAAGGAGTGGAGTCCTGAGACCAAGAGGAAAGGGAGTGCAAACTAGATGTGCTAAGGTCCTGTGGTTGGAGGGACCACCACCTGCCAGGGAAAGACAGCCCTATTGGAGAGCAGGGAGCACAGGCTGAGGTGGGGGATGAGGCCAGAGACGGGGGTTGCGCTACACCCAGCAGGTCTCGGAGCCATGCAAGGATGCTGTCCTTCATCCTAAGTGCCATGAGGAGACACTCAAGGTCTCTGGGACTAGGGCTCCCAACCCTAGTGCCCTTTCATTGATGTGCCAGGAATCCTTTCTCCCGGTGAAGACCTTAGGACACCAATGTGCATCTGTCCTCTCCCCAGATGTCACCTCTACTCTTGACACTGAGGCTGAGAACTCACGGGGAGCTCGGAGGGTGGGCCCTGGCAGGAGCCACCAGACCGTGGCCTGTCTGTCCCCACTGCAACCCTCAGGCCCTGTGGATCCAGGATCACTGAGCACTGCTCCTGCCCAGCACCCAGAGCTGGGTTTGAAGGCTCTGCTGTGCATGGCCTGGAGGAGATGCAGGACCAGATGAGTGGGCATGGGGAGACGCTCGCAGACCTGGAGCTGTGCCCATAGTCCCTCCTTATCCACCAAGATGACCCCCCTGCCTCCAGGGAACTCCAGGGTCCCTTGGCACCTGGCAGCCTGTCCTTGCTGGCAGAGGGTTCCTGAAGCAAGGACGCTGGTCCCGCATGCTGGCTCCTGATGCTGGGGCACCAAGAGCACTCAGGGTAACTGATGGGCTTTCCGACCAAGAGAGTGCAGACAAGCGTGCCTGTGGTCCTGCACTGGCCAAAGCTTGCTCGGGAGTCCTGGCCCCTGAGGATGGCAGCCCCCTGGGCATCTCAGCTCCCTTTCCTCGATTCTGGGGCCCTGAGATCAATGACACAGTGTGGCCGTGCAGCCCTGGGTGCCCCTCGAAAGGGCTCTGCTGGGTCAGGACCAGACCCTACGGTCAGGCTGCGCGTGCACGTGTATGTGTGCACTCTGTGTGTGAGTGCCTGCGTGCATGTGTGTGTGCGTGTGCACATGTACACGTGGGTCTGATGCCTTGTGCGTGCATGCGTGTAAGTGTGAATGTGAGCACATGCATGAGTGCACACGTGTGTGAGCATGACTCATGTGCCCATGTGTGCATGAGCATGTGTGTAAGCACATGCCTGCACATGTGTGAGTGTGACTGTGTGGGCCAGTGTGTGTGAGCAGGTGTATGCGTGTATCCACTGGCCTGGTTTGGATTGGAAAGGCAGGGTAAAGAAAACCCTTGAGAAAAGATTCTAAACATTTGTGGCATCTGATGCCCCATAATTACGGTCCTCGTCACGTTCACGGGCTGCAAAAAGTTTTTCTTCAACATGAACAATTGTGGTTTAATGTTATTGAATAAGAAGGCACAGAAGCCCTTGATTTTCTGACTTTCCCTGCTTTGTGTTTCTCCTGGCTTCGGGGACCTCAGGGCCAGAGGAAGCGGGTGGCCGGCGGTCTGGGCGTCCCACTCCGGGACAACTCCAGTACTGAGTCTCACACGTCCTCCCCCTCGAGATTCCTCTTCCCGCCCCCATCCCTCCCCGGGAGGCCTCTCCAGAAGGCTCCAGGCTGACAGTGGCCTTTCCTCCTGGGAGCCCTTGCAGAGCTTTCTGACCAGCACACAGCCCTGCAGAAAGGGGATGCTGTGGGGACAGAGCCACCACGCTAGAGCTGGGGGCCGCAAGAGGCACCTGGCCAGCTCGCTTCCAGCTGCCTCATCTGTAAACCGGGCCTGCCACGCCCACCCCACGAGGTGGAATGGATGGCTCAGCAGGCACTCGTGGGCTGCTCTCAGGGCAGGAGGCATTGGTGGCAGCCGAGTATTTGTGCCAGTGCCCCTTTGTCAAGCCCAGGGCGCACGCACACCCACGGCACATCAGCACCCCTCCTGGGGCAGCATGGGAGCCCCCCCGGATGGGCCAGTTCCTCTTGCTGCGATAACACACACACATGTGTTACCTTGCAGTTCTGGAGCTCAGAAGTGAGAAATGGGTCTCACGGGGTTCACGTCAAGTTGCTGGCAGGGCTATCTTCCCTCTGGAGGCTCCCGGGGAGGATCCCTTTCTTCGCCTTTTCCAGGTTCTGGAGGCACCCTCATTCCTTGCTGCTGGCCCCTTCCATCCTCAAAACCAGCAAGAGCAGGTGGAGTCTCTGCGCATCTCTCTCTGACCCTGACCCTCCCTCTTATTAGGATCTTGGTTGCATGGACCTAGCTGGGGAATCCCATCTGGGGTCAGCTGGCTGGCAACTCCAATTCCATCCATGACCATAATTCCCCTTTGTCCTGTGACAGCAAGTTCACGGGGTCCAGGCATGAGGACGTGGACTCCTTCGGGGTGTCATTCTATTGACCACACCAACACTCATCCCCTCCAAGCAGGGCATTTTCCATTGCAGCCAGTAATGTTGGAAAGGAAGCAAAGCTTTCAACTGCCAACGATTTTCTAGACCTCTCGGCACCTACCACCTACCCTGCGCTCGGGAGTTCCCTCAAAACTTCAATCCATGGGACAGACCTGAGCAGGGCTCCATGGGTTGCAGGATGAGGAAAGACAGCCCAGTCTCCCACAGCACCCCAAACACCAGGCAGAGGCCATGCACACGGTTCATCCTCCTAGGATCTGAGGAGGCTCAGGAAGCTTAACTCGCTGCCCAAGGTCACACAGCCAATAGGTAGAGACTTGGGTTCAAAAGCAGGCACCAGTAGGAGACCCCACTGGGTGAAGAGGTGGCCCCGTGTGGAGGTGCTGGGTCGCTGGACCCGGAAGGTTGTCCGCATGTTTCATTGGGATACATGCCCTCCACAGATGGAATCAAGGCTCTTAGCATTTAGGGTCCCTCCTCATTCCCTCACCCCCGTCAGCTGCATCGCTAGGCCCTTTGTCCACAAAATAGAATCGCACCGCACTTATTTGCAGCAGATGGAAGGTATGGCCAGACCGTGATGTGATCAGTGCTTTAATGCACCTACAAGAGGCAGTTAAGCTGCAGACTACCAGCCAGGGGCTGAGAGCCTTCGCCCAGCCGGGCTCCTGGCGTGGGTGTCGCTTTACCTGAGGGCGTCCAGAGCCCTCATCAAGGCTGGGCTCGGAGGAAATCCAGGGCTCAGAGCTTCAGGCCCTGGCCTGGTCTCATGGAAGATATTTTGGACACTTAAATCCCAGCTACATCTCAATGTCCCCAAAATAACCACCAGCAGCCGCTTCTGAAAGTACTCGCCGCTCAGTTTCCAATCAAGCCACCGCCATCTGACAGCTGGCTGGAATGGAGGAGATGCACGGGCTGTGGGGCAGTTTGGGGCCTGGGTGGACCTGGGTTCGCATCCAGGTTCTGCCGCTTGCCAGAAAATCCCTGGATGCCTCTGAGCTCCCATTTTCCTCGTCAGCCATGTAAGGGCCCAGCGCTGTTTCATGGTTAAATAAAATATTCAAGACCATGTTCAAGGCTTTGCCACTTAAAGCTTCTGGTGAGGGCTGTTCTGTGATGGGGAGTGAAAATGGGGGTCCCTGGAACATCAATTCACCTTTGAAGACCAGGGTTGCCCGGCTTCAGAAAGGACACTTTCAGCCCTGGGCACAGATGTCCCTTTTCTCCCACCCATCCCACCTTCTCCCTGCACTGATTCTAAGACCAGCTTCAGGCTTTGACTTAGGGCTCAGCTCTGCGGCCTCAGTGTTCCTCCAACAGCCCCACCCCCACCCTGGCCACATGGGTGCCATGTCCCACCCACCCCTTAAGATGAGCCAGAGAATCCAGTCCTGCTGAGAGAGATAAGGTCTGTCTCCCACCTGGGCCCTCCTGCTCCGCCTGCCCCAAGTGTCAGGCCCCAGCTCGTCCCACCTGCTGCACCCCTGAGCCCCATCAGAGCCTCCCTCTGAGGCTCAGTAAGAAGCAGGGGCTGCCCTTCTCTTACTTCCCAGAATTACTGATGATGAGCCCAGGAACCTCAGCCCTCCCAGCCCTGCCTTCGCTCATGTGCAAGCTCAGGCAAGCCCTTTTTCTTACTGGGCTTCAGTTTACCTAACTTTTAAAATTAAAAGGTAGGCTAAGGCAATGGCTCTCACCCTGGCTGCACATTACCATCAACTCAGGAGCTTCAAGGAACAAGAAACCAAACAGGGCCATGTTCGTCCTGACCAGAACCAGATCAAAATCTCTTGCATCTTGCACTCTGAGTGGAACTTTGAGTCACACATGGTTTTATAACATCATGCACTCACCATTTGGAAACTGTCACTTCACTGAGCCATGCACATCTTCTAAATGTTGATATATTTCATTATTCAGTATCGAGAAGTCACATTTATTAATAGCACCATTAATCTCATTGGAGAAGTCTTAGAGCACTGGGACACTGGCGAGCTCACAGTAGCAGATGCAAGTGTTATGAAATCGTAATTTTCATTTGAAAATTCAAAGCTTATCAATATTATTGTAATTGTCAGTTGTTTTCCTTGAAGTGACAAGCACACTTCTTTCATTTTTGAGAAAATGTCTGCTGAGCACACAAGCGTGAGTGATCATAATTTGTCTGTCAGTTATTCTTTCAAGAAAAGACAGTGTTCCGTGAACACGGGAGCCAATGTAGTTCACAACTCAAGTGCCATTGTATTCAGCATGAAGCAGGAGTGTTCTGCGTGCACTTCCCGATCGGTCACACAAAATAGTCACACCATGTGTACCCAAGGATTGAGACTAAATAAAACTAGCAGTTTCTCCTGCTTCATTAAGGACATTCTTGAGTGAAACTGACAGTTTCATTTTACTATGAATGTTTGGAGGCACAGAATACAACAACTATTCATCAGAATCGAGAGTCAGTACCAGGATTCATTCAAGGGCATTAGCAGTTTTATCCACGATTATTTTTATACTTTAAATTCAAATGCAGTTCAGTGAAGAACACAACTAGCACCTCAACAGGTGGACCCTACAGAAATGTTTAGGGGAATCTCCCAGGCGTCTGCCAACCAGACGTATAGAGGCTTGCTGTTGGAATCTAAAGATGGTTCGACATATGAAAATAATCAATGTAACACACAACATTAACAGAATAAAGGGTGAAAAAAGGACATGATTATCTCATGATACAGAAAAAGCATTTGACAAAATTCAAAGCCCTTTTGTGATAAAAATATTCCCAAAATTAGAAATAGAAGGAAATTACCTCCACTCAACATAATAAAAGCCATATATGAAAACCCACAGCAAATTTGTACTCAATTGTGAAAGACTAAGATCAGGGACAAGGCAAGGGTGCCCACTTTCATCAGACTACATTCAACAGAGTACTGGAAGTTCTAGCCAGAACAATTAGGCAAGAAAACATAAATAAAAGATATTCAAATGGGAAAAGAAGAAGTAAAATTATCTCTGTAATTTTAAATAAAATTAAATTAAAATGCAATAAAATCATCTGCAGATGGTACAATCTCATAGGTAGAAAACCCTAAAGATTCCACACAAAAAACTCTTGGAACAAATAAATGAATTTAACAAAGTAGCAGGATAGAAAGCCAACCCACAGAAGTCAGTTGCATTTCTATACACGAACAATGAATAATCCAAAAAGGTAATTACAAAAACAATTCTATTTACAATAGCATCAAAAAGGATAAAACACTCAGGAATTAATTTAACCAAGGAGGTGAAAGACTTGTACAAAGAAAACTACAAAACATTGCTGAAAAAATAAAGATGATATAAAAAATGCCATGTTCACAGATTGGAAGAGCTAATATTTTTAAGTTGTCAATACTCTTCAAAGAAATCACAGACTCAATGCAATCCCTATCAAAATCTCAATGATTTCTGGTAGAATTGGAAAAACTTATCCTAAAATTCACACAGAATCTCAAGGGACTCCAAACAACCAAAAATCATCTTGCAAGAGAAGAACAAAGCTGGAGGACTCACACGTCATGATTTCAAAACTTATCACAATGCTACAGTAATCAAAACAATGTAGCACCAGCATAAAGACAGATGTGTAGGCCAATGGAATAGAATCAAGAGCCCAAAAGAAGCCCTCACATATATGGTCAAGTGATTTTTGACAAGGGTGCCAAGACCATTCAATAGGGAGAAAGACAGCCTTTTCAACAAGAGGAACTAGGAAAACTAGATATCCATAAGCAATAAAATGAATTGGACCCTTACCTCACACCATGTACAAAAATGAGCTCAAAGTGGACCAAGGACTTAAATGTAAGCCCTAAGACAATAAAACTCTTAGGAGAAAACATAGGGCAAAATCTTCATGACATTGGATCTGACAATGATTTGGATATGACACCAAAGGCACAGAAAAAAAAAAAAAAAATAGACTCCAAAGAAGTTCTAAAATGTTGTGCATCAAAAGACACTCTCAACAGAGTAAAAAGGCAATCCACAAAATGGGAGAAAATATTTGCAAATCATATATCTGAGAAGGGACTAATATCCAGAATATATAGAGAACTCCTAAAAGTCAACAACAACAGAAAACTCAATTAAAAAAATGGGCAAAGGACTGGAATAGACATTGCTCCAAAGACATACAAATGGTCATAAGCATATGAAAAGATGTTCACAATCACTGATCATTAAGGAAATGCAAATCATAACTAGAGTGGGATATTAACTCACACCTATTAGGATAGCTCCTATCAAGAAAACAGAAAATAGGGGCGCCTGGGTGGCTCAGATGGTTGGGTGTCTGCCTTCGGCTCAGGTCATGATCACAGGATCCTGGGATTGAGCCGCACATCGGGCTCCTGCTCAGCGAAGAGCCTGCTTCTCCCTCTCCCTCTGCCTCTCTCCCTGCTCATGCTCTCTCTCTATCTCTGTGTCTCAAATGAATAAATAAAATCTTAAAAAAAAAAGAAAGAAAACAGAAAATAACAAGTATTGGAGAGGATGTAGAGAAACCAGAACCCTCGTGCGTCATTGGTGGGAATGTAAAATGGTACAGCTAATGCAACAAAATGGCAGTTCCTCAGAGAAGTAAAAATAGAGCTACTATATGATCCATCAATGCCACTCCTGTGTATATCTCCAAAATAATTTAAAGCAGGGTCTTAAAGAGATATTTGTACACTAGGGGCGCCTGGGTGGCTCAGTCAGTTAAGTGTCCAACTAGATCTTAGCTCAGGTCTCGATCTCAGGGTCATGAGTTCAAGCTTTACATTGGGTTCCATGCTGGGCGTGTAGCCTACTTAATGAAAAAGAGAGAGAAATTTGTACACCCATGTTCATAGCAGCATGACTCACAAGAGCTAAAATACATAAACAACCAAGTTCATTGACAGATGAATGCATAAACAAAATATGGCATATGCATACAATGGAATATTATTCAGCCTTAAAAGGAAGGAAAGTCAGGCACATGCCCCACCATGGGTAAACCTTGAGAACACGATGCTAAATGAAATAAGCAAATCACAAAGAGACAAACATTGTATGATTCCACTTAGGTAAGATACTTAGAGTCATCAAAACCAGGGAGACAGAAAGTAGAATGGTGGTTTCCAGTTGCTGGGGGAGTGGGGGAAGGGGAGGTCATCCTTTAATGGGTATGGAGTTTCAGTTCTTCAAGATGAAAGGAGTTCTGGAGAAGGGTGGTGGTGATGCTTTCATGCCATTATGGATATATTTAGTGCCACTGAACTGTACATTTAAACATAGTTAAGATGATAAATTTCATATTATATGTGTTTTATAATTTTGTCTAAAAAAACACAAAAACACAAACAAACAAAAAACCACCAGAGAACTAGTAAGATAGTAAAAACTAGCAGGCCACGATCTGCAAGAAAATGGAGCCAAGCCTATGCCTGCAGCTTCTTTACCCCCGGGGGCACTTCGTTGATACCAGAGGGATTAATAGAGAGGCTGACTGAGCTGTGCTTTCACACCCCTGTGGGTCTGGGACAACAGGAATGCATCCTGGTGAATCCCTCTGGCTTCGGTTGGGATAGCAAAGGGCTGAATGAGGAGTCAAGGTGAAGTGGAAATAGACTTTCTGGAGGAATACAGGTTCCATGTTATCATCTCAGCACCCAGACGTGAACTGAAGATCCCAGATCTCTAGTGCTGTAAAGCACCGACAGAAATGTAAAATTATCCCTGAAAAAGATAACATCCAAGCCTCACTTGATTTCTTCAGACTTTAAAAACACAACACCTGACACACAAGAACACAGGAGTGTACACAGGAGTTAAAACAACATGAACAGAACCAAAAGAAATAACAGAAAATAGAAACAGAATCACAGGGGCCCTAACACGGGAGTTATCAGACATATACTTTTAAGTAACCGTGTTCATAATGATCAAAGAGACAAAGGACACAATTGAAAACTTCAGTATGGAAATGGAAACTCATTTTTTAAAACATGGAAATTGTAAGACTGGAAAGTCCAACTATGAAAATGAAATTGAGTGGATGGGTTTATGAGAAAAGTAGACACAGCTGAAGAGAGGTTTAATAAAATCAGAGATGTCAAGATAAAATGTCCAGAATAAATAATAGAGGTACAAAAGCATGGGAAATAGAGAAGAACAGGCACGAAATGGAAAGAACCCAAGGAAAAGGTTCGCATGCACATAGCCAGAGTCCCAAAAGAAGGTAAGAGATTGAATTAGTCCGAAAGAAAAATTGAAAAGATACTGGCTCGGGATTTTCCAAAGTTGAAGAAAGACATTAAGCCACAGAAGCAAGAAGCCCTACAGATTCCAACCAGGAAAAAATAAAACAAAATCACCACCAAAACATATCATAGCAAAATTGTTGATAACCATAAACAAAGGTTTTTTTTTTTTTTTTAATGAGAGAAAAGACGTTTTCTTCAAAGAGCACCTATCAAAATGACTATCAACTTTTCAACAAACACAATGAAAACTAAGGTATAATGAGTGATAGCTTTAAAGTGCCAAAAACAAAATAAACGCCAACCAAGAATACTACATTCAGTGAAGATACTCTTTGAAAATTAAAGTTTAATATTTGAGCGTGCAGCCCAGGATTGCTGACTACAGACCCCATGCCATGCAGGGGACCTCCAGAACTACTTCATCCCGCACAACTGAAACTTCATACCAACTGAGCAATGCCTCCCCATGTCCCCCCTCCTGCAAACCTCTGTTCCTAGGAGTCTGACTAGTTTAAGGACATCATATAAGTGGAATCGTGTAGTATTTGTCCTTCTGGGGCTCCCTTATTTCATTTTGCATAATGTCCTCAAGGTTTATCCACATCACAGCAAAAACTGTAATTGCACGAAACTGTCCACTTAAAGATGGCAAGCTGAGTAAAAAAATAATCAAGACCCAACCATACCCGTGTAGTGTTGCAAGAGACAGATCTATAGCATATTTATTCAAGGGGAAATACACACACACACTCACACACACACATATATATATATATCTCCTACTAAATCTTACCAAAGCTGTGAAACTATATTACTATTAAAGTAGATTTTAAATGAAAAAAAATTTAGAGATAAAGAGGAACAGCTCACAATAAAATTGTCAGTGTACCAGGAAGGTTAAAAAAAATTCTGAATTTACATGCACCCAGTGATGGGACTTTGAGAAACAACAGCAAACAGAACTACAAGGACAAACAGATAAATCCACATCCACATGGGATGTTTTAATATATGTCTCAGTAGCTAAGAGAAGAAGCAGGAAACATCAGCAAAGACAGAGAAAATTTGAAGAAAGGCATAACAAAATTGAAGTAGGGGATGCATGCGGAAGGCCGTACCAAGCAAGAGGCAGAAGGAACCACTCTCAAGCATGCATATTAAGCAGGTACAAACTGGATGATCTGCTGGAGCCTCAGCCACATCTCCACAAGCCCCAAGGAACGAGAGGTATCTGTTCTATTTCATCATGACGGTTCCGCGAATGACAGCTGGCTTCCCCACCTCTGGCAGAGCTGGGGAGGAGAGGGGGCCTCCGCAGGAGGAGCAGGAGGAGGTCAGCACAAGGCTGCTGTGTGGGGAGCCAGGGTGGCAGCTTAGACACAAAGTGCTCCCCGGACACAGAGGGGTCTGAGCTCACTTTTGAGCTCTGCCCCACGGGGCGCACAAGAAGGATGGGGCGACGAGAATCTCCTGCGATGGAGGAGCGCCCCAGGTGATCGGCAGCCACATAGAACCAGCTCAAAGCATGAGTCAGCAACCTCCTTCCCACCCTCAAGAACAAGGTGCATGAATACCCGCTGCTCCTGGAAGAAGGGGGGACACAGACCATCTGCCCCTGGAGGAGAAGCAAGAACCACTTGACGGAACATCCTGCATCAGCACAAAGCAAAGTCGCCATCCACCCAAGGGGAAGAAGACGCTCCTTCCAAAGACGTGTCCAGATTCCTGGCAGAGCCTGGCCGCCATGAGGGAGGGGCAGGATGCCGGGAAAGCCCCCACTCACGGCCAGCTGGGGCCACCCAGGCAGAGGGCCATGGGGAAAGGTGCCCATCTGACTCTCTGGGTCTGGGGTTAGAGTGCCTTCTCCTTGCGGTCCCTTTGAAACAGCTGTCCGTTGCCTCCCCCAGACGACCAGCGTCCCTACAATGCCCTGACATGATGCTGGCCATTGACCTGCTGCTCCCGGACTGTCGTGCCGCCGAGGGAGCGTCAAATGCACAGGGCAGGGACTTCACCTGAAGTAAGCAACAGCCCCACCCAGGACGAACTCGGAATTCACCTGTTGGATGAAGGACAGGGACGCACCACTACTGATAATAACAAAAAGACCATTTTATTAAGTGCCTACTGCGTGTGAGCGTTGGGCTTGGCCTGTGATCCACATGCCGGCCGCAGAGAGGGAGAGTCTTACCTGACTTTACAGGTGAAGAGGTGGGCTCTGAGTGCAGAACTGAGACCAGCCCTCAGACCCGTCTCACGCAGGAGACCCTGGCTTCACTGCCTCCAGTGAGGACCTGGGGTCATGATCATCCCACAGGGCTGCTCAGACTTTCACCAGGACGTGGCCCCGGGCGGCCGTGGAGGAGGGCCTGCCCCGCCGGGCCCCAGGCCTCCCCATCCCCGGTCTGGGGTTCCCCGGCCTCAGTCACACCAAGAGGCTGCTTCCGGAGCCAGCAGACATTCCAGAGCCCGTGGCATTCCCCCTGGAGGCCCACGTCTGGGGCTGCCCGGTGGCCGGCCTCTGTGACCAGAGCAAGACTCACCGCCGGTCTCCCCATCAGTGCCCACAAACAGCCTGCTCAGTGGCATCCCGGGCACATTTAGTAGCCCCGCATTTACAACCCAAATAAACTCCTCTTTAAGGAGAACACTTTTCCTTCCGTTATTTTATGGGCAACTGGTTAGAGACACTTAGTAAAAATCATTTAAAATAGCAATAAGGCCATGGTAGCTGATCAGGGACGGCGGAGGTGTGCGTCACAAACATCCCTTATCGTGGCGAACCCGGTGGAAAAGCCGGGGCCTCCGTGGGCAGCGCTGGGTGTGGGGGTCAAAGCCCCCCGCGCCAGCCCCAGCCACCAGCAGCCCGCGTGTGACCACTCACTCACGGCCCGCAGATGCCCTGTGAGGTACGGATTGCAAAGATCTCCGTCACACAGGGGGAATCCAAGACACGGAGAAGCATGAAGGTGAAGTTTTAATCCTCCCCAAAGGCATGTTCAAGTGTAAAGATGATCTTGAACCTCTAAGTCCTGAGAACTGAAACACCTGTGAGCCCTTCTTGGTAAAAATCATGCAGATAAAACGCATCCAACCGAGAGATGAAACAAACAAACACAAAAAAACACAAAAACCTAGGAACGAGAAGACACAGTGAGTGAGCGAATGATGCATGCCCACGTTCATATACACACACGTGCACGATCCATGCATCCATGAAACAACCGGGCTCTGACTCCACATTAACACGGAACTAAGACTTTTCAACTATTCGAGGAGTATTGGTTGCGACAGAATGTCCAACTTCCTCACTGCCCAGGCACCACACGGCCGAGCGAAGTCACCTCCAGCAGTTTCCAACGCCTGGCCATCAAGCCACCCACTGTCCCCTGGGTCTTCCCAACCGAGGCCCCAGACACCGTGGAGAGGAGACACATACCCCGCTCCAAATCCCTGACCCCCAGAATCCACAAGCACAACTAGATGGTTGCTGGCTTATGCAGCTGTGGGGGGGCTGTTTGTCACCGGGGAAGTTGCCAATGGTGTGATTATTTCTGAGTGGTAGGATTGTAGGTCGTCTGTTGCTTGTTTCTTTATGCATTACTTGAATTTTTTTTTTTAATGACTAGCTATGGCTCTTACAAAAACAACAATGTCATTGCTTATTGAAAATGCCCTTTCTGCTACATTCTTTGGTCCACCAGACAGCTGATTCCACCCGCAGGTACGTCGCTGCAAATCGGTGTTTCCGCAGCCCGAGTTTATTGAAACGCAGGTTCAGCAGCATGAGACTGCCTTCTTCCTGGGAGCAGTCTGTATGGGGCTGAGGAGAGTCACCCAGAGACTCAGACTCTTCATAGATCCTGCTGCCACTGATGAGGACAAATCACCCGCTTTGGCAATGCATGTGGCCTGATTCTCCAGATAATTGTTTGTGTTCCAAACCACTTTGTACTGTGCTCAGTTGGACACGTGCTTCATGCCTCTGCCAGTTTGGGTGAAGGGCTTAATTCCCTGAAAAATCAGCTTGGCGTGCTGGTGTATGTCAATGCCCTTCCAAGGGAAAACTATCCTGGCTTCCATTATTCAAGAACTGTTCTGTCACTCAGCACTGGAATATCGCCCTAATTAAAAACCTCTCTGCTCCAAATAGCTCCCTTTACTTAGGGCTGTTTCTTTCCCTTATCACAGAAAAGCTGTTAGAAAGTCACTTTTTTTATGTAAGACCCATATGTCTGCACTCTAGCCTGTTAATGGGACGAACCCAAAAACAAAGCAGAAAGAAAACATAAATAGCATATACCCGCAGTTCTCGGCGCAAAGAAAAACACCATCAGAGTGTGTTTACAAATACATCTGCTAATGGGCTAGCTGCACGACAATCACCAGGAAATCTGATAAATGAATCCAAAATAAAGAACCAAATGGAAAAGGGTTTGCTTAATGTTTCAAGGCACTTTTCTGCAGGCTGGAAAAATTCTCGGGAACAGAAAGCACCAAGGCTGAAATCTGGGGGAGCAGACTGCCTGCGAGCCTGGGCCAGGAAGTCAGACATCCCGAGTTCATCCAGACTGTGTCTCCCCCCGGCCGCACGACCTCAGGCAGGTCCCACAACCCTCTGTGCCGAGGAACTGAAGCCTCGGAACGCGCCGAGGTAGGAGACCGTGTAGGTAAAGCAGCGAGCACAGGGTCTGGCTCCCAACAAGCATGCAGAGATGAGTAGCTCACGTTCTCAGATCCGAGATCCAATGACGCACTTGGCCAGCAGTGAGTGAGCTCCCCTCCACAGAAGACACCCACCAGTGGTGGACTGGGGCATCTCCTCCCTCCTCCGCATTCGGTGGCATCATGTGGGTGGCTGGAAGTGGGCCATGGTGGGAGTATTTACACCACGGAACTTGTCAAACATCATAAATCAAACCTTTCCTCTTTTCTTTTCTAATAGAGTGGCTCGTTAAACATTTATCAGGACGCCTCTGGACCCAACAGAAGCAAGATGAGCAGGAGTGATTTAGAGAACACGGAAGAACCGGAGGGTGCAGATTTCGTGGGTCAGACCACATGACCTTCAGAAGTCATTCACTCACTCTTCAAACATGGCGGATGCCGCACAGTGGAGGGGACAGGGCTGCTGGGTGTGGACTCTCCTGTTCTAGAGACCGGAGAGCTGAGGCTCCCATCAGCCTGGGACCTGTTCGGGACCTCAGAGCAAGGGCTGGAGCTCAGCCCCTCCGGCTCCCCCCATCTGCCTCCTGTCGGCTCATCCTGGACCCAGAAGTCAACCGAGAGTCCCCAATAATATCTACACAATAACCAGGTTAGTGGTGTTCCTGGCACACAGAAGTGACTTAGCTGAGCTTCTGGCCCTGAGATCTGCGATTTTGCACAAGAACTACAAGAACCAAACCAAGTAAATAAACCCTTGACGCCCCACATGAACCCACATTTCTAAACCCCACTGGAAAACAGTTAAAAGTGGGGGGAAGGCCTACATTTATTTCCCTGTTCATCTGCACAAGCTACAGAATTAACTCTTTTGTTTTTATTAGGGAACCAATTGAAAAAACCCTCCAAATTAAGGAAATAACTTTACAAAGTCTTATGTTTTCTTATTTTAGAAATATTCATTGTCTCTATATGTCTCTACTATGTGCTTATAGAAAAGCATTTTTCTCCCATTTGCCAATTTTTAATGATTTCAAATTAATTAAGTTTTCATTAAAATGTATTATTATAACGTCCCAGGTACTGAATAGTGATTTTGTTTCCGGGAGAACAAGCCTGCAGGAAAACACCATAAATTTTGCAAGGAGACAGTTTCAACCCTATTCTTTCCTCCAGCTTCTAGAGCAGAGAGTTTGCACAAAGTAGGTTCCAAATATATGGTGGAGAGAACAATGAATGGCAGTAATAATTGTTAGTGTCATTAATAACGAGGGACATTTCTAGAAGATTTCCAAAAGTGTGCCACTACCTTGCATATGTTTCATTTTGTCCCAGCCAGCCTCTGATGTGGACCTGGATATATTCCTTTTTTATTGGGTAATGAGAAAACCAAGGCTGAGAATGTGAAGTCGTTCACCAAAAAAAAAAAAACACACACACAGGCCAAGGCAGAGCTGGTTACTTGAACCTGACCCTTGAACCTGGTTTTCTGACTCAGAACGCACTCGAGGGTGAGCCGTGAAAGAGAGGCGGGACTGTGGCACCAGAAGAAGTTAAGGTGTGTCCTTGAGCAAGATGTCCTCACGCCCTGTCCCAGACCACGTCAGTCCTCAGTGTGGTACAAGGTCTTTTCAAGACCAGTGAGCTGAATTCCAAAATCAGAGTCATTTTAATACTTTGAGAATTTCGAGGAGCTTAGAAAACGTGAACACGGGAGGCAAAAAAAATTTCCCAGGTTATTTAGAAAAGAGAAAATTGACCTTGAATTCTGAGGGCCATTAAACCTTGTGCTATTTGCTCCTTTTTAGTAACACTACCCTGCCGTGCTGAAGGGAGGCCAGATGCTGCAGGGGAAGTGGGGGGCTGAGCAGAACCTCCCTGTGTTTCCCAGACGCTTGATGTCGTGGCAGGAAAAGGGAAACACTAACCTGGATGATCGAGGGAATGCAAATGTTCCTGACTTGGCTTCTTGCACAGTTGGTCTCAAATTATTTGGAGTGAGAAATCGGAGTCCTGGGAGCATTTATATGGTAAGCAACCCAGTGGCTCGATCAGTAGGACAGACAGCGGAAGCCAATCAGGGTTCTTTGGTAAGAAAAGTAAATAAATTCCTCTTTGTTCATTATTGAGTTTTATGATCTTCTCACGCTCTGAGGATGCTTATCTTCATTTCCCACCTTATTCTCTCTTCTCTGGACAGAGGGAGCCCTCACTTTCCCCTGTCCCATCCCCTTCCCCATGCTGAGCGTCTCGGCTAATGGCTCTTTCTTGTGGACTCTCATGGTCCCACCAGCAGAACACAGGGCCATCCCTACCTCACCAACCCGGAGGTAAAGCACTGCATAGAGATACCACAGAGATGCCAACCTGGCCTGCTGTGTCAGCCTGCCTGCCCCTGGCCCTTTGCACGTGTCATGTCCTCCAGCTAGAAGACAGAGCAGCATGGTGGGAGGTGGAGAGCCATGAAAGACACTTCATGTTCCTTGGAACCAGGAGCTGTGGGTTCGAATCCTGCTGGGGCATTACTGTCTCGCCTTGGAAATGGCAATTAGTTCTCTGGCCCTCACCACTAGCACCCATAAGAAAGCCACCTTAGAGACGCTTGAAAACATGTGCCCCCTCAGATGACCGCTGGCCCACAGCAACGGGACAAAGGTGGTCATTTTGTACACGCAACACTGTCCTGCCTGAACGGGGTGGGCCCCTGACCCATTCCCAGGAATAGGGGATTGGGCCCAAGAATAATTCATGTCTTCCACTGGGGACTTGTGCCCTCAGGATCGGGAGCCACAGGAGGCCACAGGGGACAGGGGGGCACAACTCCAGACAGGAGGGTGAAAGTCGATTGCATAAGAAAAGCAGGAAGAAAATGGCGAGAGACTCTGGACATTTCTTCTGATCTGATCCGGTCCAACTCCCAAGGTCCTGTCCACATTCCAGCCCCGGGTCACATGAAAGGCTCAAGAATCCCCATCACCAGCACCTGCTTTCTGTTTTCACTAACCTGAGCCTCTGTTACCTACAGGCAAATGGTTTTCATTAATGCCATAAAAGAGGCCTGTGGAGGAGCTCCTGTCTCACGCCTGGGCCTCCACAAATACCCGTCCTCTTTCCCCACCACCCACTGGGATCAGACCCACTCAGCAAGTGAGCTCTCAGCCCAAAAGGGACTCCGGAACCCACGGGATGCCCTGCTGAGCTTTTGGAGAAACTGAATTCTGATTAGAGCCAGGCTCCACACTCCTTGAAACCTGTGCAGACTACACCAGGAGAACCTGCAGCCTGAGCGGGACGGAGCAGGGAGAAGCAAGAGAGGAGCCTGGGCATCAGGCAGGAGGCTCAGGGGGCATGAGCCGTCACGAGCCACAGGGCACCTGGAGGAGCTCCCTCCTCCCTCACCTGCTGCCACCCAGGGTCAGGGACAGCCCGCAGCACCAGCCCTGCCCTCTGTGCCCTTGGCACACTCTGTGCCCCAGGCTCTGGCCAGTGCTTGTCCACTGCACCCAGGCCAAGATGAGCCCAGGCTGAGGGCCAAGCCCAGGGTGGATGGCACTTGGTGTCAAGACGCTGAGTGCCCTTTGAAGCAATGTCTCCTTGGCTCGGATGAAACCCAAAGAATTTATGCTCCTCGATCCTTGATGACATTATTTAAATTGTCTCTGATTTATCACTAACTCAATATGCATTGTCATTTTTAAGTAATTACAGAAAATACAGAAATCTAAGTGTGATTACATCAGGAGCACTACTCCAAATGAATACGGCGTCTGCCTCCAGTCCCTCAGTAATGTGGATCGATGCCTACTGATTTTTTGAACGTGAACATGTGAGAGGACCTTGAAGCTCCATTACTCTGGCTGGAGCATAACTCTTCCTTCACTGGCCCATGAGGGCCGGGCCGTGGCCCATTCTTCCTCCCACACTTCTGCAGGCACCTGTCCACCCGAAGATCCTGTGGGTCTTTCTCTGGGCCAGTGCCCCTCGGGGTCAGCAGGGTGCAGGGTCCTGCAGGACGGGTCCAGCCACAGCCTGTGCCCGAGATGCCCAAAGTCAGCTTTCTCTCAGGCGTCTTCATCAGACAGGTAAATACATCACTTGCCAGGCGGGTGCCAGGTCCAACGAGGGACACCAAGAAAGACGTGACCCGTGTCCAGGCAACATTCTGAGTCCCATCTAAAGAGCCTGACGCAGGGATTTGAATCACGAGATCTGAGGTGTGGTCCGCTCTGCTTCCTCCTGGCTAGATGGCCCTGGGACACCCTGACCTTGCTGAGCTCCAGGTTACCCTCCATAAAACAGGACTAATATCTGCCACATCTACTTCACATGGTGGCTGGTTGAGGTGAGAACTGAGGGGATTCATAAAAAAGCATTTTTAGGTTGTGAAGTGCTGTACGAGAATGGGGCAAAATTATTAGAGAAGAACAGCGACTTACAGAAAATACAGTGCTCCATCAAAGGCCAGAGAAGTGAGAAGCGTTCTCCATAGGAATGTACACTACTCCACTCACTTTCTTGTAAATAAGAACAGAACTCATGCAACTATTTAACATAAACAATAAATAACGACATATGATCCAATTCCTTAAAACGGATTATTAAAAGAAGGAAGATGGGACAGGGCTTGGTACACAGTAGGTGCTTAAAAATATTTGTTGCATGAATAAATGAGAAAAGAGACACAGAGAGGGGAGAATCTGTGTGCCTGATGAGAAGCCACAACTGGGAAACAGGAAGCAGAAAAAGGTGCTCGGTGGGGAGACAGAGAGCCACAGGGGATCCGGCGTGGGATGGGCAGCCCTGGGGACCACTGAGGGCAGCTGAAAGCTGCTCCAGAGGGAGAGAAAACACGGAAGAAGAAAGATGGGGTGGAGAGGAGAAGCCAAAACCCTCACCCACAGCACAGGGATGTTCAAATGTTCAGAAAGATAGAAAACAAAACCAATAACTAGAAGATGAACTGACTCCAGCTGAGATTCATTGCATGGGACAATTTGTCTAAGACTAAAATCATTATGTTCAGGATGCTTGAAGAAGCAACAGAAGTGAATAAGGGAGAATGTACTTCTTTTTAAGATTTATTTATTTATTTATTTATTTATTTATTTGAGAGAGAGAAAGTGAGAGACAGAAAGAACAAGCAGGGGGAAGGGGCAGAGGGAGAGGGAGAAGCAGGCTCCCCGCTGAGGAGGGAGCCCGATGCGGGGCTCGATCCTAGAGCTCTGGGATCATGACCTGAGCCGAAGGCAGATACTTAACTGACTGAGCCACGCAGGCGCCCCAAGAACGTACTTTTAAAAGCACAAGAAACTACAGAAAAATAAAATAGGCATATAAGCCGGGCGCCTGGGTGGTTCGGTTGGTTAAGCGACTGCCTTCGGCTCAGGTCATGATCCTGGAGTCCTGGGATCGAGTCCCGCACCGGGCTCCCTGCTCAGCGGGTAGTCTGCTTCTCCCTCTGACCTTCCCCCCCTTCATGTGCTCTCTCTCTCTCTCATTCTCTCTCTCCCAAATAAATAAATAAATAAATCTTTAAAAAAAACAGGCATGTAAACAATAATCATAGATGTTTATTTTTTAAATTAGAAAGCAGGATAATTTTTTTAAAGTTCTTGAAATAAGATATGTGATAAAAGGAACACATTTTGGGCAGAACAGAGTTAAAGGGAGAATTAGTGAATTGGAGAGCATACTGAGAAACTCAGCTGAAATGCAGTGCGACAAACGATTTATGTAGGCGCACAGACGTGGACGTACGTGCACACACAGCATTTTGTCAGTTCCAGATGTACTCTTTCACACACAACACGCCTGAAATCAGAATACATGTTACAGCCAAAGGTCACATACTATCACACTCTGTCTAGACTGGGGACACCTCCCAGAGAGAACCGGCAATTGCTCTGCCAGGCCCCCAAAAGTACTACCAACGTACAACCACTTAGAGTAAAATTTGTAGTGAAGACTTGGATTCAAACTGTACCCCTGAGTGTGTACAGACCTGGGGTTTAAAATCTCAGGGGAATGTTTTCTACCCAGTGGGTTCATTTGTCACTTCCTCTCACAGCCGTTCAGGGTCCCAAGTGTAGGTGTGGGTCTCCGATCAGACTCCTCACCCTTGGAGTGTGTCTTGTGGCCAAGAAAAAGAGCAGGTCCTCCTTCCATCAGCGGCATCTTGGGTCAGTGGAGGTGTGTTTATGTGCACACCTACACACACTCACACACAAACAGGTGATGTCATATCTACCTAATAACTATTTCAGAAGAAGAAAAGAGATACGTTTCTGAAAAACGAAGAGTTTAATTTTTTCCAGATTTGGAGAAAAATAGGAGTCCTCCATCCAAAATTGCAGTGTAAGTACAAAGCAGGATAAACCAAGAGAAGTCCACATGAGGACACCCAGCGGTGAAACCGCAGCAAGATGGAAAGAGAGTCTTCAACGCCAGCTGAGACACAGGACGGATACCAAAGAGGATCACAAAGTAGACCGACAGCAGTTTCATCAACCACAACAGAGGCCAGAAGAAAATGGACGAGCGCCTTCAAAAGGCAAAAATAATCACCAACCTACATCTTGGACCAAGACAAACCATTATTCAGGGAAACGAGGAAATAAAAACTCACAAGGACTAAAAGGATGTACCACCAAAGACTCTCAAGACCAGACCCCGGAGACAGCCCTGCAAGGGGAGAAGGGCCCCTAGATGGAGCTCACAGCACAGCAGAGGGAAAGCAAGCTTTAGACGCTAATGACGCACAGAATGATGACATTTTGACCTGTGACACGGAGACAGCAGGTTTGGGGGTTTAAAGGCAAAATTACATCATGGGTAACAGTACAGAAGGGGTGATGGTAGAGTGGCCGGTGGGCGGGCAGAGTGTGCGGAGGTCCATGTGAGCCCACGCCGCCCACCCCGTAGCCAGCCTTCCCCACAATGCTCTCCCAGGGGAACACCACTTGGGTTTAAGACATCAACTTCATGGAACTTAGAGAGGTCTCAAGGCAATATTTTCAGCTATTATTTATATGGAAAACTTTATTATTTAGGTACCCGAAGCTCAATTCAACATTTTAAACACAACAATCTGCAGGAGGTTCCCAGTTATGATCCAAACACAAATGGCAGAAGGTTAGAATCCCATGTATAAAGGTTTTGAAAGCCCACCAAGCACCATGGGCAGGGGGATACTTCTGGGATGCCGCTGTCCGAGAAAGGCATCACTCCCTGAGGGCCATGCCGAAGTGGTGTTAATACCAACCTCAAATTTCACCGCAGTGTGACAGGAAACTCCAAAAGGAGAAAAAAAGCAGCCTGATGTCTCCTGAAGCCCCATATAAACAAATTTATGAAAGTCAACATCAATGCTAGGAGGGAGATTATATTTTGCAATCGTTTCATCCGACAGTGTTAACCAACTCCTCTGAAGATTTGTCAAGGCTCCTCCTGGTGGAGGGCGGGGGGGGTCTCCGAAGTGGCCCTCAGGGTGATAGTCATCACGGGTCTCCAGAGTCTGACCACCTGCCCTGGATGACCCCTCTCGCCCAGCCCCCCTGCCCGTCCCCTCCACAACCTTCCATAACTGCTTCCTGCATGCCTTATTCTCAGCTGACTTTGAGCTTCAGAGAATTTGCCTTGACTTTTATTAAAAACTTTCATCTGCATTTTTCCAACACGTGTATTTATCTGTGTGTGTTGTTTGCCATGCTATGTGGCAAACATAATGTTTGCGGAATGGCATATAAACTAGATACATTACTGCCTACAAAGCAGCAGCTGGTCAACAACCATAACAAGTGTTGGCGGTCTGGAAGTGCTGCTTGAGCATTTCCTGTCCTAGGATGCAGGTTTTCCATTTTACTTAGGCACTTCTCTGTGGTTTAGATACACTGTAGGAAATCAGTTGAGAGTTTGGGGTTGGTGTACAATGCATAATAAGTTTTTCCCTTTCAAATGACTAATGGGAACTAATCTCCTGGTCAGCACATTTGCATAGAACTGGTTTTCGGGAGTTCATGGATGACCAATGGGAAGACAGACCCTAGACTCAGGATGTGCATTTCACTGGGAAAAATGCACACTTAAGTTTTTATGTTTAAAATTGTACAGAAAAACCACTGAAGTCATATAATTGCAATATATAACCTCCAAACCAACAAAGGGGAAAAAAAGAAATTTAGGAAGTACTCTTTATCAACAGAAAGCAAAAAAAAAAAAAAAAAAATTGATGGAGTAATCCAGACATAAGTCTAAACATATAAGTGATCAGAATAAATGTAAAAGGAGTAAAATTGTGGAGTAAAAGTCCAAAAATATTACATTGTATTTTTTTTATTAACATATAATGTATTCTTTGTTTCAGGGGTACAGGTCTGTGTTTCATCAGTCTTACACAATTCACGGCGCTCACCATAGCACATACCCTTCCCAATGTCCATCACCCAGCCACCCATCCCTCCCACTTACATTGTATTTTTAAATTCAGCTAATTCCTGATTACCAGAAATGTACCTAACAGCAAATCACACTGAAAAGGTGAAAATAAAGGAATGGAAAAATATTTACACATAAAATACTAAATAAAAGAAGGGGAGGTAGCAAGATGGAGTATAATTTAAGGCAAAAAGCTTTAATAGGGATTAAAAAGGAACATCATGTAGAAAAAAAAAAAGAAACCAAAAGTAGTAAAAGAAACCAAGAAAAGAACTTACAGAATTTTCCAAATTCACAATTATTATGAGTTTTTTTATTTATAAGAAATTAATGTATCAGGCGCCTGGGTGGCTCAGTTGGTTAAGCGACTGCCTTCAGCTCAGGTCATGATCCTGGAGTCCCGGGATCGAGTCCCGCATCGGGCTCCGGGCTCCCTGCTCGCGGGGAGCCTGCTTCTCCCTCTGACCCTCCCCCCTCTCATGTGCTGTCTCTCTCATTCTCTCTGTCTCAAATAAATAAATAAAATCTTTAAAAAAAAAAAAAAAAGAAAGAAATTAATGTATCAAACAAATAAAAGCTAATAAGAATTTGAAATTCATTTGAAATGGCATAGGGACTAGAATAACCAAAACAATTGTGGGGGGAAAAAAGGTGAGAGATTCTCACTGATTCTAAGACTTCCTATGATACCGTAGCAATGACAGGAGCATGGTGTTGGCAAGAGAACACACGGACATAGATCAGTAGGACAGAATGGAGTCCAACAGCTTACCACGTGAATATGGCAGATTGACCTTCAGCAGGGGTGCACTGGTGACTTAATGGATAAAGGATAACCTTTCCAACTATTGTACATCCCTACGCCAGAGGGGAGACAGACAGACAGGCCAGAGGGGAGACAGACAGGCCAGAGGGAAAACAGACAGACAGGCCAGAGGGGAAACAGGCCAGAGGGGAGACAGACAGGCCAGAGGGGAGACAGACAGACAGGCCAGAGGAGAGACAGACAGGCCAGAGGAGAGACAGGCCAGAGGGGAGACAGACAGCCCAGAGGGGAGACAGACAGACAGTCCAGAGGGGAAACAGACAGAGAGCCTAGAGGAGAGACAGACAGATGGAGGGGGGAACGCTGCACTTCCCTTTGCACCTTTTACAGAATTTAACTAAAAAAATAGATGATCGAGTTAAATATAAAACATGAACTATGAAACTTCTCGAGAAAAGCAGAGGAGAAAATCTTTGTGACCTTGGGTCGGGCAAAGAATTTTTAGATCCAACCCTAAGAGCATGATCCGTAACAGAAAAAATACATAAATCAGACTTTGCCAAAATGAAAACCTTGTGCTCTGGGCAAGACACGGTTAGAGAATGAAAAGGCAAAGCCACAGACTCGGAGCAAGTACTTGCAAATCACACGTCCCACAAAAGATTTGTGTCTGCCGTATGTAAGGAAGAACCAGGAAAGCCCGGCAGTAAGAAAACCACACCCCAAGGAATAGGCAAAAACCTGAGTGGACGTTTCACCAAGAAGATAGCTGGGTGGCCACGAGCACAGGAAGGCACTCAGCATCATTGTCATCGGGAAGATGCAAATGCAGGCCACATCAGATGCCACGGCACATGCACTAGAATCACTAAAGCTAAAACAGCAGTACTAAAAAGCTAAAACCACTGCACCAAGTGGCAGCTGGGATGCAGACCAGGCAACTGGGTTTCTCATTCATTGCTGGTGGGAATGCAAAGTGGCACAACCACTTCTTACACAAGTGGCAGCTTCTTATGAAAAGAGGAGGCTTCTTACACAAAAGGCAGTTTCTTATGAAGTTCAATAAACAGTTACCCAAAGACCCAGCAATCTCCTCCCTTAATGAGAAATTACAATGTGCAGTCAGCCAGAAATCAGGATGTAAGCATTTGTCTCCAAAATGGAAACAGCCCAATGTCCTTCCATGGGTGAACAGATCAAGAAACAGACAAGGCAGCTTCTCGAACCTGATCAGGACTCTCGGAAACCTACAGCAAATTCAGGAAGCCACTTCCCTGATAGTCAGTGACCATCTGCACAATGGAATACTACGCAGAAATAAAAATAAGGAGTTCTTGATTGGCACCAACAAATGGGTGACTCTCAGATACATTCTGCTAAGTAAGCGATGCCTGACTAAAGAGGCTGCATACATCATCCCCTTTCTATGACATTCTCAAAAAGCAAACGTCTGCGGGTACAGAGCAGGCCAGCTGTGGTCAGGGCACATGGGGAGGGAGAGAAGCTGATCACAACAGAGCAGCACAAAGGAGCTTGGGGATGTTACAAGCTTTCTATATCTTCACTGCAAGGTTAAACGACTATGCATTTGCCAAAACTCACCATTATGTGCGATAAGAAGTTCATTATATCCTAGGTAATTTTCTTTATTTGAAAAAAAAGAAACAAAGAAATACATCCAACTCAGACACCCAAGCTGGACAAGATAGTATAAAAGGAGAAAATTATAAAGCATTCTTACATAAAAATATAGACAGAAATACTTTTTAAAAGGTGCCAACAATTCCTATGTAGTGCTGTATAATAAATACGTCATTACTGCATTGGGTTTTTCCGGGAATTCTAAAACATTTCAACCTAAGGAAACCTATTATCATGATGCACCAAAAGTAACAATAAAAAAGAACATATGTAATCACTTAAGTAAATACAAAAATGGCATTTGATAAAATTCAGTACCCGCGCAGGACAAAAGTGCTTAGCAAAGAATAAAAGGTTGCAACTTCTTTATGGTAATCAAGTCTTGCAGGAACTGAGAGCCGACCTCAGAAGCCATTTCATTACAGTTGGCAACCAACATGGATGTGGTCTCCTACTGCTTCTGCTTTATCTTGTTCTAGAAGTCTTAAAAAGCAAGAAAAACAAAAACAAGCAAAAAAAAAAAAACTAACTAAGGAAAACTCTGCAATATAAACATTAGATCGGGAAGGAAGGGACAAAAATCTTCATAATTTGGAAACCATATCATTCCTTTGTTATAGAACAGCTCTGTGGAGATGTAATTCATGCAGTATACATTCACTTGGCAAAGTGAACAATTCCAGGACTGGGGGCATATTTGGAATTGGACAACCATCACCACAATCACTTTTAGGACATTTCTGTCGTGACAAAAAGAAAGCCCGAACCTGCTAGCAGCCCCTCCAACCTCTCCCCCACCCCACCCCTGTCCCGGGCAAACACTGATCGACCTGCTGTCTCTCTAGACTTGCTTATTCTGGACACCTTGTTGAATTAGAACCCCATCACATGGGGATTTTTGTGCCTGGCTTCCTTCACTCAGCATCACGCTGAAGCACATGCCAGTACTCTACTTCTTTTTTTCTTTTTTAACTGAAGAATAATCAACATACAATGCTACATTTGTTTCAGGTGTATAACGTAGTGAGTCAATATTTACATACCTTGTTTAACAGTCAGCACAATAAGAGTGGTTCTACCATCTGTCACTGTTACAGGACTATTCCCCATGGAATTCCTTGTGTTGTACATCACATGCCAGGTCTTGCTTATTTTATAACTGGAAGATTGTAGCGCTCAATCCCCTTCACCTGTTTTGCCCACCCCCACCCCCTCCCCTCTGGCAACCACCAGTTTGCTCTCTGTGTCTATGAGTCTGTTTCCATTCTCTTTGTTCACATGTTTTGTTTTTTAGATTCCACATATAAGTGAAGTCATACAGTATTTGTCTTGCTCTGACTGGCTTATTCACTTAGCATAATACCCTCCAGCTCCATCCATGTTTTAGCAAATGCCACGACATCATTCTTTTTGATGGCTGAGTGATATTCCACTGGGTATATGCACCACACCTTCTTTATCCGTCCATGTATTGATAGACATTTAGGTGGCTTCCACGTCTTGGTGATTGTCAATAATGCTGCAATGACTAAAGGGGTGATGTGTCTTTTTTAATTAGTGCTTTCATTTTCTTCAGATAAATACTGAGAAGTAGAATTCCACTTGATTTGCATTTCCCTGATGACGAGTGATGTGGAGCATCTTTTCATGTGCCTGTTGGCCATCTGGATGTCTTCTTTGGGGTAAAAAAAAAAAAAAAAACATGCAAGCAAAAAGAGAGTAGGGTGAAATATTTAAAGTGTAGAAAGAAAAAACATTAGCCTAGAATCCTGTGCAGAGAGATTACCCTTCAACCATGAGGGAGAATAAAGACTTCCAGACAAAAAGAAAACTGAGAGAACTTGCTGAAAGTGGAACAACCTTTCATGAAATACTATGAACGAAGTTCTTTGCAGAGGAAGAAAATGATACAGACCATATGCTTAGATTAAAATAATGAACGAAAGCTTCGGAGAAGGAACAAATGAAGGTAAAATGATATTTTTTTTAATTTTCTTTATTCTTACCTGATTTAATAAATAACTATTTGTTCAAAGCAGTGATAGCACGAATATACTGTGTGATCACTGCACATGGGTGAGTGAAATGAATGACAATGATTTAATGAGGGATGGGAGAGAACAAGTGGGAATATTCTGTGAGAAGTTACCTGAATTGGCCGGGAAGTGGTTTACTTCTAGAGTATATTAAAAAAGCTAACCATTATTTAAAAAGCTATATTAACCCAGCTAACCATTTGCTGTCTATAAGGAAGTGACTTTAAATATAAAGACACAGGTAAATTTTAAGTAAAGAGATGGAAAAAGATATCCCATCCGTACACTAATCAAAAGAAAACTAGAGAAACTATTAATTTAAAAACAAGGCAGACTTCAGAACAAGGAAAATATCAGGGATTAAAAAGGGGCCCTGCATAATGATAAAGGATCGTCCCCAAAAGACATAACAGTTAACATGCATGCATCTAAAAACAAAGCTCCAAAATATGTGAAGCCAGAACTGATAGAACTGATACAAGAAATGGACAAATCCACTGTTACAGTTGGAGACATCAACACCCCTCTGTCAAGGAATGGACAGATCCGGCAAGCGGACAATCAGTAAGGATACGGTTGACCTGAACAGCTCCATCAATCTCTTACTGACATTTATAGAATAGGTCATCTGACAACAACAGAATACACATTCTGTTCAATCACACATGAAGCGTTCACCAAGATAGATCCCATGCTGGGCCATGAAACACAACTTAAGAAATTTAAAAGAATGAAATCATATAAAATATGCTCACCGACCATCATGGAATCAAATTAGAAGCCAATAACAGAGAGCTGAAAAAAATCTCAAAATATTTGGAGATTAAATAACTTTTATGTAACACCTGGGTCATCTTCTTCATACAAGAAGTCTCAAGAGAAATTTAAAAATATTTTGAACTAAATGAAAATAACAACTTATCAAATTGTGTGGAGTATAATGAAAGCAGTGCTTAGAAGGGAATTTATATCATTGAATGCATGTATTAAAAAGGAAGAAAAATCTAAAATCAATAAGCTTCCACCTAAGGAAGCTAAAGAATGAAGAGCAATATAAACCTAAAGCAAGGAAAAGAAAATAAATAATAAAATTTGGAGCAGACATCAATGACATCGGAAATAGGAAATCAATAGAAAAAGTCAATGAAATCAAAAGCTGCTTCTTTGAAAAGATCATTAAAACTGATAAAATGTTAGGCTAACAACGTGAAAAAGACACAACTTACTAATCTCAATGATGAAAGAGGAGTCATCACTCCTGATTCCATGGACATAAAAGGATAGTAAAGTAATATTATGAATAACTCTATGCCCACAAATTTGATAACATAGATGAAATGGACCAATTCCTTGAAAGAAAACAACAACCAAAACTCACACAAGGGAAAACATACAATCTGAATCTAAATCTATTAAATAAGTTGAATCAATAATTTAAAACATTCCCAAAAGAAAGCACCAGGCCCACATGGTTTCACTGGCAAATTCTACCAAACATAATACCAAGAAATAATACCGTTCCTCTCCAACTTCTTCCAGGAAATAGAAGCAGAAGGACAATTTCCTACCTCATTCTATGAGGCTACCATCATACTAATACTAAAACCAGATAAAGGCATCCCAAGAAAGGAAAACTATAGACCAATATTCATCATGAACAAAGATGCAGAAGTCCTCATCAAAATATTAGTAAATTGAATCCAACAATGTGTAAAATGAAATATATGCCTCCATCAAGTAGGACTGTTTCCACGTACACATTCAATTAATGTGCACCATCACATCAACAGTTTAAAGAAGAAACATCACATGGTCATACCATAGATACAGAAAATGCTTTTGACAAAATTCAAAATTTCATCGATGATGACAAAACCTCTCAGCAGACTAAGAACAGAAGGGAATTTTCTCAATTTGACAAAGAACATCTACAAAAAACTTATATCTGGTATCATACTTAATGTTGAAAAACTAGATGCTCACCCCCCTAAGATCAGAAACTAGGCAAGTATGTTCCCTCACACCACTCCTATTAACATTGTACTGGAAGCACTAACTAATGCCATAAGACAAGAAAGAAGCCAATCTGAGGAGGCCACATACTACATAATTCCAACCATAGGATATTCTGTAAAAGGCACAACTATATAGATAGTTAAAAAAAAAAAAAAAAATCAGTGGTTGCCAGGAGTTGGGAATAGGGGAAGCACAGAGGATTTTTAGGCCAGGGGAAGAAGCCTATATGAGTCTGTAACAGTGGATACATGACATTGTACATTGGTCAAAACCCATGGAGTGTGAAAGATAGAAGGAACCTTTGTGCAAACCACGGACTTTAGTTACAATACCATATTGATAATGGTTCGCCGGTTGTCACAAATGTATCACCCTAACGCAAGATAATAAAAACAGGAAAAGGGGCGCCTGGGTGGCTCAGTCGTTAAGCGTCTGCCTTCGGCTCAGGTCATGATCTCAGGGTCCTGGGATCGAGTCCCGCATCGGGCTCCCTGCTCTGTGGGAGGCCTGCTTCTCCCTCTCCCACTCCCCCTGCTTGTGTTCCCTCTCTCGCTGTGTCTCTCTCTGTCAAATACATAAATTAAAAAAAAATAATAATAAAAAAAAAATAATAAAAAAAAAAAACAGGAAAAATGGAGGAATGGTATACAAAAACTCTCTGTACTATCTGCTCAGTTTTTCTATAAGGCTAAAACTGTTCTAAAAAATAAAGTCTATTAATTTTTTTAAAAAGAAAAATATGCAAGACACATAAAACAATACAGTTAGTTGGGGAGTGTACTGTGCTCATGCAAGGGAGGGGTTGACATTAAGATGGTGTCATTTCTACAAAGTCAATGCATACTTTTATCACAATTCCAATCAAACCTCAACAGCATGCTTTGTGGAACCTGAGCAGCTCACTCTAGGATTCATCTGGACAAGCAAAGGCTCAGAACTCGCTAAGAAAATAAGGAATTACAAAACAGGGGACTGGGATGTGTCCCACCAAAGGGCAGAGCAGTTAAAGGGGGCAGACATCATTACAGGGACAGAAAAATGAGCCTGTGAAACAGGACTCACAGAAACAGACCCACGTACCAGTAGGAAGCTGATTTTAATAGAGTGACATTAAAATCAGTAGGCAGGGGCCCCTCTCCAACACCCATACCTGGGAACAAGGAAAGAGCTGAGCCCTCCCCAGGGACAAGTGCCCAGCTCGGAAACTCAGTCTCTGAGTGGGAAGTGAGAGGACCTGTTTCTGAATGCCCCTGCGTCTAGCCAGAGACTCTGAAAACCTCCAGAGGAAGGCAGGAAGACCCTAGGCTTAAAACTATTTCTACCATTTTCCATATACAATGCCCAACATCCATCCAATCAATATCAGCCAAGTACACAGCAAGGCAAAGCACAAATCGGTAGGGAACAAATGAATTATTCTGTAAATGTTGCTGGAATGAGTGTTCACGTACAGAAAATAAAATTTGAACCCTGACGTAGTCCTGCAGAGTACGAGGTTGGAGGCTTGGCTAAAATATTTTACAGCAGTAATCAGCTGTTTTTGTAAGTTCAGATCACATATTTTCAGCCAATCCAGCTGACAAGTATGGCTGGAATGCATGTGCTGAGCATGACTCTCAGGACCCCTGCTTAGGCACTGGGGACTCACTGGGACCAGCGGCGATGGTGGCAGATTGCATCGCGGTGTTCCAATCTAAGAGCCGCCATGGTGTCAATGTCCTTGTAAAGGCCCCTAAGATCTCCAATCATGTTACATTGAAACTCCAGCATACACACATTATGTGGTTGAAGAAAATCTCCTTTAAAAAGCCACATTCCAGAATCTCATATCCTCCTCCAGGTAGTGTTTTCCTATATCAGCAACCCTCCAGGCTGCATTCTGCATAGACCGTGGGATACTGACCAGAAATCCAAGGCTTGCCATCTCCACTCCGTGAGGCTCTGACACGTGCAATGCATGGTTGATAACACTAACGAGGGGATGCGCCCAGCACAAGCCCCACCTCACCCAACACACATGAACCCACTTCTATCAGATAAAAGACATATGTGGTAGAAAGAAAACTCCAAAGTTTTTAAAAGAAACTATGAGAGCTTATGAGATTTCTTTTTTTTTTAAAGATTTTATTTATTTATTTGACAGAGAGAGACACAGCGAGAGAAGGAACACAAGCAGGGGGAGTGGGAGAGGGAGAAGCAGCCTCCCCATGAACAGGTAGCCCGATGCGGGGCTCGATCCCAGGACCCTGGGATCATGACCCGAGCCGAAGGCAGACACTTAACGGACTGAGCCACCCAGGTGCCCCGAGCATATCAGATTTCTTAATACACACACACACACACACACACACACACTAACCCACAAACTAGAAAGGAAGAGAATTTTGTTCATCAGAAAGACCGCACAAAGGTAAGTCACAGCCCAAAGGGGAGGCAATTTCAGCTAACATAACTGAGAAGGTATCAGTACTTGGAATATACAAAATACACAGACAGGCCACAGGAGAGAAAATATGAATTCGAGTTCTCCAGGGAAACAGAACCAAGAGGAGATACAAATAGCATTTGTTTAAGGAATCAGCTCACACAGTTACAGGGGCTGGCAGGTCTGAAGTCCACTGGGCATGCCAGTGGGCTGGAAACGGAGGCAGGAGTTGATGTTGCAAACTTAGGACAGAGTTTCTTCTTTTCTGGGAAGCCTCGGCATTTGTTCACAAGTCCTTCCACTGATTGGGTGTGGCCCACCCACACTGTCTGGGGCAATCGCCTTTACTTAAAGTCTACTGACTGTAGGTGTCAACCACGTCTACGGAATACCATCACCGAACAGCCAGGCTGGGGTTTGATTAAGCCCCTGGTTATTGTAGCCTAGCCAGTCGATACACGAAAACTAGGCATCACGGCCCTCAAACGTGACAGGATGCCCACAGCGGCTATCAGGGAAGGGCACGTTACACCCAGCACGACATCCCAGAGGGTCCGTCTGACCATGCCTCGTGTTGTCGAGGGTGTGGAGGGGTCAGACCCCGCGTTCACGGCGGCAGCACAGAAAAGGGGGGCCCGGACAGCTCCTGAGTGACCAGAGGCTGGGGTTTATCTCTTCAGCCCTCGAGCAGGATGGCCAGGGTTTGCATCTTGGCCCTGGCGCCTCCCGGCCACGTGACCTCAGGGGAGACACGTAGCCTCCGTGGGCCTCGGCTGCCCCATCTGCACCACGGGGATAATACAGCCTGGGCGTCGTGGGCTGCTGTGGGGACTGACGAGCCGATGTGTGGAGTACGTGTAAGGGGACCCTGGTACCTGGGAGCGGGGACCACTGAGCAGCGTCCAGCAGACGGGCACACCCCTTAAACGCAGCCGCTCCCTTTCCAGAATGCTCCCACCACGGAACTCGGCCCCATAAATTCACGGTGAGGAGGCTGACGCTGCCCAGGGCAACCGCGTCGCCAACAGCCAAAAACCCACCAGAGCAGGAGTGGAGGGATGAGGCCCAGTCAGTGCTACATAGCGGCTTAAGCTCAATGGGCTCCCAGGTCGTAGGTTTTGAAAAAATTATACAATATGGAGATGCCATCCATGTGGCATTTTAAGCCACACAATACTGGATATTGTTTATGTACAAATACACACATAGTAAAAGAATAAAAATGATGCCTGCCAAACTCAGTGAGTGGTTGCTTCTGCAGAGAGGGAGAGGAAGGGGCTTCAGGTGTGGTCTTCATTCTTTCGAAACAAAGTATCCGAAGCCAATATTGCAGAATGTTAACATGCTTTAAATCTCCCCGTGAATATAAAGGTGTTGAGTGAATTTTTCCCTACTTCCCTAGATTAGGGGTTGGCCAGTTTTTCCTGTAAATGCCTAAGCTAACGGGTGTGGCTGTGCTCTGATAAAACTTTATTTGCAAAATCACCAGCCAGCTAGATTTGCCGACCGTTAGTCCAGATGATCCAAATTTTTCAATTTTTTTTTTAACTCCCTTCAGCCTGTTCTTCACTCCGAGGCAAACTGCAAGGACAAAGGGTCCTAGGTGAAGGAGGCCACCGCCCAGCCCTGGACACCATGCAGAGCGAACACATAGCAGAGAACAGAGTCACCAACCCACCCATCCACCCACCCGAGCCATTCTCCCCACTCCCTCCAGGACTCTCCACTTGCCCTCAGGCATTCTCTGCCCTGATACATTTGGCTCAGACTTGCAGAGTTTTCCAAGTTCTTCACTTTGAGCATGATCAAGCTCTCCTTTTTTTCTCCTACGAAGTCCTCAAAGCAGAAGCTCCAAAGTGAGCTCCAGATCTTGGAACCAGAGAACCACCAATTTCTGGGCAATCCAGGGGCCACTGTTTCATCCCCAGGATGCAGACCCAGCACCTTCCTTGCTCCTCACCAGCGGGACTCCCCATGGTGTCCACTCGCCTCTAGACCCCGCTCAGCCAGCATTCAGAGGGCCCCAAGCAGACCCCATGTGCCCCCCCCCCCCAGCAAAGTCATCGGCTCCAGGAGAGCAGAAGTGGGGCCTGGCCCCAGGACACACCCCTTCCATTTGCACGATAGGAACACAGTGAACATTCGTTGCACTGATGGGTCGGCTGTGCTCACAGAAGCTTACATGGCCTAGAATCCCATCAGTTCCCAGGAAACTCAGAGCAAATGCAAGCCTGCGGCAGGAGAACGAGAGGCCCAGAGAAGGAAGAAGGTGCTGAGAGTGATAGGCGACCACTGTGTCCTGAATCCCCGCACACGAGCTGCAGCCCCGACGGCCTTTTCCCTCCATGTGAACGCCAGTGTTGTTGGCTGCTGAGGGGCTGGGAATCCTGAGAGATGGGAAGGCGGGGAGCACAGCCTTTCCCAGAGGACAGGGGAAGCAGCCTTGGGTTCGGCTCCAGGTCAGGCAGGGAAGGGGGCTCAGAAACCACCCACCCTGGTGCCATCCTATTCAAAGCAGCCTCACTGCTGTACCAGAAGGGGAGGAGGGAATGGGGTCCTTGCCGGGGCAGGAGGGCACAGGGGGCCGGGGGGGACCAGCAGCTCCCAGGCCTGAGGATTCCTGTTGCGGTCGGAGCTGAGATGGGGAGGGAGGCCGTGTGTCTCCGCGACAGAGCCACCCAGATGCAGAATGACAAGCAGTCAAGGGTGAGGGCTCAGAGCACAGAGAATCTTAACACGGGCAAGATTTATCGGCCTGTCACTCACCAAATGTACTTACGATAAAACTTGACATCACAAGTTTCTGGAACAAATATTTACTTGTTTGGGGCTCTGGCTTTGGGTCTATAGTCCATCTGTGAGTGGTGCCACATGCACCTCGGGTCCAGGGTCTTGAGCACATCGACCCAACCCTGGCTCAAGGGGGGCCACACCTCCAATGCGCTGGTTAAAACAGGAGCCCACGAAGGACGTGGACAGGTAACGAACTTCCCCAAGCTTTGGGGCCCTCTGTGAACTGGCAGGGGACCCTCCCTGTGTGCATGGAGGGGTGTCAGGTGTTCTCAATGAGAAAGTGAGCGAGTGCCAGACAGGGACATGCTGGACGGTGCAGGAAGTCCCTGGGCCAACCCGTGGTCGTGTCTGCCCTGAGGACTGGCTGGACCCAGGGAAGAGTCTCACCCTCACTGTTCACGGGAAGGAGATGGAGAGGAGGAGGGAGGATGTGCCTTTCTGAGCACGCACAGTGTCTGGGGAACACAGAAGCTTGGGGCTTTAACACATCCCTCCGTTTAAACCTGGCCACAGCTGTCAGGACCATCAACACTGTTCCGTAGACGACGGGATCACAATGAACTGAATGCCACTGGCCCCTGCTGGGAGCACAGCCTACTTATTTCCAGTAGGATATTGTCCCAGGTCAAATATGACCGAATATTTTGGTTTTTCAAAGAAAAAACAAACAGAAATACCGAGTTTGGAGGAATCTTCTTAGGGGTTAGAAATTGGTTTGAGATTCTGTTGAAATGCTTAGCAAGGCCTCTTTGCAGGTGGAGAGTAGCCCATGTGGCCTCCACTGTGAACGAGGCAGTTGGCCAATAGCGTGAAGAGCAGTGTGTAGAATGGAGTGGTGGCCATGCCTGAGCAAGCCATACCTGCAGGTGAATTGCTCTCAAAGACGCTTCACCAAGGAAAGGCACTCCAGAGAGGCAGGCAGTAGTGTCCAGGCAGGCCTGTGTGCAGGGTGCACCCTGACGTGGGCTCTCAAGGGTAGGGATGCCTTTGGATCCACTAACGTCTCCACTGTGAGCACGTGAGCCTCATGGGACAGGGGCTCAATGAATGTCGGCCAACAAGTGAACACGCACACCTGCCTTCCCCTGGATGTTTTCTAACAAATCTTTTCCCAGGCCTCCAGCCTCCTTTCCAGCATCACATTCAACATGAAAGGCAAAGCTCTTGTCTGGAGACCACGTGAGGAGCTCTCCTGGTGGGGACAGGGAGAGAGCGGCTCTTTGAGATAAAGCTGTTAATTACCGCAGTGCTTCTGGGCATCAGCCAGGCTGGCTGCGGAGCTAGGGGAGCCTCTCAGCTCAGCAGGCTTGGCAGGAGGCCCCGGGACACCAGCAGAGACAGGCAGCTTCTCAAACTAAAGCACACATCGGCATCACCCGGACAGCCGGGGACAGACCCCAGGACCATCCACAGAGCTCCGGGTTCACAGAGTCTGCATTTCTAGCAAGTTCCTGGGTGCTGTTTGGAAGCATGGTCTAGAGAAGGGGAGGATGCCTGTCCAGCAGAGCCCCAGGTCACAGTGGCCTCTACAGGCAGGGGTGGGCAGGTCCCCGTGAGATGGCAGACAGCCCATACCCCTGGGCAAGTTGCCACCCGAGCCCCTTCTCCTCAACAGTACAAGGATCACATCCCTGCCTACCCAGCAAAACCTGGAGGACAGAATCGGGAAAACAGTTGCACAGGGTTTCTGGGTCCAGTTCCATGTGGATCAGGGGTCTCCCGATGCCCCAATCCCACACACCAACCACAGCTCCCACCGACCCTCCCAGAGTCCCCTGGAAGCTCTTCTCCAGACTCCCTGTCTCCCAAGAGCCGTGACACCTCACCTGCACTCATGTTCCCCGATGACAGGCTCTCATGTGGTTCAGCTGTTAGTGTCCTGGCCACCAAGCCTGCACCCAGTAGCCCCACCTGTAGCCCTTTAGTCAGCAGGGTCCAGACCCTAGTGCCCTGTCCTGCTGCCCAGCAGCTGGAGGCCAGGGGTGATATGGAAACCAGCAAAGCTGAGGGGCCTGCCTGCTGGAGATGACTCTGCGGCAGCTAAGAGAAACGTGCCCTGATGCACCTGTGAGCAGGCAGTGGGGAGGACACACAGGTACGCCCCATATGTGTCACGTGTGTACTTGCTGTGTGGGCATCTACAAAACGCCCAGGTAGGGTGTGCACCCACCGTGTGCCTGCGTGTGCACCTGCTCTTGCCCATCCATGCATCAGGGTGCACCTGGTGTATATTTGTGTGCACCTACCTGGGCACTACGTGCACCTGCTGCACATTGGCTGGCCACTTTGGAGCTTGGCTCCCATCCAGTCCTCACAAGCAGCAGGGCGTAGGCAACATCGCCACCCCAGTTTGTAGACAAGCAGATGGAGGCTCAGGAGACTAAATGGGTTGCAGAGTGTGCACAGAGGAGATGGGGCAAGACCATAAGGCCAGGGCCATGTGCCACCCAAGCCCCGCCCTGCAGATGTGGCTCTCTGAAATACTCGGTCCACATCCCCACCCTTGCTCCCAGACAAAGCCTCACCCCAGAATCCTGACTCCCCACTCCTAGGTGAGGACTCAGGTCCAACAGACTCAGAGGGGACCTGGCCCCGCCTCCAAGACCCTTGAGCCTCAGTGTCCAGAGCCCCAAGGGCGCTCCCAGCCTCACCAAACGCCATCTGGAATGGGTTGAATGGTGGCCCCTAAAAAGATATGTCCACACCCTGATTCCCAGAACCTGTGAATGTGACCTTATTTGGGAAATGGGAGTTTGCAAATGGAATTAAGTCCTAGACTGTCCAGGTGGGGCCTTGAATCCAACCGCAAGCGTTCTCATAAGAAACGGAAAAGAAGACAGACTCAGGGCAGAGGCATGTGATGACACAGCCAGGGGCTGGGGCGACCGGGAGCTGGCAGAGGCAGGAAGGGGCCCCCCTAGAACCTCAGAGGGAGCATGGCCCTGCTGACACCAGGATTTCAGACTTCTGGCCCCTAGAACTGGGAGGGAATCCAGGTGTGTCATTTTAAACTCCCTGGTCTGTGGCAGCCATGGAACATGAATACACCTTCTGGCCGTGACCTACATGCACCTTCCCTTCCGCATCTCAGCGTGGGTGTCCCTGGAAAAACACCCAGCAGGGAACCCACCAGTGCTCAGAGGGGAGAGCTCCCAGCCCAGGCTGTTCCGGCCAACACCCCCAAACCCAGGGCTCAGACAACTCGGCAAGGGGCCCCCTCGGTGGGAAGGATGCTGGCTCCAGGCCTGGCCACGTCACCAGCTTGCTGTGGCCTCTAGGGGAGCCTCTTGACCTGCTCATCTCTAGAGAGCCCACTGAAGCAGGACAGTACTGGAGGGCTCTGGGGGCCCCTTGGGGGTCTCACACTGCTGTTGTGCCAACTTATCTCGGCCTTTGTGAAAATCATGACACCCCCAGACTCATCATGGACGCACTGAACATCCCACCCCATGGACGACAAAAACACAGCGGTGCCTCCACGTGACAAAGCTGGTTCAGCACGTGGCGGCAGGTGCCTCCTCTCGTCCAAATAGGATGCTGACCCACCTCGTGCATGCCTCCCTCTGCCACCCGCCCGGCTCCCCTCCCCTCCCACGGGGCCCCCATCCGCGCACCATCCCTGCTGAGTCAGGGGATGGGCAGACGGACGGTCCTGCCACCACAAGTGCTCCGGAGGACATACTTAAATAAAACAAATCCTTCTACTGGAAGTAAAACCTCAAAAACATTTTTAATAAATGGGCATTAACGTCTCTCCTGGCAATGGAAACCGTGAATCTCTTAGCAAAGTTTCAGCAATAATTCAGGCACATTTTCCTACCTCGCGTGGCAACGATTCTCGGCGGATTGCCCTGGAATAATCGGCCCATTCCAGTTGTTAGGACGTGGTCTTTAAAACTGAGTTATTCCCGAACATCTTGGAAAATAGGCGCTCTTCGTCTCACCAATTATGAAATACTGCAGACGTTGTTTGCTATCAGAAAAAAAGATTTATCGTCAAAGCTAATGGCAAGACTGCGGCCCGTGCTCCCCGAGACCCTTCTCTCGAGTTTTTCATCATTTTGCAAGTAACATTTGGGGAGGATTTAACTACTCTGCGGCAGAGGAGAGGATGCTGCCCAGGCGCCCCTGTCAGGGAAGGGAGTGATTAAAGGGGGCACGGCCGGGCTCCGTGGGAGGAGAGCGCGTGGCATTTACAGTCTGAGCTGGGCCGAGGCCCCAACGGGTTGCTCACTCAATCCCCCCTCTGTGCCGGGGTCTGCTGCTGCAGGGGCTGCAGATGGGAAACAGGAAGACCTCCCCGGGCATTCAGCCAGGAGAAACCCCCCCTCAAACAGGTAACTCCTGCCTGCCCGGTGGACATGGTGCTTGGTGGGCACCTGGAGGCCCTGCCTGGATGCCCTGCTTAGAGGGAGGGCAAGGCTGGTACCAGGAAGCAGTCCTGGCAGAGCTGACCCGAGCTGAGGCTGCAGGATGCATGGGCGCCATGCTAACGCACCAAGGAGCAGCGTTCCAGACAGAGAAGGGACTTTTCCCAAGCATGAGGCCCAAGGAAGGAAGGGCATCTTCCAAGCAGCTCATGCACCTGGCCCCGGTAGGGACACAAAGTAGGGGAGGCATTGTGGGGCCATCGACGGGGCCAAGCACAGAGGGGCAGGTCCACCAGCATGGGGAGTACAGGCCTGGGTCCCACCTGCCCAGACAGTGGGGGGGGGCCCCCCAGGGATTTCACCCTGGAGTCAGCCTACCCAGGTTCTCCGTGGCTGCTGTGAAGAGCCTGGCTGGAGGGTATGAGGCTGGAGGCCAGGAGAGCAGTGAGCAGGCTATGGTTGTGCCAAGGGGGTGATGGGCCCTGGGTGTGGACAGACCAGGGGCAGTGGGAATGCTTCCGTTGTTCACATCGGGGGACTCATGGCTGCAGAGCTTGGAGGTAGGAGGGTCTCGTGGTGGGTTGAATATTACGCCCAAAATTCACGTCTGCCCAGAAGCTCAGACTGTGATTTTATTTGGGAATGGGGTTTTTCAGACGTAATTAAAGTAAGGATCTCAAGATGAGATCATCCTGGATCAAGACAGGCCCAAATTCCAGTGACTGGTATCCTTGTGTACATCAGAGGAGGGACACACACCCAGGGAGAAGGCAGGTGAAGACGGAGGCAGACGGGAGGGAGGAGGCCACAAGCCCGGGAGCCGCCAGGAGGTGGCAGAGGCAGGAAGGACCCCCCCAAACCACCCACCCCCCAAAGCTTCTGATGAGCACGGCCCCACCCACACCTTGACTCCAGACTTGGGGTCCAGACTGGGAGAGAGTAAATTCTATTTTAAGCCGTCTGGTTTGTGGTGCTCTGTTAGGGCCGTAACAGAAAACCAACACCCCACCTCCCGGCAGGCAGCCCTCGGCAGGGAGGGCGTCGTGGCTGTTTAGAGGTCTGGCTGCCACGCAGACGGCCGAGGTGAGACGGAGCTACCTCTGGGCTCTCCCCTCAGCCCCGCTCAGCCCCACGCCCACCTGCTCCACGTCCCTATCGCCGCCCTGCAGCCCCTGACATGGCCAGCCAACCATGGACACCCCATCAGCTCTGAGCACCCCAAGCCCCCACCGGCACTGCAGAGGTCCTGACCCCACTCACTCGGGGCTCAGTGCCCAGCAGGAACACGTTTGGGGAGATTTGGTGATTGGCTGAGGGCAGGGTGAGCATCTCCTCTTTCCTGCAGCAAAGCCGCTCTGAGTCCCCACGTGGGTCCCGTAGGACAGGGGGGCGCCACCAGCCCCATACCACACCAGCCCACACCTGGCAAGCTGGGAGGGTGGGAACAGCAGGGAGCCGGGTGCTGGGAACAGGCTGTTCACACCTGCTCTGCCACTTCTCACTGGGCGGCTCTGGACACGCCCCCTTCCTCCGTGTGACTCAGTTTCCCCAGTGAGCTGGTGATCACAGAGTGATAGTCCAGCCTCCTACGATCGTCAGTGAAAGTTGAGTCTCTAGATACCTGTCGATTTCATGAACTTCTCACTGAAGGAGCACTTAGGTTCTGAGGGCAGATGGTGGTCTGCGGGTCTTCATGTGCACAACGTCACTGTGTCCTGCAGGTACATGCCGCCGTCAGGCACCCCGTTGCACGACACGCGCCCCTGGAGGCCAGTCCTGCCCCTGCAGAGGGCCACTGAGGCCTGGCCTGCCTCCCCTCTTCCTCTGCTGAGCACCGCCCCCACTGGGACCTTCATAGACCCCCTCCGGGCAGTTTTTTCTGAGACATGCAAATCCCATCATAGGACTTTCCTCCTAGACCCACCCGAAACCTGCTGGGGCTCTCGGAAACTTGCACCTGGCAGCCAGCCCCTCACAGTCAAGCCCGTCCAGCCGTACCTGCCCCTTGCTCCCCCTCTCTACTTGCAACAGGCCATTCTGACCACCTTTCAGGGCCTAATCCCACCCTACCGTCTCCAGCCTCAGGGCCTTTGCCCACACTATGCCTTTGGCCTGGAATACGCTTCCGCCTGAAGGCAGAAGTTCAATTTCCTAAGGCTGGTTTTCCTCCCTCCGTGATGCAGGCAGCAATGTGGTTTCCTGAGCCTTGTAAGCTCTGCCTCCTGCATTCCAGCAAGTGAAGCTGGGGGGTGGGGGTTGTAGTCCCCGCCTCCCCCTGTGGCGAAACCCAAGGATAAAGTATTTGGGACTCAAAAGGACACACGTGGGAAGGCGCTTACAGCAGGAATCCGAGCACGGGGCTGTAACAGGGAGGTCGCCCAACCTTGGTCGTGATCTCCTCATGGTACCTTTCCCAGGAAGGTGCCAGCGCATGGCCAGCACCAGGGTCCAGGCCACAGGGAGGGCCTTTTTCCGACTCTTCTCTCTAGCACAGACATCTGGGGTGAATACACGAGGAACATCTGGTCCAGGTGAAGCGTCCTAGTGACGAGAACACCCAGGCCCGGAGGATGCATGAACTGGGCACAACCACAGGGGGTCAGCTGAAGCACCAGAACCAGAATCCAGTTGTCCAAGTCCTGGCCTGCCTGAGTGATGTGATCGGAGCCAGGCTGGAGGATGGAGGGAGAAGGCCTCCAGAAGTGTGGCTACTGGCCGGGATGAGAGCCAGCAGGGCGGCAGGGGGCAGTAGGGAGAGGGCAGGGGTGTTGGGAGAGGGGGCAGTGGGAGGGGGCTGTGCAGAGGAGGTGGGGGTGTTGGAGGGAGGGGGCGGTGGGGAGGAGCAGGGGAGGGAGCAGTGGAAGGGGGTGGGGGTGTTGGGAGAGGGGGCAGTGGGAGGGGGCTGTGAGGAGGAGGTGGGGGGGCGGTGGGGAGGAGCAGGGAAGGGGAGGGGGTATGTTGGGGGGAGGGGGCTTGTGCAGAGGAGGTGGGGGGCGGTGGGGAGGGGGGAGTAGGGAGAGGGCAGGGGTACTGAGGGGAGGGGGCAGTGGCTCGTGGGCAGTGGGGCAGCTACCTTCAGCCCCCTGCCCCCAGCTGTCCGGCAGCCGCTGCCGAGGCTGAAATCACAGAGGCAAGAATGAGTGCATTGTCTCTAATTGTAATAGATTAATTTGAAAGGTCTGCAGTGATGGAGAAACGGTGTTCTTTCCCTCAAGGAGCCCAGCTGATGTGTTCCTGAGTCCCCTCTGTTGTCAGTAACGGGGGCTCTGGGTGACCTCCCTCGAATCTCTCCTGCGCCCCATCCATCTGGGGAGGGGGGTCTGGATGAGGGTTCGGCACAGACGCGGCATTCCCCTTACCCCCCCCCCCTTTGCTGCAAACCTGAGGGCCTGTTGGTGACGTTTGTAACGCAGGCGGGAGAAGCTTCGCGGCTGTTCCAGCAGACGGTGGGGGGGCCTCCGGGTGCATCAGACCTGGCAGCGTGAAGCCAGCGGGCTTTCTCCATGCACCCCGTCGTCATGGTCTTGTTGAGAGCATCTAGAGGATGCTGATTGCCCGACTCTGCCCCCACTTGGCTCTCTCCCCCACACCAGGTGCAGGGAGAAAAGGGAAAGAATCTGGCAAACGCATGCCCCCCATTCAGCTGAGCAGGAGCACTGTCAACTCCCCTCCTCAATACTGTGCCCCACCCCCCGCCTCCCTGGCCCTCCTCAGGCCTTCCTCACACACTATCCGAAACAGGTGTCCCTCATCCACGCCGGGCACCAGTGCATTCTCCAGCGAGCTGAGCAACCCTGTCAGCTGTCCTCGGGCTGAAACTCTCAGAGCCTGGCAAGGCCACACGTAACCAGTATGGTGTCACGGAGCCAGCGGACCTGTCTGCCTGCTGGATGGCGATCTCCCTGAGCAGGGACCCCTGGCAGCCCGGGGCTGCGCCCCTCAGTCCTGCCTCCCCGCATCTGACATGACCACCTCCCAGAGTCCGCTCCAGAGTCCTGAAAGCATCCTACAAAACAGCGTCTTTACCACACTCTGGGACTTCTAAGGAAGGGGGTTCAAGGCACCTGTGTGTGGGGTGGGGAGGATCCTCCTGCAGAGGCCGTGGAGACCCGCGAGGCCCGAACAGGCAGCCGCTTAGACATCCACAAGGCGGGCCGGGGAGAGGCGCGAGCCCTTCGTGCCACAGGAACCGCGTGTTGGTAAAATGAGGGAGGCAGCTGAAGAATCTGGGTCCAAGTGTGAACCTGGGGCCCTGCAGAGCAGTTGCAAATTCTCACAATTAGCATCAAGACTCTGGGCAACCATCAGAACGCAGGATGCAGCTGACCCACGGTGGTGTCCCCGAGCTCTGGAGGGACCAAGACGTGGACATGTCCTTGACGCCTCATGTCCTCCTCGGTGAGGACGGATAGCGACAGCGCTTTGAACACCGCTGAGGTTGTCATGCTTTGAATTATGTCAAGTTGCTGCTAGAAAACCGTATTTTATTTGCTCAAGTGTGGTTTGGTCACTCTGACAAACCGTTTCGTGGTTGTCTTCATAAAGACCGGAGCAGATGAGCCCTATTTATTGTTGTAAGTGCTTACGCGGTCCGAGGGGAACCGCAAATCCTGGTTCCTGCTGGGGGAGTGAGAGTTTCGGGAACTGCAGGACGGCAGAGGTATGGCCAATTCCTGCAGCCAACACTGTGCCTTGTACTGGATGTTCCAGAAATTCCTGACTTAGAATACAAGTTCAAGATTCAGTCTCACTAATAACACAGTGCAAATTTAAGTAACGATGACAGCCATTTGTAAACGGCGGGAGAAACACAGTAGGTCTCCCTCCTCCTCCTCGTAGACATTAACCGGAAGCACAAAGGAAAACAAGAACGGGATTCACACCTGCGGCCTGAGGAAGGTCTGTAGTTGCACTTAAAGTCACAGGACATATGGAAAGGGTCCAAGAAAGACTGTCCTAGGGGGCAGGTGTCGGGGGAAGCCAAACCACGGGGTGCACTCAGCTTGCAGTTTCGAGCAAGGGGAAGGGGACGCAGACGCATGACAGAAGCCTCCGGGGGCAGGCAGGTGTCCAGAATCAGGAGGCTGGGACCGAACAGGGCTTCCTTCCAGGATCCCTATGTGCAGGAAGCAGCTTCCTAAAGAGGTGGACCCCCCGGGAGAGGCGGTGCCTCGAATGAACGGCCAGGAGGAGCCAAGGGCGGATAAACCAGCTGTGTCTCTGCACCCTGGATAGTTCGCCAGGACTAAGGAAAGTGTGAAGTTGAGCAGAGGACTCCGCTCTATAAATAAGAACACAGAGCGGAGATAAACACATCAAGAGAGGACACAGAAACGGAAGGTAACCCGGCAGAGCTCCGGAAACAGCGTGAGGAAAGCACCAGCAGGCCGGAGACGCAAGCCCAGCGCAGGCGGACAGACACCCAGCGAGGCCAATGCGGTGACAGAGGGAACGTGGGGTCGCGGGGAGCCAGCAGGCGGAGTGGACGCCCACGGGAGCAGGAGCCTGAGGGGGAAAGCTCAGCCATGGCAGACAGGCCAGGGACACCCAGCCTGTGGAGTCGGCATCTCTGCCGAGGACAACAGAAGTAATGGAACGGAAGAAATCCTATATAATCACCCACGAGCCATTTTCACAAGTAAAAGGGACTCGTGTCTGCAAATTGAAAGGTGCGTGTCTTGCGGGGGAAAGAAAACTAGCAAAAGGTGGTAGTTAAATTGCTGGATTTTAAAGACAAACAGAGAACTCTTTTGGCATCCAAGGGGAGAAAAAAAAACTCAAGTCGTGGAAGAGGGGACACCCTTAGACCGGCCTCCATGTTACCATGACGACGCTCCATGCTGGGCCCCAGGGATTAATGCCTACAAGGTGCTCAACGAGGAGACAAAGAGATGGCAACCCCAGAGTTTCACAGCCAATCTGTCTTTCAAATACGAAGATGAAAGACAAATACATTTTGAAAATCCAAAATCTAGAGGAACGTCTCTAAAATGAACTCATCCTGGAGAAACCATCAGAACACGACTTTGGCCAACCAAGAGACTGTTGGAGAAAGCGTAGCGGGAGAACCGGTGACGAGCATGTTAATACCTTTAACTATAAAAGGAAGATGAAAACAAATATGTGTTTCAGTTACCAAAGAAAACATAGACGTTAACTACGAGAACACCTGAGAAGGATTTTACCTGTCAGAGACCAGGAGGAAAAGGACAAGGACGTTCGGGAAGTGGTATCAGGACGGATCTCCTCATCTGTCTCCACCAGAGACAAAACATATTTATGTCTGGTAAGTCGATTACTAGATGCAAATGCTGAAGTATAAAGAGAAACACTGAGATTTAAAAAAAAGAAAAACAACATTAGGAGCAGAGGAAGTTGAGATGCTCTTGGTCTAAGTAGTTCATCGTGGGGGGTCAGTAAAGGATTGAGTAGAACGTATGAAGTGAGACATGTAAGATAGCCACAAAACAAACTTCCAGTCCTTCCAAATGATAAAAATAAACAGACAAAAGAGAGGAAGGACACGGAGAACCTACAGAGAAAGACGTCCTCAAGGCACAATCAAAAGTGGAAACTACAATACTAACAAGCCTCGAACGTACCCGCACATCCCCACGGGGTGAAACCGGAAGGTTCCAGCTACAGGCTGATTCCCAAGATTATTCAACAACAAAGCGACACAGATAGGTTAAAAATAGAAATGTACAAGACAAATGCACTTTAAAAAAACATGCAGGGACAGCAATCGATAGCAGACATTGATTTGGGGACAAAAGGTGTAACACAAAACAAAACAGCACTACGTAGTGAGAAAGGGCACAACGCACAAGGGTGTGGGTCAGTTGTGGATGGATGTTAATGCATCCCAACGTACGGCCAGGAGCTGGGACAAGACCAGAAGCAGCCGGGGTACATGAGGGTAGGAAATCGTCGTGCATGTCTCCCAGTCCATGACGGCTCAAGGTGGAAAAATCAGTCAGAACATGGAAGCTGAAGAATATAATGAACACAGCCTGCAGGCTTCAAAGGAGCCGCGAGAACGTAGGGCAGCACGCGGGGTGCTCGCTGAGGGCCCGTTGCCTCACCACAATAACTAGCATAAAACCCAGAATCCATAAAAGAAAATAAGTTCGATTACATAAAACATTACTCTAGGCCTCAAGAAAAATAGAGATAAACAAAATCCGAAGACCAACTACCCACTGGAGGAAGGGTTTGCGATCTATGTCACAAAGTACTATTTCTTTACCGAGAGAGCGCTCCCGGGGCGCCTGGGGGGCTCTGTCGATTGGGCGTCTGCCTTCGGCTTGGGTCCTGATCTCAGGGTCCTGGGATCGAGTCCTGCCTGCATCGGGCTCTGCGCTCAGCAGCGAGTCTGCTTCTCACACCCCCGTGGACTTCTCCTCCGTCTGGGCCTCTGCATTCCACACCAGTGGCCCTCGATGGCAGGCCCCGAACAAGATCCTTGCAGGAAGAGGACTTGGGGGAAGCAGATTCCAGGCTCCACCACCCCCTGCAATGCAGAGACAGAAGAGAAAGGAGCGGATAATTCGGAGAAGGGTGCTAATCGGCAAAACCTCCCCGAGGGAGAGCGCCTGTCGGATTTACCCTTTGACCAACGATTTCACTGCCAGGAATTTATCCTGCAGGACTTTGGGGCGTGTGTAAAATGACACGCACTACTCATAGCATCGCTGTGATGTCAAGATTGGAAATCCCCCCCTGCTCGGCAGGGAGCCTGCTTCTCCCTCTGACCCTTCCCCCTCTCATGTGCTCTCTCTCTCTCATTCTCTCTGTCTCAAATAAATAAATAAAATATTTAAAAAAAAAAAAAAAGATTGGAAATCCCCCGAACGCCCATCAACAGAGGGCTGGAATCTGTTACGTCGCGTTCACCTGATGGAGGACCCAGGTTCCGTTAAAAACAATGAGGTGGTTCCTGGCAAGTGAACAAAGCAAAATGGGGTGTGCCATGCGCTACCATCCATGTGAGAAGCATAGAGCTGGGTAGAAATTTAAAATAACCACGTATGCGTAAGCTTGCTCGTGCACGATTAGCTTTCTAAGATTCATAAGCAACACCAAGTGTAGTCCTCTCTGGAGAGAGCGCTGGGGACAGGACTGGTCCGCAGGGTCACCCTACTCTGTATGTGCCGTCCGCCTCTCCACGAACTGCCTCATCACAGATAATAAATGGCATCAGTCGAGGTTCACTCAGAGAAGTAGAACTGATGAGAGAGAGGGGGGCAGGCACAGGGACAAGGAGATGTCCATGCCAGTGAGGGTAGAATCGTTGCCGGGATCTGAGCTCACACATCTGTGGGGGCCACTCCGGCAGCCCCCGAGGGAGCTCACCCCACAGGGCGGCCGGCGGAGGGAAGACGGCCGGGGAGGGGGAGAGTCACCTGGAGCTCTGGAGGAGGGACAGACCGCACGGGCGTCTGGTTGCCTCTGACCTTGGCGGCGTGGCTGTCCTCAGAAGCCGGGCCCTTGGTCGTGGACATGAACACACACCGGCTCGGGGGTTGGAGGGAGGAGGGGGCCCCAGGAGCAGGTGGCATCTGAGGCCTGAGACGTGCCAGCCACGAAGCGACCGTGCACGGGACCCGCCGAGGCCGCTCTTCCGGTCTCCTCGCGGCTCACGTAAGACACGTCCTGGGGCAGCTCTGGCCGGAAGCCACGGGAAGGGCCTTCTGGGAAGTGTAGTCCACCCCGCCAAGGTCACACATCATGAAACCACCACACTTGGAGAAAGAATAACGTGGTGGCGTTTTATAAGCACTTTAAAAATACTGAGGAATGAGTCTTAGTCCTGGCAAGAGTTCAGTCAAGAACATCGATGCAGTCATATGCAGTCATATGTGACGGTATGAACTGGCTCAGGCGTAGAATATAATTGGGACATAAAGTCAAGAATCATGGGGGCCCTCGTTCCACTTCTGGGAATTGGACGAGAAGCCGTCAAAATCCAAACCTAGCCAGGGGCAGGCAGAGGCTCACCAATAACGGTAACTTTCTCTCTAACAACAAACAATGAAAAGCAAACTCAGTACCCAAAAAAAATCACCTGATGTGTGTAGTCTCGCAGTTCACAACGTTCATAACGACCACATGTTCCAGTCTTGCAAGCCCTAGCAATGTGAAAAATGCTTGCAATAGCAAGTGCAATAAGGCAGGGTACCAAAAATGCTCGTATCTATGCAGTAAAATGAGGTACACAAGACCCGAGGGCCACCCCTGCCCTCTGAGAAAGCTGGCCAAGGGCCCTGGCAGCTCCCCGAACATCAGACCTTCCCCAGAAAGCTGCGTCTCCCCAAACCCTGCTCTACGCGAACTGCTCCCCGCACGTGATGGAAACTGCCTGGGTCCTGCAGCCCAGCAAGGAGAGTGTGGCCATTGTCAGCCCTGAGGAAACCGAGGTTCAGCCAGCTAAAGCCACCGGCCAAAGCATCAGAACCTTAAGTGGCTGACCCAGGCTGAGCCACGGCCCTGCCCAGAGCATCGCCGCACACACGGTCTCCCCGGTCCTCCTGGATTTCCGAAACAGGGCAAGCAGGTGCCTGCTGACTGCTTCTTTCAGATTAATCTAATTTTTCATCTCACTCCAGGTAGGGGTTTGGCGGGGATTTCTATTCTCCTACCATGTCCATTGGCATTACAGGGAAACGATCTCCGAATTGATTTAAGAGGCTTACTCCCGGGGGCTGGGTCCCAGCAGGTTGGCTATGCTTCCAGCTTGGCTCCTAAATGATTCCGATTTATTTCAGAGCAGAACTGAAGATGGGAAAGAAGCTTCTGGTGGAGTGTGTAGAGACTGGGCACTCTGGCACTGGAGGACTAGCCGTCTGGCAGGGAGGAGCACCGCAGCACAGCCTTCTGTCCCCCGTGGGAACCACGGCCAGAAGATCACGTGAGTAAGCGGCAGAAACAACGCCCCCCTCTTACAGCCACTGCCTGCCCCGTCCCCCTCCTTCCTTCACAGTGGAGAGCGAGGGGCTCTAGTCTGGTGGGTCAAACTCTGTGGCATACCGCCCTCCTGACCCCCACGCTCCCTCCCTGCGGGGCACGGCTGCTCTCCTGTTTCTGCACCCCCAGATCCAGGCTGGGCTTCCACGAGCCTGGAAGCGGAGTGGGGGCGGGGGGAGGATGAGACAGCACCCCAGCTGACGGCAGGCTGAGCCCCAGCAGCAGAACCGCCCAGCTGACCGAGGCTGACCTGAGGCTGACCGCGGGCACCCCAGGGAGCCCCATGGAGGCCGGGAGAACCTCCCAGCTGAGCTCAGCCCACGGGGCCGGCCCGCGGAAACCTGAGCTAAGTATTGGGGTACAGTGTGACGCACCAGGCTATGGAAAGCTAACGGACTCCTATGGGTTCACTAATGGATGGGGTCAAGAGCATCCTCCACTCTGGCTCTGCTTCTTCGGCCCCTTCCCTCCAGGCAGGGGTGAGCGAGCTGAGGGGTGGTCCTGCCGTCTCCCCCTTTGTCTCCAGGTCCAAGCTGGGGCGCCTTAGGGTCAGCACAGCCAAGGCCGTGCCCACTCAACACACACCCAAGCAGCCAGGCCATTGCCCCCCACTCACCTACCCCCTGGGAACCAGACAGTGGGTTAGAAGACCCCTAGATTCAGACTGTGGCCGAGGGGAGCCTGGGATCCCTGTTGAAGCCCGAGCCTAAGCTTCATGCTCCAACCGGTCATGCAAGAGAGCCCCGCCCCGGGGGATCCCTCCCTGATTAAACTTATCACACCTCCCTGGCCGGCGCCCCCAAGCTTCAGAGCTGAGCATGAGCGACAGGACAGGAAGCAAGTGTTCCTGGGTACCCGGCGGTAACGCCACCAAAACTGTCAGTCCTCCCTCGATCCCTTAGACAACATTCAGCCCCGTTCACATGTGTCTGGGAATAATTGGAGAAGTGCATCAAGATTAATATCTGGGGGTGTCCCCTGTAGCCTTATGACCACAGAACACCAAAACGGGCAGGTTGCTACCTAAACGAGGTGCGTCTGAGGATGCAGATGCGGGAGGCATGGCAGTCGGTCCTCAGCCACACGCACCCCGTGGGGCCCCATCTGTGGGAAGAGCTTCAGAGCTGGGGAGCCCGTGGACTGTTACTCATCCTGTTACAAACGGGCCCTGACCGCCTTCGTGTGCCAGGCCCTGCTGGGGAGCCGAGACTGGGAGTCGAGACCGGGAGCCGACACCGGGAGCCGGCCGGGCTGCCTGCAGGGGAGAAGGTGCTCTCAGAACGCTGCTGGGGGGCAGGGCCTGGGACATCCCCCAGGACAGAGATGGTGCAGGCTGGCCCAAAGGAGGTGGGGTCCGCTCTCCCATCCCTCGGCCTCCCACCCGCTCCCTGAGCCCATGGACCCCTCCACCCGGCCCTTCCCTCGCCACCTGGACCCGTGGCCCCCTCACACTCTCCCTTGCTGCTTCCCCACCCCTGTCCTGGGAGCACGGTGTCAGTGCCCCCCACCACAGCCCTCTCCCTGGCCTCAGCAGGCCTACCGGCCTCCCTCTTCCCCATCAGAGCCTCCACTCCTCGGCTCTGTCCTCGGCTCTGTCCCCTTTACCCAAAGATGTGCTCACACGGCCCTTCCCCTCCCAGCCGGCCTCCCACTCACCATCGGGATGGCTCATTTTATGGGTCAACGTGGCCAGGCTTAGGCGCCCAGAGGTTCGGTCAAACACTGGTCCAGGTGTGTCTGTGAAGGGATTCTGTCAGTGTCTTTAGCATTTGCAATCAGCTGACTTGGAGGAAAGCAGGTTGAGGCTTTAAGAGAAAACAGACTGAGGTCCCTGGAGGAGGAGGGGCTCTCTGCCTGCCCCCGGTCTGCAGGACCCAAGACTGCACATCAGCTCTTCCCTGGGTCTGCAGGCTGGTCTGCGGGTTACAGACCTATCAGCCCCCAGAGTCACGTGACCCAGTCCCCTAAAATCAGTCTTATCTGTGTGCGTGTGTGTGTGTGTGTGTAGGCATTCACAGGCATCTGCCATTGGTCCTGGCTCCCTGGGGAACCCCGACAGATGCACCATCCTGCCCCCTGCTGTCAGGCCCTTCCCCAGGACTCACTCCAAGGTCATAGCAGCCTCTGTTACCACGTCCGTGGGCCGTTCTCTGGGCTCATTTTGCAGGATCTGTTACAGACCTGACCCTGCTGCCCATTTGGTCCTCCCGTGGAGCGGTCCTCCCTCATGGGCTTCCTACTACTTCTCAGAAAGGGTCCTCCTGCCGGTCTGACCTTAGATGGCTTCCTCTGACCTTCCCCTGGCGCTGTGGTTCAAGCCTGAGGGTTCTCCCTCCGTGGGCTTCCTCCAGGGAGACTTGTGAGGAGCCAATGCACACTAGCCCTAATGACTATTAGGGGCTCACTCATTTGGGGCTCACAATAGCTGTATGGACTGAGAACAGTGCTCTCTGTCTCAGACACAAGGAGACCGAGCACAAGGTGACATAACCCGCCTGGGCCCACACAGCTTCTCAGCAGGCCCCCTGGCCTGAGTCCTCTGACGCCTCGCCTGGTCACAGCTGCCTGGACATCAAGCTCCCCAGCCCCACCCCCCCCAGGCCTGAGCTGCCCCCTGAGTGCTGTCCCCTGGTTTCTGTTGCCCATGGCACACCCCGCCCACCTCACACATGGGCCCCCAAAACATCACTACCTCCCGGGACCCGGGCCAGGACTCTGCGCTGTCCACCGCGGCCCCCACAGTCACCACGCCTGGCCCCCATCCACCCAAGCTGCTGCGTGGCCTGCCCCAGTCCCTGGTCCTGAGCAAGGCACTGCAGACCCCTGGGACTGGGGCTGGGATGTATGAGTAACTGTGCCAGACCGACTGCTGTCACTGCTGGAGACTTCTAATCATCAAACAATTTTATTCTTCAAACACAAGATGGTAGAAAGCACTTTTACCTTAGTTTGAAATTCCTATTTTCAAGTCCTACTTTGAAAAAGTTTTCATTATCAGACTGAATTTGAGATTTGCTGGGGAAAAAAGTGATCATATCTTCCTTCTGGGATTTCGCTTTTAAACCAATCAATAAATCGTTTCTGATGGCTTTAACATGGATTAACCGGCTAAATAAGTCAAGTAGGTCTTATTTAGCTTCTTGGAGGGGAGAGATTTTCAACATTGAAGTTTGGGAGAGTGACAGAGGTCTGCCCGCCATGCTGGGTCAGGGTTCTCCACAAATGCCTGGCTGAGGTCCAGAGTGGCCCGTCCCTCGGCTGCTGCCGCCCCTGCAGACCCCGTCCCCGAAGACCCCGTCCCTATCCCCACACGCCCGTGAAGCCCAAGTCGGGGGCCAGCCCCTACCCACGTCAGGGATGGCCAGCTCCTGGGAGTCTATCCTTACAGGTTTCTGCCCAGCCCCCCACAAGGGAGAGCAAGGCAGGGGGAGAGAGGGGAAACCAAGGCAGACGCGTCAGAGCAGGACGACGGGAGAGCCGTGCTGGGCAAGCTCCCTGTGCCCGTGGCCGCTCCTCAGCTGAGCTGCTGGACCCAGCCCTCCAGCCCTGTCAGTGCTCCCTGGTGGACTCACACCTCGTCACACACACACACCAGGTATTCACATAAACATCATACACACACAGATACACATGCATACACATGCACACACACAAACTACACACGCACATCACAGACTCGTCTGTGAGCACCCCAGCAGCCCCCGCACACCCTCCCCACTTGAGAACCGGGGTTAGCACTCGGAGGCCCATCTACAAACGGGACACTCGGTGCACTTCACGGAGCCGGGCTCTGGCATCGCCCAGCGAGGTCTCGGGCATGGTTGCCCCCTGCAGATGGCGGGGCGCTGCCAAGCCAGACGACCCTCAGCCAACTGGCCAACGGAAGCATCCTCGGGGACGTCTTTGCCCCAACCGTGTGAGAAAACCCAGGGAGAGCCTGCCAAAGACAGCTCCCTGAGCACACCCCCAGCACCCCGGCGAGCAAACCAGAGCAGGCTGTCCCCTGAAAGTCGCACACCTCACAAACTGGAGGCCGCAGAAGGACACGGAAGGTTCTGGAGTGAGCATCATCACGCAGCCGGGGATCCTCACCTAGGAGACAGCCCCGCAGGGTGACCAAGTCCTGCCAGCCTGGAAGAAAGCGAGGCCTCGGGACTGCCGGAACCAGCGTGCACTCCTCCAGGCCGCTCAGTCTGTGCCGCTCTGGGAGGGCAGCCCACAGAACTCCAACACCTAGCAGGTGCTTGTCCACAGGTCACAGATGGTTGCTCCTCCTCCTGCATATCATCTGCTTTTGGGGTGGGAAGAAGGGGAAAGCAAAGTGTAAAAGCTCTCTACTGCTCACTGAGTCTGCCTGCCCTTAGAAATGCCTCCCGAAAGGCCAACCGGCTTCTCCTTACCTCTCACCAGAGAGAACGTGGTCCCGTGGCCTGAGCCACAGAACGTGGTAGACAATAGAGGTGTCGCTGTTTTGCAGCGGGACACGTTCCCACCCCAACAGGCTCGGGATTCTATGGAGAAGAAAGTGGGTGACGGGGATACTTTGAGGGCAAGTAGCAGTGGTGTCAGGAAGGGTGGGTGAGGTCCTGGTCCCGAATCATGCCCTCTGGCTGGAACCTCGCTGCTTCCTGGGGGACACAAATCATTTCTCAAAAAAAAAGATATATAATACTTATACTGTTTATATGTGCTGGGCACTGTCCTAAGAGCTTTGCTTGTGCAACTCATTTAACCCCCACAGCACATCTGAGGGGGCTCATCTCTTGTCCCATTTTAGAGATGAGGAGGGGGAGGCAAAGTGAGGCTGAGAAACTTGCCCAAGGTCATGTAGCTTGAAAGGGAAGGGGCTGGAGTTTGAGCTAAAGTCCCATCTCTCCACAGTGTTTAACCAGCTCTGCTGACATGATAACTGCTCCGAAAAAAATACTTATTTGATTACCTGCAGTGAATAGGAAGAAAAAGAAATTCAAAAAATGTCCCTCTGAGTCACTGGTGAAACACGCCCAAAGCTGTGTGGGTCTGCTTTGCCCCTCAGCAAGCTGGGAGCCCAGAGAGTCAGGATTCCCTCCCATGAGAAGAGCTCCCGAGGCTGGTGTTCACTGCATGTGCTGAGTCCCTCGTGATGCAGGCAGAATACCAACTTCTGGAAATTCCAGAAAGAGATATTGATGTTATCATCAGGAATAGCTTCTAGGAGGCTCTTCGAAGTCATAAATCAGAAGCAAGCACTTCCTGGGGTGCCTGGGTGGCTCAGTGGGTTAAGCATCTGCCTTCAGCTCAGGTCAGTTCCCTGCTCTCTCTCTCTCTCTAATAAATAAATAAAATCCTAAAAAAAAAAAGAAGCAAGAGCTTCCCCAGATTGACTAAATACTTATCTGTTATGCCATTCACAACAGCTCAGCACCAAAACCATCGGAACTTTGACTCAACAATCTGCATTTTTAAGCCTCTCGCCCACCCACCACGCATTGTCACAAATCTCTGAATCCCATTCTCCGTGGAGCCTCTAGCTCCGTTCTGGTTCCCTGTGTGGATGTCACAGGCTGAGCCCTTCATTGAGAGGGGTCTTTAATCGTTATTATTAATCTTGAATGAAATTTTTCATACCAGATTTGTCTCCCTCTCCTCTATGGCGATGAAGCCAAAGAATTCTGCACTTTGACTGGACATCAAAGAAAATAGTTCAGCTTTTCTATAAAGATCATCAATTTTCTGGCCTATCTCTGGCCTCAGTGATCCATTCAGTCCCACATTATGATGGGGCCTCACGGCTTCACCCTGAGCCGCCTTAGCTCAACCCACGCTGACTCTTCACCCTGCATGGCTCCCTGACTGTTAGTTACTTCTGGAACTTCTTCCTTTTGCCCAGATCCCCTCCAGTCTCCCAATAAACCTTCTGCTTATTTATTCAACAAATAATCACGGAACACCTTCTCTGAGGCTCACACTATCCTGGGCAGTAGGGTGAGCAGGGAAAATGAAGTCCCCGCCTTCTAGGAGCAAATATTCAAATGTGTGAGGCCAACAACAAAACCGGAACAGATCAATGAATAATATAATTTTGGTTCACATGGGGCTAATAAAATAAATAAAGCAGAGTAAAGACTACAGTTCCTGGATGTGGCAGGTAGTCTGATACACCTTTCTCATATTTACCTGTGCCCAGCAGACCTGCACTTAAAATAAAAAAAAACCTTACATAAACTTCTTTAGGTGAAGTAATGACATCAGCTGGAGACGTGAACCCACACAAAGGAATGAAGAGCAGTGGAAATGGTAAATATGTGGTAAAGTTAAAAACTTTTTTCCTAATTTTTTAAAAAATTAGTAAAATGGACTGTTTAAAGGAAAAACATATATTTGGAGACTGAAAACAAATGGAAGTAAAATATGTAAAAAGGACAGAAGGAGGATGTGGAAATACATCATTGTAAGGTCCTTACACTGCATATAATATGGAATCACAAAAAAAAAATGAACTGATCCAAAAGAAGGCAGGAAAAGAGTAGAAAAGAAGAAAGGATCAGTGGGATGAGTGAAAACAAAATAGGAAGGTGGTGGGTTGAAGCCAACTACATACACAATATATTTTAAGTAATTGTTGCTCTGGATGGATAAGTAAAAATCCATAATATTCTGTCTGCAACAACCTACTTAAATATAAAGACACAGAAAAAGGCTAAAAGTAAAGGGATGGGAAATATATGCCTCACACAACACTAAGCATAAGAAAGATGGATGTTACCAGTGACAAAGGGAGATGTTTCATAATAATAAATGAACCGATTCATTAAGAGGGCATAATGACCCAAAATAGGAATGTACCTAATAACAGAACTTCAAAAGACATAAAGCAAAAACTGACAGGACTGAAAGGAGAAATGGACAAATTGCATTATAATTGGAACTTTAGAAACTCTTCTCCCAGGACCTAACATGAAGACAGAATATCAGCAAGGATGTCCAAGACTTAAACAATGATATCAACCAACTGAACCCAGTTAGCATTTACATAACACTCCACCCAGTGGCAACAGAAGATACATTCTATTCAAACACATATAACACACTCACCAAGTATATCATAGACTGGACTAAAAATTAAGTCTCAATATGTTTAAATGAATCAAAATTATATCAAAACAGAAATTTTACAGAAACAAATTAGAAACCAATAACAGAAAAAGTATCTTAAAATCTCCAAACATTTGAAAATCAAATGATATACATCCGAAAAATCCATGGGTCAAAGAAGAAATCCCAAAGGAAACTAGAAAATAATTTATAATGAATAAAAAGGACATTATCCAAATTTGTGGAATGCAGCTAATACAGTATATAGAGGAAAATTAAGAACTTTAAACGTTTACATTAAAAATTTAGAAAGATTTTAATTATTTATCCTATTTTTCACTTTAGGAAGCTAGAGAAAGTGTAAGATGCAAAGTTACTAGAAGGAAGGAAAATATAAAATTAATAGCAGAAACACAGTGGGGAAAAAGGGAAATAGAGAAAATCAATGTAGCCAAAATCTGGTTCTTAGCAACAATCAACTAAGTTGATAAACATCTAGTAAGGCTGATGAAGACTATAAGCTAGAAGATAGATTTGCCATCAGGAATGAAAGATATGACATCACTGTAGATCTTTCAGTCATTAAGAGGATAGCATGAAAATATTATGAAAAATTTTTATCCCAACAAATTCAACTACTTAGATGAAATAGACAAATTTCTTGAAAGACTCAAATTGACTCAAACTGACTCAAAAAGAAATGGAAAACTTGAAAAGCTCTATAACTACTGAACAAATTAAATTCACAAAAAATCTACCCACAAAAATGACTCCAGGCCCAAGTGTCTTCACTTATGAATGGTATTACACATTAGGAAAGAGTAAAACCATTTCTACACAATTACTTTCAGAAAATGGAGGGAGAGGGAATGCTTCTCAGTTCATTTCCTAAAGCCAGCGTTACCAATTACAAGAAAAGAAAACTGCTGACCAGTATTTCCCATGTATATTAGATGCAAAAGAAACTTTAACAAAATCTTAGCAAATCAAATCCACCAACAAATAAAAGTTGGTGGATTCCAGTAATGCAAGGTTGTTCTGGCATTCAAAAAAATCAAAATGATTCACTAACAGAATGTAGGAGAAAACTATATTCTCTTCTCAGTAGTCATAGGAAAAGCATCTAACACAATTTAATATCCATGTGTGTTAACAATCCTCCACAAGCTAGGAACAAAAAGGAACTTCCTCAAAATAATAAAAAGCCCCTACCAAAACCTACAGCTAACATAATATTTAATATTGAAAGACAAAATCTTTTCCCCTTAAGACTGAGAACAAGGCAAGGATGACTTCTTTCATCATTTCTGCCCAGCATTGTCCTGAAGGCCCTAGCCAGTGCCATGAGGCAAGAAGTAGAAGAGAAACATTCAAATTAGAAAAGAAGAAGCAAGATACTTTCACTAATAGGTAACAGGTTCATATCTGATATCATTAAGTGAAATGAATCATAGAGTTACATGTTCATACTAAGCTTTAAAAGTTTGAGAAAAATATCTTTGCAATCTTGTGATATAGCAAAGATTTCTTGGATATGACATAAAACACACAAACCTCAAAGGAGATGTTGATAAATTGGACTTCGTAAAATTCAAAAACCTCTATTCTTCAAAAACATCACAGGGAAAATGAAAAAGCAAGCCACAGACTATAAGATGATACTTGTAACCATATATCTTAACAAAGAACTGACATCTAGAACCCGTAAGGAACTCCTACAACTCAATTGTACGAAGACAAGTAAAAATGGGAGAAAGATTTGAAAAGACCCTTCATAAAAGAAGGTGAAGAAAAGTCAGTAAGAACATGAACAGATGCTTAACATTACTAGTCATCAAATAAATGCAAATTAAAACCACAGTCAAATACCACTAAACATCCACTGTAATGGCAAAAATATAATGCCAAATGAAGAGAATGTGGAGTAACCAGGATTTTCACACAATGCTAGTAGTAGCATAATATGCTAAAATTACACTGAAATATCTTTTTTTAAGATTTTATTTATTTATTTAACAGAGAGATAGAGCCAGAAAGCACAAGTGGGGGGAATGACAGAGGGAGAGGGAGAAGCAGGCTCCCCACTGAGCAGGAAGCCCAATGTGGGGCTTGATCCCAGGGTCCTGGGATCATGACCTGAACCGAAGGCAGAAGCTTAACCCACTGAGCCACCCAGGTGCCCCTGAAATATCTTAATTATATACCTACCCTAATACAAATTTTACTCCTATTAGTTACCTAAGATAAATGAAAATATTTGCTAAGACTAAAAATACTCGTAACAGCTTTGTTCATAAGAGCCAGATGCTGAATACAACCCAAATGACCATCAACCCAGGTGAATGGGTAAACAAATTGCAATATAAACGCACAGTGGGATACTACAAAAGCAAACACCACAAAACCACAAAAATGAATGAACATACAATACACACACAACAACACTGGGAATCTGAAATTATCACACTGGATGGAAGAACCCAGAGGAGAGTGCCTACTGCATGATTTCATTTATATAAAATTCCAGTAATGCCTAGTGATGCAAAGGAGACCAGCTGCTGTGTAGGGCCGGGGGCGGCGGGGGTGGGAGTTGACTGAAAACAGGCAGGAAGGGATCCGGGGTGATGGAAATATTCTGTATCTTGATTGTGGTGGTGGTTACAGTCATGTGTACATTTGTCAAAATTCACCAAACTGTACACTTAAAGCAACTGTATTTTATTGTACATGCAACTTAAAGTTGCTTTCCAGATGAATAGAAGACTTGACCAGACACATTACTAAAGAAGATATATGCGTGGCCAATATGCATATGAATAGATGCTCAGGATCCTTAGTCATCAGGGAAATGCACATTAAAATGATAATGAATAGCACTTCACACTCAGAAAGGCTAAAATGCACATGGCGGACAACAAATGTGAGGATGTAGACTGAGGGGGATTCTCAAACATTGGCTGGTGAGGGTGTAAAATGGTACAACTATTTCAAAAACTCTTTTATATTTTCTCACAAAGTTAAACATATCTCCATCCTATGAACCAGATAGTCCACTGCTAGCTATTTACCCAAGAAAATGAAAGTACACATCCACACAAAGACTTTTACCGGAAAGTTTATAGCAGCTTTGTTCATAACTGCCAAGAGCTAAAAGCAACCTGAATACCCATCAATCGGTGGGTGATAAATTTTGGTGTAAATTTAATATACCATAAATTGGTACAGTCATTTAATGAAATCCCATTCCATAATAAAAAGGAATGTCTACTGATACACAAAACAGCGTGCCTAAAAACTTTACAGTGAATGAAAGAGGCCCAACACCAAAGGGTAAATACAGTCGAATTCCATTTACACAGAGTTCTAAAATAAGCTAATCTAATCGACAGTGTCAGAAGTCCAAATGGCGGTTGCCTCAGCAAGAGGGATAGGACAATTGCCCGGAAAGAGGCACCAGGGAACTTTCCTGATTGAGATCTTGTTACTTGAGTGTATGCATATGTCAAAACTCATTGAACTATACATTCTCTGGGATTTATTGTACATAAATTATACCTCAATAAGAAAAGCTCAGGAAAGCAAATTTATAATAGTGTCTAAAAATACAAAGGAGTAAACCTAACAAAGATGTAAAAGGTCTTTATTTAGGAAACTAAAACATTATTGGGACGTTTTAAAGACGCTTTTAAAAATGGAGAAACTAGGGACGCCTGGGTGGCTCAGTTGGTTAAGCGGCTGCCTTCAGCTCAGGTCATGATCCCAGGGTCCTGGGATCGAGTCCCACATCGGGCTCCTTGCTCGGCGGGGAGCCTGCTTCTCCCTCTGCCTGCCTCTCCCGCTGCTTGTGTTCTGTCTCTCTCTCTGACAAATAAATAAATAAAATCTTTAAAAAAAAAATAAAAAATAAATAAAATAAATAAATAAATAAAAAATAAATAAAATAAAAATGGAGAAACTAGAATTTGCCTTGACTCGAGGACACAAGGTTGTATGCTTGTTATGACTGCGCACAGACAGAGCCTGTGTCGTACCGGCCAAATCCCCCCAAAAAAAAGAATTTCTGGAGAACTTGGAGTGTTGGTTCTGAAACTTTTATGGAAATTCAAAGAGAAAGAAAAGCCAAGACATTGTTGACAAGCAAGTAAAACGTGGGCACATTTGCTCTACCTGACACCAAGACTTAGTGATAAAGCTCCCGTCATCAAGCCAGAAACAGGCCTCGGGCATGCGGACACTTGATTTGGAGCAAAGCTATTTCTGGAGAGCAGTTATGGGGAGAAGGTTGACCCTCTGCCGCCCACGATACACAAACGCTAATTCCAGGCAGACGGAGCTCCAAGTGTGAATCCCAAAACACATAGCAAAGCGTTTAAAAGACAGGATAGGAGAACATCTTCATGATCTTCAGATGGGGAGAGATTTTGAACAGGATTCAAAATGCAATAACCATCAAGGAAAACTTGATGCTTTGGCCACATAAACATTAAGTATTTCTGTTCACCCAAAAACACCAGTAAAATAACACACATACCAGACAAAGTTCTCGTAGCTGAAATACACAACGAACACGAGTTTCAAAGACTGTAAATCCAGAAACGGAACGGGCCGGACACCTGAACAAGCACACCACGGAAGCACATCTCCAGCTGGCCAGTTAACGTCGAAAATGGCGCCCGGGAGTCACGAGGGAAATGCACGTTTAAAACCCAATGAGCAATCACCGCAAACCCACCAATGGAGCTAGAAATGGGGGGACTGGCGAGAACTCACAGCCAGGGAGACTCTCCCATGATGCCGTTTGCCCTGAATTTTCTAGGAAATTTAAAGATGCACATACTCTATGACCAGGGACTTCATTCCTAGGTATGTACACCACAGAAAAATGAGCCCCAATGCCCCAAGACCCAGATGTCTTCAACAGCAAAACAGATGAATGAAATCTTGATATCCAGCAATGAAAATGATGTATCACAGCTGCATGCAACACTATGGCTTAATCTTGAAAATGTAATGTTGGGTCAAGCAAGTCAAACACAAAACTGCGTACTCTATCATTTTGTTTGCATAAATATTGAGGAAATGCAAAACTCAACCGTATTATTTGAGGACAACCACCACCTCCCAATTTGAGGATGGCAAATGGTAGAATAAGGCAAGAATAAGCATGAAGGTGAGGATGATGGTTATCTTCGGGGAGGACAGGGGCTGGGAGTGCGGGGTGGGGGTGGGAGGGCTGAAGACGACCCTGGAGGGGACAAGCAGGGTTAAAGTCTGTGCACAGGCTCAAGTGCCCAGGCAGCTCATCCAACAGAACAAGGGTCCAGGACAGGAGGCTGATAGATGGGATTTCCTGTCTGGTTCCTTCCCCAGCGAGCACGCCAGCCGGTCCCCCCACCCCTATCTGCTGAGGTGCTAACGGCTCAGCGTCTGACTGGGAACTTGTAGGGGTCTACACGGGGAAATTGTGGGACACTGAGATCCCTAACCCCCATGCTGCTCACGGAGTCCAAGCAAGGGGCTGGAGCTCTCACCCAAAACTGGAGAGATCAACCCCTAAAAGAACATCATGTGGGGCGCCTGGGTGGCTCAGTTGGTTAAGCGACTGCCTTCGGCTCAGGTCATGATCCTGGGGTCCCTGGATCGAGTCCCGCATCAGGCTCCCTGCTCGGCAGGGAGTCTGCTTCTCCCTGACCCTCCCCCCTCTCATGTGCTCTCTCTCATTCTCTCTCTCTCAAATAAATAAATACAATCTTAAAAAAAAAAAAAAAAACCATCATCTGTGTTGGAGGGAAAAAGGGACCCAACTGGGCAATGGGTTTCTCCAAGCGGCCACATGGAAAACATCACAGAAACACTGAGCACAGCTCATCAGGAAGATGTGATGGGAAGGAGCCTGCTCTGGAAACCCCAGAATTCAAGGTCTTCCATGCAAAATTTGCCAGTAGATCTGAAAGGATGAGCCTGAGGAGTCTGGTAAATACCATTTGTTCTCAGCTTCCTGGGAAGCAGTCTGCACCTTCGCCGCATTGGGGGCCGCCAGCCAGAGTTTAGACCCCAACGGTCAGAACTCTAATTTTGCAGACTGATTGAAGCAAAGTCACGGGCTCCAGAAACAGCTTACTTCACTGACATTTCGAGCACGGAAATGAACTTATTTGAATATTGCCAAGAACCGCCCGAAAATATGGCAACGTTTAATGATAAAGTTTATGGGTTCGGAGCCAAAGTGTCGACTTTGGAGAAGTGAAGTCAGAACGACTCACCCGCGATGTTTGCCGGGGGTTATCATTTGAATCCTAAAGAAGAATGATGGGGCTGGGAGAGCAGCATCTGTGGATGCTGAGGAAAATGTCGTCGTTATTTTGAAATATTTGATATAAAAAGTTCAATTAGATTCAAAATCCATTTGTGTGATCACAAAAAATTTCCAACATTGTATTTGTCAACCAAAGACGGCGGCATGTGGTTAGATCAGACGCATGAGCACGGGACTGGCCTTCAGCTGGAGGGAGGGGACCCTGCCGCTGAGCCACCACCAGCGACCTTGGGCCTCATGTGCAGCCACTGGCTGGGGTCCTATCAGTGGGGACATCAGCTCTCGGTAGCTGGAGGACGTCAACCCCGGAGCTGCCTGAGCCCATTTCAAATATGAGCCTGACAGTAAGAAGTGTGGCTCAGTCTTTGATTTTAAATTTTTGAAAGGGTTTTATTTTGAAGTTTTACCTAAATTCAATATTCGATATCTCTCCTGCTACTTTGCATTTTTTTCTTAAAATTATATAATATGAAAACATATGGACATGTTCACCAAGCCCCACGTTTGTGGCCCCGGATCACCCGCGGTTTGCCCCAGCGTGGCATGCAGAAGCATGGTCTGTGTCTGCCGGGACAAGAGCGGGGCTCAGAAAGCTTTCCACACCAGCCCGGGGTCAGGAAGGCGGGGTGCAGACACACAGAGCCTGGTGTGAGCCCCACTCCAGTTGCAGGCTGTCCACAAGCCCCTGGCCTCCCCGAGCTTCAGTTCCTTCATCTGTAAAATGGGACAGATAATGTAAGAGCGTTTTGTGAACGTTAAACAGGCAAATCCTGACCCAAAAGGACGGCTCCGTCTGTCTGAGACCACTTTGCAAAAGGCGGGCAGACGGGCTGAAAAGGCAGACCACTGGCCAGCGCAGCCCCCTGGGTGACCGGGCCCTCAGGCGGAGCCAGCCAAGACACCCCCCCCCCGAGTCCAGCCCCCAGCCTGGGGCTCTGCCCACCACCCGGGAGGCGGGCTCTGGCCGACTGTGCTGGGCGCGCTCACACTCCATGCACTGCTGTGCTGTGGGGGACACCTGAGGCCCGCTGGCCCCCCCCACCGGTCGTGGCCGGCCCCGAGCAAAGGGCCCCCCTCCTCCAGGAGCCCGCAGCACAGACAGGGCCTCTGGGAAGCATCCGGCTCCCAGCAGCGCAGCTCCGTGGGTATTCGAGATACGGTGGGGCCCAGCTACTCGGGGGAGAGGGCCACAGGCCGCAGAGGCCTCTCCCTCTATCAGCTCTCCCTGCTCCAGCCGCAGCCAGCCCCACAGCCCGGGCCACGCCACGGGAGCTCCAGGGCCCCCGCCACGCCCACACGCTCCCCCGTGGCCCCTGCTGGCCCAACCCTGCCTCTGGTTAGGACAGCTGCACCGTCCCTCCAGCATCCCCTCCGCCCCGGGGCTGGGCGCACCCCAGGCACCGCAGGGAGGAGGGCCATCCGTGAGGACGGGCAAGGGTGTGTCCCAGTGAGCCACCCCCCACGACCAGAGGACAGCCATCGGTCACTCACCACACGGCCACTGAGGGGAGGTGGCAGGGCCCCAGGAATCAGAGGGGACCCCGGCCCAGAGAGCCACTTCCAGCTACCCGGGCTAGGGTCGGTGTTGTGCTGGAAGACACACACACACACACACACTATACATGACCCCCCAATCCGTAACCCCCCCCACACACATACAATATTGACGCAACACAACACACACACAACGTCCACTCACATTTCACTGATCCGTCCTGGTCACATGGCTTGGCTTCAAAGGGCCACGCACCACATGCCCCCCCATGGAATGAACCAGAAATATGGCTGCACAACGCAGACAATTCTGCGAGGTGGACAAGGATAGCTCACCCCTGAGAGGGGCAGGCAGTCCTGCCTCCTCCTTATTCTAGAGCCTCAGTTTACCTGGTGCCGAGGAACTGGACATGCATCACCTCGATGGCTACACACTCGGGACCCTCGCATGCAGATTCCCTTCTGGGAGTCTGGGGGGACATGGGGTTTCTGTGACCTCAGGTCCTGGGCAGGGGGGCTGACTAGCTGGGAACATTCCTGGCCCCCACTGCCAGGTGACTACACCTCAGTCTCTCGCCCCGGGTGTGCAGTGCCAGGCTGGCTGAGGGTCTTAATTACTGAGTTTTGGCACCCCCTAAATTGTGTGCCTGCACATGTCTTATTAATTTTTTTCACCATGTTTTTTCACCATGTTTCACCCACTGCCAGCTCAGGCCCCCAGATGCCACCCTATCTTTTCCTCAGACTCCACTGTTGACACAGCTTGCCGAGCAGATACACTGGCCATGTTATGGGGCAAAACCTAATGGGGGCAACAGTGGGAGAGGGTCCCAGCTCTTGATGACCTCAAGCCAAGCCCAAGGTGACTACAGGGTGATACCGTCTGTCTGCCTTACTCACTCCAGACGTCTGCCCAGCCCTGAAAGGGCCACCTGCCCACTAAGGCCTCCCACAGACTTGTCCCTGTCTGGCCTGGCTTCTCCTACCCCAGGCCTGCCCCGCACCCTGCCCACAGGTAGACACTGAGGGACTGGGACAGAGCAGGCAGTGGCAGCTAGCAGATGGCAGACGACGTCACCAACATATACAAGTTAGTACAGGGGACACAAGTCCCAAGTTACATAGAAAATCCAGAGGGTTTCTCCAGGCTTTTAGTACTTGGCTTAGGGTAGACACCAGTATAGAGGGTGGATGGGAGGGTGGATGGGAGGGTGGGAGGGTGGGTGGGTGTGTGGGTGAATGAATGGATGGATGGATGGATGGATGGATGGATGGGTGGATGGATGACAGATGGATAATGGATGGATGAGTGGATGGGTGGATGGATGGATGGATGAGTGGATGGATGGATGAGTGGATGGATGGACAGATGAATGGATGATGGATGGATGGAAGATGGATGGATGGATGAATGGATGGATGGATGCATAGGTAGGTAGATGATGGATGGATGGATGGATGATGGATGGATGGGTGGATGGGTGATGGATGATGGATGGATGGATGGATGGATGGATGATGGATGGATGGGTAGATAGGTAGATGATGGATGGATGGACAGATGGACAGATGGATGAAGGATGGATGGGTGGGTGGATGATAGATGGATGATGGATGGATGGGCAGATGGGTGAGTGGATGGGTGGGTGGATAGATGAATGAGGGGATGGAGGGCTTTGCATGCACCCTCTGCCATGATTGCCCCCTCCACAAGGAGGATACAGCAGATAGTCTTGAGGCTGGGAGACCTCATTAGGCCCATTTGGGAAGTTGCCAGAGCTGGGATTTGATTGGGGCCTGCAACGTCCCATAGGATGGTGACAAAGGTCCCAGAAGACGATGGGCAGGGGTTTATCTCCTCCTACATGTAATGCATGAGCACCCCACAGTAACCTGAATCCATCAGACCCTGAGCCAGAGTACCAGAAGCATCTCACAGAAATGTGTTTCTCCACAGACAGCATGATAACCAACCCCGTTTAATTAATAGCAGTGAAATCGAGACACCCGGGAAGTGGGGCTGGACCAGCAGTCCTTGCAGGAGTGCACCAGCCCCGGGCTCCAGGCCTCAGGCTCCTGCTGTATTTGTTTTCATTATCTGCTGCTCATCATGACTCACAGTCACCCGGGGGCCCACACCCACAGCGGCCACAAGACCCACCGAAAGCAGCCTCTGCCTGGTCAACGGCCCCAGGTGCTTTTAGAGGTGCAGAGGCCCTCAGAGAGCTGCAGGGGTCCCAGAAAATCCACCCCTCACTTCACAGATGGGACCCCAGTCCAGGGACAGGTGGTCACCAGCAGGTTCCCAGGGTGTCCAACTCGCCTCCCACCACCCCATTGAACCCCCATGTCTCATAGGCTACACAACGGAAGAAGCTTTGGCTCCAATCCCAGCTCAGCCCCTCCCAGCTCTGGCCTCTGGCTGTGGCTCAACTCTTTGAAGCAAACATTATTGCATCAGTCAGCTCGGACTGCGTAACAAGTATCACAGCCTGGGCTGCTTAAACATCAGATGTTTGTTCTCTCATGATTCTGGGACTGGAGTCTGCAGCCTAGACGTGGGCAGGGCTGGTTTCTCCTAAGGCCTCTCCTTGACATGTAGATAGCCACCTTCTCCCTGTGTCTCCACACAGCTGTCCCTCTGCCTGCCTCCGTCCTATTCCCCTCTTCTTATAAGGACACTGGTCAACATTGGGTTAGGGCCCACCCCACCGGCACCATTTAACCTAATTACCTCTATAAAGGCCCTCTCTCCCAGTGTGGTCACATTCTGAGGCATTGGGTGTTGGAACTCCAACATATGGATTTGGGGGGCACAACGCAGTCCCTAATGCTCATAATCATAACATCTTATGTGTCTTGATGGCCTCAGCTTGCTCAGCTGCAGAATGGACACTTAGATGAGTCCCTTTCTCAGGGTTATGGTAAGGATCAGGGGAGGTTTTAGGTGCGAAGCCCCTCGCACCATGCTGGCCTGGCACACGGGGCTCCATATGGGCTCACCTTCCTCCTTTACTTAAGTAGGAAAAGACTGTCTGCAGGCACAGAGCTGTGGGAAGGTCAGCTCCTCCATCTGCAAGAGAGACTTCTGTGCCTCCCGTGCCGACCCAGTCTCAGAGCTCCGAGGGTAAGAAGGTGGCAGGAGTGGGGCCCCTGCTGAATGCCCCTCCTCCCCAGGTCTTCTGCCTCCATCAGGGCCTAGGGGAGCCTACTGACAAACACCTGCCTCTCTAGGCCAGACAGGTCCCCAGATGTCCCGCCCAACAGTGATAATAGTAACATCCACTCTTTGTGGGGCTTTTACTCTGGCTTAAGAACTTGCTAGGTTCTTATTTCATCTCACACAACTAGTGAATTATTGGGCATTATTATGAGCCCCAGTGGATAGATGGATGGATGGATGGATGGATGGATGGATGGATGGATGATGGATGGATGGATGGATGGATGATGGATGGATGGGCGGATGAGTGAGTGGATGGGTGGGTGGATAGATGAGTGAGGGGATGGAGGACTTTGCATGCACCCTTTGCCATGATTGCCCCTTCCATGAGGGGGCATTTCTTCAGATGAAGAAATGGAAGCACAGAGAGGTGAAACCACTTGCTCAAAGTCACACAGCAAAGCCGGGGCCCAATCTAGGCTTGGTGCCTGCTCGGCCATGCTGCCCATCAGCTTGGTACAGCAGGGTTAATTTTTATGACAAATATTAAAAGTAACAACTTTATGATCCACTAAAGCAGAGATATTTCTTGTTTAATTAAACTCCAACCGAACCCAGGGCTCCAGAGGGCTGGTTGACCTCTGTGCTGACTCCTAAGCTTAGCTTTCCCACACCTGGGAGGGGAGAGGCCAGGGCTGTGCCTTGCCAGAAGGAATGTGACCCCGAGCCAGCTCTGCACTGATGTGTGACTGACACCTCCCTGTGCGAGGGAAAGGGTTGGGTGCTGGGTGCTTGGGGACCAGAGGCAATCATGCACAGGGGCCCTGCCTTGGAGGCTCAGTGTGCAGGAGGACCGAGGACAGCATCTATCAATGTCGCAGGCATGTGTGACCAGGCCCAGCTTGGAGGGGCTGTGAGGAACCCACAGAATAGCTGCAGCGATCCCCCTGCAGGCTGCCGGTCAACACCCCTACCTGCTGCCAGCAGGGATGCAGGACAGAGGGCCCTCAGCCCCACTGCTGCCTTTGGAGGCCAACTGAGCGATTTGTTATTTCAAATGTGCATGCTCTATGGCTACGTATCCACTTCTAAGAACTCACCCTGGAGAGACTCTCAGGGGTTTGCAGAAAAACACACCAATAAGATAGCAGTACCAGCAATCTCTGCAAGAGTGAAGCAGGAGGTGATAATTGAAATGACATGGCCACCGGGCGAGGGGCCACCGCCACCACCACCAGGGGCTGCAGATGATGTCTGGGGCAGGAGAAAAGTTTAGAAAATGCTACAAAGTGGAAAATGTAGCCTCAAAGGATCTGCAGTCAAGTTTCCAACACAGGTGCGTATTTCCCGTTGCGCACCACCCACCACGTGAGCCTTGCTCCTGCATGCTGAAAATGCAATGACTTCTCGTCAGGCTGCTCTCCATGTTTTCCAAGTATCCTATAATGAGCACGTGTTACTTACACACCCTAAAAATGGGTATTTTAAGAAATTAGTGGACCCAGGGAGGTAAGAGGTTCGGCTCCTCCAGGCTCAGGCCCTGCATGCAGGAAGGACCGAGCGGCTCGAGGAACAAGGAGGCAGGACCACACACAAGCCCAAGGGGAGGGGAGGCTGTCCTCGCCCTCACTGAGCCCACAGCGCAGCTGGACATGGACACAGAGAAAAATGATAACAATTCAGCGTGACACAGGCCAGGTGGTAGAGGACACCAGGAGATGCCCAGGACAAACCCTGGGGGTGAAGGAAGGCTTCCTGGAGGAAGTGAATGTCATGACAGGTAGAAAGAGCAAACGGTGGTAGCCAAGTGTATCAGTCAGCTTTTGCTGCATAACAAATGGCTCCAAAACTCTGCCCCTTCTCACCAGAGGCACTTACTCTCCTGCTCCTGGGTCCACAGGTCACCTGCAGTTGGGTTGACCAGGCTGGGCCGGCAGGACAGTCCCAATGCGGTCAGTGGGCTGGGCCCTTCCGTGCAGGCTGGGTCCAGGACTGTTTCTCCAGGCACCTGGCAATGGGGCCATGAGCACAGAGCAAGTCCACACGCAGAGATACATGTCAGATCTGCTGGCCTGCCATCTCCCAGGGTGGGAGAAGGGGGAGAGACTAGGAAGAATTTTCCAGAATGTTCCGGGCAGCAGGACCAGCAAGGGTCGAAGCCCAAGACCAGAGAAAGCACAGGTGGGTGGGGTCCAGAGTGTGAGAGAGTGGCCTCGAGAGGTCAGGAGGAGCCAGACCACCCCAGCCCCCCAATGCCACGTCCTATAGCATGCAGCACGTCTTCCAAGAGCAGAGGCGCCAGCCTGGAGCAAGGGTTTAGAAGCAAAGAGTCGAGCGGAGGGAACTCTCTGCGGGAACCCAGGGCCCAGCGCCATCTTTAGCTAACTGAAAGCACCTTCAGCATCCCTGCTCTGTCCCAGGGGGGCCTGGAGGGGGGGGGCACGCTTTGAGCCCCGGTTTCCATGGCAATGCTCCAAGGTGTCATGGAAAGTAAGGCTTCTGAGCACAGGAGAAACCAGGCGCGAAGCACCAACTCTCATCTCTCGGATGTCCAGCGGACGGACCCCCGTTGACAAAATCAGGATTGGCATGCACATTGTCACGGCCTCTTCACAGCAAATCCCCAGCCCTGCCCACTTCCAGCATCGTGGCAGAGTGCAAACCAGCAATTAACTCCCCAAACCTCCGGTGGAAACCAGTCTTCCTTGATTCATGTCAAATTCCTTTAATTATGAATTTGCAATTGGCCTGTTCCTAAACTCATCTGAGATATGAGGCGCCTTGCCTTCTGCCATAATAGGTTTAAAAAAATTATTTTAATGAGCCTTGAATTTCAGCAAAGAAATGAACTTCATAAAACACACTATTGCTTAGAGACAGGAGAGTCCCACCTCCTCCAAGAAGCCTTCCCTGACCAGCTCATCCCCACGTCCCTTCCCTGGGCTCTGAGAGAACCTACTGCCTGCATCACCGGCCCAGTGTCCCAACCCTTGGCCGGGCAGGGCTCCCAGAGGACGCGGAGTGTGTCCTTCCCCTTGAACACGGGCAGGCACTGTGACTTGCTTTGGTGGAAAGATCCAGCACGCGTGATGTTACCACACCCTCAGCCTGCCCCGGGGGCCTTGCACGTCTCCACTCCCTGCCCAGTGGCCGTGCAGATGGCTGGGGCCAGCCTGCCTGGAGACGAGGGACCAGATGGAGCAGAGACCAGCTGTCCAGGCAACCTGACCTCGCCAGCCCGCCCTCTGACCCCCGACGCATGAATGAACCCAGGCGGCCCCGCGGTCCTGTAGGTACAGAGAAGCGATGGTCATTTCCAGCTATTAAGTGTGAAGGTAACTTGCTGCCCTCTGAGAGCTGACACAGAAGCCCGAACGAAGCCTGGTTTCTCACCCGTGAAATGCGGACGCCGATGCCCACCCAGCCCAGGACAGCCGCCGAGTGCTTATAACTCAGTCGCTGAACCCCCACCCCACCCGCCTCGAGTCCATCCCGAGGCCACAGCTTTTAGTGAGTTGTGGGTCTCCAGCCCAGGCTGACCTCACCCACCTCCGCTCTGAGGGGACACAAGGGAGAGCTTCGCAAAGCACACAGTGGCCATGATGCCACACCAGCCTTATGCTCCCCCCGGGCACCTGGGGCCACGCACAAGGCCCCTTCCTGATCTGCCCCGGTCTCGGAAACTCACGCACTCTCCCCCTTGGCCTGGAATGCACTCCTCCTGACCCTCCAGCTCCAGACACACCCCTCCCTGCTCCACCCTCGGAAGCCACCTGCCCTGATGGCCCTCGGCCGCAGTCAGCCCACATCGTCCCCAGGGGACGGCCCTGCTGTTCAGTGGTCTGGGCACCGCCTCTGCCGGTGACCAGCCTGGTGACCCAGAGCCCTCACCCAGCCTCTCTGCGCCTCGGTGTCCCTGCCTGTAACACAGACCTGATTTGGGGGCCTTCCCCACAGTGTTGTCACCAGAGCTGGGTTGTGCATGTGCGGGACAGACCCTGAGACCCAGGACAGACTGAGACCCTGCACGCCCTCCAGGTGCCTCCCAAACGCACCATCTACACTTGGGACCCAAGGGAATGAGTGTCCGATGCTGGTCTTTCAGCCAAAGGACTGGATCTGGGAAGATTCGGGGGCCCATGCCACCCCACGCTCTGCCCCATCGACCGGCCCCAGTGGGCCGTCTGCTTCACTCTGCAGAGCCTCAACCTCTCCCACTCCTTGCAAGGTAATTAGTCCGAGACCCTGCCATCCCTGCCTTTGAAATTCATGCTGAACTCCGGGAACCTGCTGGGCTTCATCTCAAATGCCCTGCTCCCTCACCTCCCAGCTGCCTTCTTGAGTTCCCGCACCCACATCGGAGCTGGGGTGCCGCCCGCCTCCCCCCGAGGGCCGCCAGCCCACGGATGGATCGGGCCTCCTCCTCCCCGGCATTTGCACGACGGGAGACAGTCTGTGTGTCTGTGGCTGCTGATTCTGCCCTTCCCTTCAATTTGCAGAAAGCGCCAGTTCCCCGGCCAAGGGAGGCGAGGGGAGATTAATCGGCAGAGCCAGACGAGGTCCGTTCTGCCCCCAAAGTGGGCGAGAGGCCGAGGAGAAGTCGCCGTTTGGTTGGTTATGTGTGACCCCCCTCCTTTAGTTTCCTATTTAATTCCAACTTTTCACATTTGAAGCTATATCAATATTAATTATCGCTGCCTCTCACTGCGTCTCCTCTCTCCCAGGAAAGTGCGGGTCCATCCCTCAGAGACGGGGCGGTGTGGGGGGGGGGGGGGACGGGGACAGAGCTGCAGGGGGTGGTGGCTGAGAGCAGCCTTGGGGAGTCTGCGTCTGCAAGTCCAGCCCTGGCTCCTGGCCCCGGGGAAACTGAGGCCTGGGGAGATAGCACCTGACCTGGGGCTTGCAGCCTCCAAGCAGGCCTAGGGCGGCACCCTGGTCCTGGCCGATGCCTCGCATTTGATGAGAAAGGAGACCCCGTGGAGGGAGGCACAAAGCCTCTCACATCCCTCAGGAGTGTAGGAAGGATTCCCCTCTGGGCATTTCTGAAGGACGGTGACTCTTACACCGAAGGCACCTGGCCTGTCACACTGCTCTTTCAGGGGGAGGCATTAATGACCACGCCTAGGGCCGCGTCTGGGCGGGGGGTCTCGGGAGCTGAGCCGTGACCTCCCAGGACTCATCAGCGGGAGCTGATGTCTGTGGATGCCCCCCACAGACCCTCCGGCTGTGACCGGAAGGCAGGCTTGTGATCACAAAGCACCCACGTTAGTGCTCCTAGAGCTCGGCCAGCACTGACGCCTGGCCCGGTGGCACAGCCTGGTGCCCGACGTGGAGGGGGGCAGACGCCTCCGCTTGCTGGCCCTCCATGCCCCCTCAGTCTGTAACACGCTGCTGGAGCACCCTCATCCAGGTGCCGGACGTGTCTGGCCTCGCTGAGGGCCGGTTATAGTGGCCAGGGGACACTCCCTGGAGGATGTGGGAGTCCCAGCAAAGAATGAGGTTGGAGAGGGGGGTCTGGGGCTGAGCAGCCCCCTGGGGACGAGGGTGCTGGCAGTGAGAGCCGCTCAGCTGCCCCCCAGGCACCCCCCCACACCCCGACATGAATCCCTACCTGGCGCCGGGCTTCGGGGATTCTGCGGGAAATGAACTCAAGGACAAACCCCTCTGTTCCTTCCATGCTTGCTCCCAAACACTCCAGATGCAAAGTGCGGGCAGAGAGGACCTGACGGGCCGAGCTTTGGGCTCCTGCTCACCCCGGCCTCAGGCCAGGGCGGACTGGCATCAAAGGGTCTCCCCGATCAGACACACCCCTGGGGCCTAGAGCCTCAACACACAGCCTGCCGCTGGGACCTTCCTTCCCGACAGGCCCCACAGACACCTGCCCAAAGTTTCAAGCCTGCGAGCCTTTTTCCAGAAGCCTCCATTACTGGCTAAAAATATGGTCCTTTGAGCCACGACTCTAATTGCAGACAGCGATTACTCCCAGAGTTTCAGGGCCAACAGCTGGGCTAAGTGGCCGTCCCCAAAACCCATTTCCTGCCTGGCTGGGTACAGAATGTTCTTCCCTCTAAGTAAAATAAACAGGTCTGAACTCATCGGACTTTTCTATTTGCCGTCCACTAAAGCCTTCTAGCTCCTGGGTTTTTATACAACTGAGATTTATAGTATCTATTCTCACCAGTGCAGAGTCCCCAGATAATGTTAATAGATGGCTAGTTTTGCCAATAAATCCCTCCAGCAGTGGAGAGAAATATCTATTTCAGATGAGTTATCCAGAGCTAAATCCACATTCCAAGCGGTGGAAGGCACTTAAGCCGAAATGGCTCCTCTCCACAGACAAGAGCATGTCAGCAGGTGCAGCCGGGTCTCCCACCTCTGCATCCCCGGACCAGGAGAGATCGCAGGCTCCGGCCCCTGTCTCCAGCCTCCCGTCATCCCCCCCCCGCCCACCCCAGAGCTGCTGACAGGGTCTCCTAATGGGTCCTTGTGCCTCAGACTCCCCTGGTCATCCATCCTCACCCTGTGGCCAGGTCATCTGTCCGAAGAACTGGTCTTCCACCCAGACCCCTCAGTCACTCCACCTTCTCCATTCAGAGCGAGAGTGGCAACTGGCCAAAGTTTTGAGAGGATGCCCCCCTCCACGGCACTCGAGGCCCTCCATGGTGAGGACATAGCCAGCCTTCCCTAGGCCCCCGCCCGTTGCCTTCCCGCGTCAGACCAGGCCAAATGGGGCTCTGTGCCTTAGACGCGTCCAGAGCCCACACGGCAGCCTGCTCACCCCTGTGCCGGGACCGTGTCTACGGCACCCTGCGTCCCTGCCGAAGTCGTCCCAGGGTCCTGAGAGCCAGCACTGATGTGAGTGTCCCCAAACAGTCTCCCGGTCACTGGTTCACCAAGGGCCCGCCACACACAGCGCACGGTCCCCGTGCCAGGAGGAGGGGACCCAGCCTCCCTCGGGGGCCCAGCTCCACCCATGTGCTTCCTCGTCCTGGGGGGCTCGGCTCATCCCGGCCCCGGAGTCAGGACCCGGCTCACGCTCCCAGCATGGGACTGTCTGTGTTCGGCCCCTCTGCCCGTCCCACTCCAGGGCCACAGGGGAGCCCAGCAGAGGCGGCAGGGACAGGAGCAGGCAACTTCCATCTTCTGAGAAAAAAGTCACATGCTTCAAAACTGTTTCCTCCGCGTGACCTCGGATACGGAGGAATAGAAACACGCAGGGAAACCATAAAAGCTAACCCGTGTGTACGTGGAGCATGGCTCTCGGCCAGGCACTGCTCCCGTGCATTCGCGTGTATTCTCGCGTGATCCACCAGGAACCCCCGGGGCCCGTCCAGCCCTCGACCACACGGACGGTGAGATGGCGAGGTCGTCGGGGCTGGGAGGTCAGCAGGCCTCCCGCCCAGGCTCTGGGGAGCGCAGGAACCCACCGGGCTCCACACGGTCCTCCCGAGAGGAGCGTGGCCGGTGATGGGTTCCTCTTTCAGAACGCACAGCACTGGGATTATTCCTGGCGATGCCTCAATTTGCAAGCTGGCTGCCTTGGGCAAGTGGTTTAATTCCTCCGAGCCTTACTTTTCTGGCCTGAAATTTGGGGCAATGACAGTGATACGTTCCTCGTGGCTTTTATGAGAAGTCATCCAAGGCCCACCCGGTGCTTAGCGTCATCCAGCTCGACATAGGCGCCCCTTGGCACGTGAATTATCACCGCCGTCTTCTGGCCCTGCACAGACTTGTCTGTGAAGAGCACATCTTAACTTCAGTGGTCGGAAAATAACCTCTTAAAGCAACAGGCTTTCTAGTCACATCTGGAGAGAAAGAGGGGCCCAGAGGAGCTGTTGTTGATTAGTAACAAGTAATGCCCCACAGCCTGGGGGTGCCGGGCTGCTCAACCACACCCCCTCCAGTTCACGCTGGGAACCCTGGGAACGCCAGCGTGGGACCCACGGCGGCCTGTCCCTCAGGCCCCTCTCCAGCCCAGGCGCCAGGGGCGGGCGTCAGCGCCACCAGCAGGCCCGTGCGGGGCGGCTCTCGTGGCCTCAGACCCGTCTCCTGCCTTTGGAGGGAGCAGGTCGGGCGGAGCGAAGCATCTGGCTCTGGGCAGATCAAACAAACCCAGGGCCACGTAGCCAGCCACCTGAGGGCTGTCGTCTCTGGAATGTGAGACCAAAGGGCTTCTGCTGGGCTCCTTCCAGGCCCTTGCAGGAGTCACGGCAGGGGTCGTGCGCAGAGGGGTGGCCCACCTCACCACGTATGGCGACTCTTCGGGAAGACTGTGTGCAGGCAGTCGCACCCGTGCCTATTCCAACTTCGCGAGTGTGGACAAACCCCCGCCTTGGGTGTCACGGGCTGACCCTTCCAGGACAAGGGGGTGCTTTCCAGCGCCCCGGGGACCAGCTGTGTGGCCTCGCCCAGGACCGCCAACCCCTGCCCCACGTGCCCCCTGGGGTCCTGGGAAGGGGATAGGTGTCCAAGCAGAGATGAGTCCTCCGCCGGAAACTCCCGCGGCTCCCAAGGCCCGCAGACCTCCAGCCCAGCTGAAATCCTTCCTGTTCCGGCCACAGCCCACCTCTGCAGCACTACCCACCCCGGGCCCCCTCGGTCCCGCCACATGGAACCGCGTGCTGCATGACTGCAGGCCAGGACGCTGCTGATGTGGTTTCTCCTGCCGGGAGCACCAGTCCCCACGTCTGTGCCTGATGAAAATCGGCCTCTCTTTCGGGCCCGGGTCCAAGGCCACCTGAGCACCGAGTCTGCTTTACAGAGATGTGCAATGCCCCCTGGGGTCCGCCCCCAGCCACCCCCAGCCTGCAGGACGCAGGAAGCCATGGGGCTGCTGTCCTTGCCTGTCCTGGGGCACTGGCAGGTGTCCGGCCCGGGCCCTCACTCCCCATGGGGACAGTGAGCCTGGGGCCCCCGATGGTGAGCTCAACATCCAGTCTCCACCCAGGTTGATGTGTCCCCTTGTGAGCATCCCCAGGTCACCACCCACTGGCTGGTGGTAGTCACTGTCCTTAGACCATCTGGTCCCCCCAGGCCACTGATCTCTCCCCTGGTCGGGGTCAGCTGCAGAGGCCCCGGTCTGGAAAAACCATAGATCCCAGAAAACCCAGCACCTTCTCCAGCAGACCTCGTCCTCTGATGGGGGAGCTGCCCAGCGCTCGCGGAGACAGACGCTCCCACGACGATTCATCAGTGGGCCTTCCGACGCCCAAGACAAGCCCCTCATCCAGCACACTCCTACAGCAAGTGCAGATGGGGGCCACCGTTCCTCTCCCCTCCTCCTCCACCCACCAGCCATCCCCCAAACGCTGCCAGACCTGTTGTGGGCCAGGCGGCTGGTGGGACTGCAGAAGCAGAGGATGCCGTGGAGCCCAGGGAAGGCTCCGCTCCCCGCCAGCCCGCCCCGCTCTCCGACGCGTCCTAACACCCAGGCGCCGATGATAAACTGAGTCCCGCCAAAGTCTGCGGCCGCACCAAGGCCCACGTCTGCAGGCCGCTGTCTTCCCAGCAGAAACCTCCTGAAATAAGGGGGAGCAGGTTCAGCTCCGTTACATGGTTCTGTTTACCCTCGAGTGAGTTGTGAAGAGCTGGGCAAACCCCCTGACTACAAACACAGCCTGTGGCCTGTCCCACGCAGGGGCTCACTCCGCAGAGCAGGGTACACCGCTCAGTGTCTCAGGCTTTGCCTGGGTCACGGGGACCCCAGCCCAGCCACCCCACTGATCTGAGCAGAGGGTCTCCCGGCAGCCAGCAGCTCCTGGAGCTGTACCTAATGATTAACATGAATTACTCATCTGCTCATCATCCATTCACTCCACACCACTGCTGACCGTTCCCTCGGGGCCGGGACCCGAGCCGGCACCAGGGACTCACGGACCGGCCAGACTAGACTGGTTAGGATGAAGGGTGAACCCCTGCAGGGACCATGACAGGTGTGGTCAGAGCCCGGCGCTGGTCCCAGGACGGAACGCACTGCCTCCCATCTGCCAGGTGGCCCAAGGTGGGTGAGCCTTTCAGAATGGCGTGGGGGTGGGGAAGGGTCCAGGTGCCAATTCTTCCATCATTCCTTCCAGAAGCCCCCCAAAGCAGAATGACCCTGATTCCACCCCACGGTGTCCAGGCAGAATGAGGGGAGGTGTTACTGGACTGAATGGTGGGTGTCAGCAAGGACCCCCAAGCACCCACCTTAACCCCGGGGACTGTCTGGGATCACAAGGTTCAACACCCATAGCCAAGGACCTCTGCCCCACCAGGCAGCGCTCACTAATAGGAGATTCTAGAAGCTGCTATCCAGAGCATGCAGAGGGCCTGAGCCAGGCCTGGGCTTTTCTGGGAGGGCAGCCGCATCCAAGGTGGTGGGGGCAATGGCTGGGGGACACCAGGCTGGCGAGCTATCAGGAGCCTCAGATGAGACGTGTGATGTGCAACGCCCAGGAGGGGAATCTTGCCTCCTTTGCCTGGCTTCCCACAGAGAAAAGAGCAAGAAGGTCTTTTCTGATGGGTGGGTGGGCCGTGTCCCAGGGAAGAGTGACCATTTTTGTCTGTACGTCCATCCCGGCTTCCTCACTGCAGGACCAAGGGAAGCCCAAACCAGGACAGAGCCTTCCACCCGATGGAGAGAGCGGGCAGGGCCGCGTCGGGGCTGGCGCAGGACAAGGGGCGGGCCACGGCTCCGGGCCCCCCTCCTCACCTAGCTGGGGAGGTGGGGACGTGGCCTTCCTTGCTGTCTCCCTGTCCCCCTGCAGCTGACCCAGCCAGGGAGACAAAGGGAGCTTCTGAATGAGGGGGCCATGGGGGGATTCCTGCCCTTCACCAGAGGGTGGACAGGGCCCCTAGTGAGGCTGGATCCCTTCCAGGTCTGACGTGGCATCTGCTCACTTGTTCGTTCGTTCATTCACTCATTCATTCATTCATTATCCAAAAGCACCTGCTGACTCCCGGCCTCCTGCCAGGCATGGTTCTGGTCACAGGGATTCCACAGTGAGCAACACCAGTGAGATGTCTCTCCTGCTGAACTTACATGTGTGCCCAAACTGTCCCGGATCCCAGCCTTGGAAAGAGTCCACGGTGCCCACTCCCCCTGCACTTGCAGACAACCTGAGTCCACACACAGCAAGGCTGGCAGGACGCATGGTGGGCAGCAGCCCAAGCTGGCCCAGGGGGACCCGCGCCCTGAGCCCTTGGCTTTGAGAAGCCGAACTGAGACCATGAGAAAGTGCCGTGCCCTGCATCTGTGCGGCCGAGGCGGCAGGAGGGCCGCAGACAGGAGGAAGCCATCTGTGGGGGGAGCTGCAGCCTGGGGGGCTCGGGGAGGGGAGGGCGAGCTGCCACAGACCTCCACAAGTCCCCTGTACCCGCCTCTGGGGGCCCCGTGCTTTCTACCCATGATGGTTGACGCAGGTGCTGAGAAAGGCAGCCTGATGCAGGGACCCATCCCCATGGGACTCGGGAGCCCTGGGCTCCATTCCTGCCTCACTGGCTTGGGGTCTCAGCCCCCGACCTGGGCAGAGGGAAGGTCAGCATCCTAGGGTGTCCAGGTCCTTTGGCGCTTTGGCATTCTACGGTGGGGATTAGGGACTGCTGTGCACCCTCAGCCCTTAGCTCAGTGCCCACCCAGCGTGGGGCTACTTGCCCTCGCCCTCTGAGTCCTCCATCCTTCCCCTGGTCTTCACCCTCGATTGCCCAGGAGGCAATGCCAAGGCATCCTGCCCACAGTCCCGGGGGCCCGCCACACCACTCCATCCCACCCAGCCCTCCCCTGGCTCTGCCCTCCACCCGGACATCCTTGCTCTCCACCAGGCAGCTCAGAATCCCGGGAACCCACGGCTCCAACCACGAGGACCCCGAGCCCAGCACCCAGGCTAACCAGGCTGCAGGTTTTATGTCTTGTCTCTAATGGATTGTCCATCCTCAGGAGCACAAATGCTGCATTGTCCTGTCCCTGCCCCCAACACTGTTCTGAGTAGGGCCTTGGAACTCATCTACTCGCTAACAGTCTTGCATTAGTCTCTTGCAGTTCTGGGTCAGAAATCTGAAATGGGTCACATGGGGCTAACATGGACATGTGGGCAGTGCTGTCCGCCCCCTGCAAACTCCAGGGGACACCTGAGTTCTTGCCTTTCTCAGCCTCTAGAGGCACCCATGCTCCTTGGCTCCTGGCCCCTTTCTCGGACTTCAAAGTCAGCAATGACTGGTTGGTTACCTTTCACACATCACATCCCCTGGACCCTGAGCCCCCTGCCTCCCTCTCTTACTTATAAGGACTCTTGTGATGACACTGGGCCCACCAGATACTCCTGAATTATCTACTCATCTCAAGACCCTTAACTTAACCACATATGGGAAGTCCTGTTGGCCCCGTAAGGGGACATATTCCTAGATTCTAGGAATTCGGGCACCACATCTTTAGGGGCCATTGTGGTGCCCACCGCATGAGGCCCAGAGCTAACGTGCTGGACACGGTGGGCCAGCCCCAGTGACGGGACCTCGTTCTCCCCCGGGCCACAGCAGTATAGCAGAAAGGGAGACCTGCCGGACCCCACTCCGCCTCTGCCTTGCCTTGGGCAGCCCGTCCTCCTCTCTGGGCTTCATCTCCTCCTCTTCCAAGCGGGTATAATGGCTCCTGATGGCTGACCCCAGATGGGGACCCCACCGATTCCCTGGGTCCCCCAGGTGAGCCCAGAATAGACGGGATGGGATTATTGTTGGATAATCTGTCCTCAGCCAACCTTACACCTGTCTGCTGGAGTCCAAGCCCCAGAAAACCATGCGGTGAAGACAAACCCCCACCCTTCCCTGACGCTCATTTTTCAAGAGAAGGGAATGTTACTGTGTATGCACCGCAGCTTCCCTGGGGCCGCAGGTCACGCTCAGGAAACAGGGTCTGGGCCTGGCCTGAAGTAAGGAGCTCACCCCCGAGCTGCCTTGCTGGACATCCCAGCTCTGTGACCTCCGCCATCTGCAGGCGTGGGCTGGTTCGGGGACTGGGCGTGCACCCCCGGCCCCTCCAGCACCTCTGAGTCTGAGTACAGGGTCCCTGCACACAGCGCTTTTTCCGAAACAGGACGGCAGGGCTGGGCCAGGCCTACCACCTGCCAGCGCACACTCCGGACCTGAATCCCGGCTGCGACAGCCTGGCACCCTCGTCTGGACCCGTTCCTCACAGAGGGCATCGCCTGACCCCGCAGACCCACCCACCTCCATGGTGGGCACATCGGGCAGGGGACGCAGGAGCGAGCTGCCCTCTGCCTGCCCCACCGGCAGCCCTGCCCAGCCCAGGCCGGCCTGCCTGCCTTGTTTGTGATTGTCAGAGTCCCTGCCCGTCGGGCTCGGGACCCTAGGGGCACGTGTAGGATGAATGCCTCGGGACACATGTCAGAACAGAAGCTCCAAGAAGCTGAGACACCTTGACCCAGACACTTGGCCAGAACAGACTCTGGAGCAGATGGGTTTAGCAGCAACAAAACTCTCCATCTGGAACACAGTGGGGCTCTCGGGAGGCCGGTGACATGCTGGTCAGGGGTATGGGCTCCGGGCTCAGGCTGCTACGAGTCCAAAATGCCTTTCACATCCCTATGGGGGCCACCACGCAGTCCCAGAATAAATGAGTCACAGCCCTGCTGGACCTGAAAGATCTCCTGGGCACATAGCTGCCGTAGAATGTTCTATCGTTTCTAATCACTACCCTTCCCTGAGAGATTACCGGCCCCTGCCTATTGTCTGTGATTCGAAGAACCTCCCAGGAGAGAGCACGCGCCCCCACCTGGTGACATCGGACCTGGCCGTGTGACCCTGTGGCCCGTCAAGAGTGAACAGAGCCGCCACAAGGAGACCCGTCCCCACAGCTGCCGCGCCCGGTCGGGAGCAGATTGCAGCAAGCAGAACTCAGCCTCTGATCTGGAAAGCCACTGTGATCTGGGCGCCGTGGGCGCCTGCAGCGTAAGCCCAGGGACGGGCCGGCATGAGGGCTGCGGAGCCTCGTGCCTGTCCCAACACAGGCTGCCTCTGGAAACTGCACCAAAACCAGGAGCAGTGACCACAGCCTCGGGGGCAGGAGCGGGGCCTGGCGCAGCGTGGGGGAGGCAGATGGAAAGGTCCCCACACTCCCCAAAGCACCACCTGAGTTCCTACCTTACGAGGACAAGCCACCATTTTAAACACCTGAGGGTAGGGGTGGTGACAGGGAGGTGGTCCCAACTCTCACAGTGGCAGTGAGACCCCGATGACCAGCCGGAGGACGCCAAGGGCCCACCCCTCACCAGGTGCCCGCCCGCCTCGAGCTCACAGCCACACGACCAGACCAGGGAGAAGCCAGGCTCGGGAGGTCAGGCGTCGCCGAGCCAGGCCCTGACCTGTCCTCCCAGTGCCGTCTTCCTGAGCGCCGCCCTCGCTGAGAAGGCTCTTGGCGACGTGCCTGTCTTCCCTGCCCGCTTCCCAGCATAGCAACTGCTCGATATTCTCCCAAGTTACTCAGGAGTTATCCATCCATGAAACAGCAGAGCCGGCGGGCCTTCCAGATAAACTGACCACTTCTCAGAGCTGCCCCAAAGTCTCTGGCTCCGGCCTGTGGGGTTCTGGGGGCGCAGGCCTGGGGGGACCGCAGAGGGGCTGGGGCAGGTGGTGGGAGGACGCATTTCTCTCTTCCCTTCCCCGTGGTTGAAGTCCTCCCAGCCCCTCCCCCGCCTGTGATGCCGTGGCCTTTAATGCTGTTTTATCAACTTTCCCTCTGCAGGGGATTGCCTTGATCCAGGAGCTAATTATATTGACATTAACCTGTTTTAACAGGTCTAAAGTATCAATAAATCATTTTTTAGTAGCTCCCCTCATTATAGCACTCTGTTAATGTATTACACTTGAAGTGACAAATAGCCCGAGAAATCATTGCTTTCCTGTAATACACTTTGTCTTTTTAAGTCTTTTCTTTCCTCCTGGTAGTTCAGATACTTCCAAAGTTGATTTAGAGGCAGATAAAACGTAGGCGAGGCTGGGGCATTGAGCGGGGCCATAACCCTCCATCTCCAGCAGGCTCCACTCGGCCGGAGAGGGGCCACCCGCATATCCCGCCCAGTCAGCAAACTACCAAAATTTGAATAATTGCATGTTATTTACCCATTTCTATGTAAGAAGGACCTGCAGATGTGCATAGTCAAGGACTTCTGAGAAGGGCTTGAGGCTGAGTATCAGGGAGCGATCTTCATGTAAGCCTTTTGAAAATACCAAAATCCGTCGAAGAGTGAAGAAATAAAAACTGTAAAAAAATTTAGCTCACTTTGAGGTTGCCAAGGTCTAGGTCTAAGCTTACTGGCAGCCAGGGCAAAAAGAGAAATACTTTCTTGTATTTAACTGGTATGTGGAAGAACAAGGAAGCTGGCTGATTTTTTAGGATCAGGGAGCTGCCTCGTGGTTCTGAATTCTGAGAGGGATTTATCACGTGGGGCTCTGTGCAGGGCAAACGACCGTCCTAGCGTTTTATCCTTGCCGAGCACTTCCCAGCCCCAGGAGTAACCGAGGGCTGCTCTAAGTGGTCTAGGGATCACACCTCCTATGAGACAAAAGCCGTCCTGGCCCTGCGGGCAGAGGAGAAACCGAGGCAGGAAGAGGTTAAGAAGCCAGCAGGACACCCTACAGTCTGGAAGCAGCAGACCTGGACCATGACCACCTGGCAGGGGTTGGACTCCTGCTCAGACCCACCACTGAGGGCTGGGGCATGTCCTGAATGTTCCAAAATACGCTTGAATATTTTTAAATGAATGCATGAACAGCAGTGACTTCAGCAGATATGACTGTTCGGGGTTTCATTTGTATCCAGGATACCTCCTTAGAGTCCTAAAGAAAACGGTTGTGGATGAGCCTGAGCTTCGTGGTCAGACAGAAATGGGTTCGAGACCTGGATGTGACATTTACCATCTCTGTGCCTTGGATGAGGCACGATCCCCCTCTGAGCCTCAGTCCCCAGCTCTGTGACATACGGGTGATGAAGCCTCTGTATTTTGTGCAAAGTACTTGGCACAGTGCGGCAGAAAGCAAGTTCTCCATAATCAGCCGCTGGGGACCGAGGCTCAGGGAGGCCACCCCCACCCTCCCCAAGAGCAGAGGAAGCTGCCCCCCTTTAACTGCGAGGAATGTGGCCCAAGTCAGTTTTGAGTTCAGACCCCAGTAGGTGCATTACACTAGCTCGTTCAAATCCTTGTGGGCCCTGGTCTGTTCATGGAACAAACATCTTCTTCCTAATGCTTCCAGCGGTATCCCGGTCCTCACACGGACATTTGCCCCTTTCCAGAAAGCCTTCCCAAATGAGATTGGTGACAGAAGCCCAACCAATTGCAGAAAGACGGTGGTTGTCACTCAGAATCCTTCTGGTCTCCCAGTATTTCTTCATAGGAGTCAAACAAGCTACTCCCTAAGCGAGAATTCCCTGTGCCCCACAAAAGTCACAAAGAAAGTCCTCAAAATCGAAGTCCTCAGAATCTCTGCTCAGAGGGGAAGGTGGGTCCCCCATGCTGCCCACATCCCCCTGCACACCACAGACTCAGCCCTCGGCAGCGCCCACTCCAAGGCCTGGGAGCCCTGGTGGGAGTCAGACCTTCACTGAGGACTCCCGTTACTCCAGGAGGGTACATTTCTGCCCCTGGTCAGTAGTGCGGGGCCATGACAATCCAGGGTATGCAGATGAGCACTGCCAATGGCCTCCCCAAGGCACACCGCAGAGAGACCCAGGCTAGGAGAGAGGTGGGATCCTAACATAGGCAGAAGGAGCCACCAGAGGAAGGGAGGGAGGGAGGGAGGGAGGGGGAGGGAGGAAGGAAGGAAGGGAGAGAGGATGGAAGAAGGGAGGAAGGGAGGGAGGGAGGGAGGGGGAGGGAGGAAGGAAGGAAGGAAGGGAGAGAGAGAGGAAGGAAGGAGGGAGGGAAGGAGGAAGGAAGGAGGGAGGGAAGGAAGGAAGGAGGGAGGGAAGGAGGATGGGAGGGAGGGAGGAAAGAAGGAAGGAGGGAGGGAGGGAAGAAGGAGGGAGGGAAGGAAGGAAGGAGGGAGGGAAGGAGGAAGGAGGGAGGGAAGGAGGAAGGAGGGAGGGAAGGAGGAAGGGAGGGAGGGAAGGAGCAAGGGAGGGAGGGAGGAAGGAAAAAGGGAGGGAGGGAGGAAAGAAGGAAGGAGGGAGGGAGGGAAGAAGGGAGGAAGGGAAGGAAGGAAGGAGGAAGGAAGGAAAAAGGAAGGGAGGGAGGGGGAGGGAGGGAGGAAGGGAAGAAGGAAAGAGGGAGGGAGGGAAGAAGGGAAGGAGGAAAGAGGGAGGGAGGGAAGAAGGGAAGGAGGAAGGAAGGAGGGAGGGAGGAACTCCTCAGCGTCTCCCCCAACCACATGCCAATCCCGCTGCCTCTGTGTCCCGTAGCAGTTTCTCCAGCCTTCTCCCAGGGCGCACTCCGAGCAGACACACTGAGCCCCCCTCCCTCTCTCTACAAGGCCACTTTTCTGTTTTACTTACCTAAACACCTTCCCGCCTGTGCCAGGCCAGGTGCAGGAGGCCTGCGGAGTCCACCCCAGCCGCCCAGGGGCACAGGGCTGTGGCCAAATGCCCACCTCTGTGAGAGGTGACAGAACCATCCTGGGAGGTCCGCAACACCCTGAGCTCGCCCTCAGCAGGCCTGTCCTGAGCCCAGCCCGCTGTCCAAGCCGGGACCAGGCACACCGGGCTTGGTCCCAGGGTCCAGCAATATCGTCTTTGCCATGACCATCCTCCCACTGTCCTGCCACGTCACCTAATCCCACAACAGCAGTGACGCTTGGTCCCTGGATTCCTAACCACAGGCTAGACCTCATCCCCTTCAACCATCCATCTGCTGATGGACAAGCTGTTTCACATCTTGGCCTCTCTAAATGGTTACTGAACACAGCAGGGCAGACATCTCTGAGATCCTGATCAATGCTTCTGGAGAAATGCGTATACATGGGATTGCAGGATCATAGGGCGGTTCCATTTTTAATTTTTAAGGAACCTCCGTAATGTTTTACACAGTGGCTGCACCATTCCCACCAACGTGCACAAAGGTTCACACAGAGCTTCCAACTTCCCTACATCCTCGCCAACACCTAGGAAGATATGGCATTGAAATATTATGTATCCTGATGACTAAGTTTTACGACCCTGTTACATTTCGTGCCTGAGGTACATGTCCCCCCCCCCCGAATCCCAATCCCGGAGTAGCTCATCGCCTTCCAGGCCCCATGATGTGTACACATCTCAGGATCCCAGTCGGGGTGCAGAAACCCCAAGTGGGGGCTCCCTGCGGATGCTGTTTTCCCCTTTGGACTCAGGAGGGCCACCAGCCCCCCGCAGCCCCAGCCGGCCCACAGCTTGGCTTGAAATTCACCACGGCCACTAAGCAGAAAGCTAATAACGCAGTGTTGTGGGGCCGGGCCACTGGGGTCTTTGAAATCTCGGCTCTTCCCTGCCGTGACTTAAGGAGACCCACGTCTCTCCGTTCCCACTTCCTGATTTCAGCCCGGGGAGAAGAATTAGTTCTGTTGCTCCCTAATTGACTGCAGGCGGCTCCAGTACCAAACCCTGACACCATTCCCTCAATGACTAATTTCTTAAACCGGGTTCAGTCTTACTTGGAAGAAAAGAATAAGAAAATTAAAGCCGCAGGAAGATAACAACAGCAAAGAATAACCAAAGCGTATCTACATATGCAGTCAGGCCCCCATTCTGCACCGCGGAGAGGCTGGTGGGGCAACGGACAGAGAATGAACGGTACCTGCCAGGAAAACTGCTAGTAAATGGGAGCCGTGCCCGGGTGCCGGGTGCCCGGGTGCCCGGGGCGGGGGTGGGGGTGGACGCAGATGCCGCCGGGGACCCTGCACAGGCCGAGGCCCAGCCACTGAGTCACGGCACCAGGCATCTAGAACATTCCGTGGCTGGTGGCAAGGCTGTGGGGATCCTGAGCTCCCATCAGCCACCACCGGGGGACCCTGAAGGCCTGGTCTCCCGGGAGAGCTGTTCTCACTGGGCACAGCACACGCAGGAGGGGACGCTGGGAGTTCTGAGTGCTCTGGGAAGTGGAGAGAAAGGGTGACAGTGGGGGTCCAGCAGGGGCACAGTTTGCACCACTTCCTCACCGCCTGGGGCCGGCTGTCCTGCGTGAGTGCCGCTCAGAGCCCGCCGCACTGGCTGGTCCTGCAGGCTGGCGGTCCCGGGCTGCAGAGCCCTGCAGAGCCCTCGCCCCGCTGCCGCAGAGAGCCCCACCCAGGGGTGTCCGGGCCGGGCCTCAGCCCGCAGAGAGGAAACACCTGCCCGGGCCCTGGGGTGGGGCCAGGCCTGCAAGCCGCGGGAGAGGATCCGGATCTCATCCCCACTGGGGGCCTGGAACCCGCAGCGAGGGGCACGCGAGGCCTGGCCAGCTGGGCACTTGCCCTGATTTACTCCGAAAACGAGTCACACACTGAGGCAGAGGTGCCGCCCACGCGGGGCAGGCGTTCCTGGGAAACTTCCCTGGGGGCAAAAGGAGAGGTTGGCCCCTCGGGCGGAGGGGCTCCAGACCACACGTCCAGGTTACAAAACTGTTAGAAAAGACTGAACCGCCTTGGTGCACACAAGGAAGGTACCTCTTAAAATGAGCAAGCAAATGCGACCATGGCTCAGAGAGGCTGCATCCCTTGCCTGAGGCCACACAGCACGTGTGATCGAGTCGAGTCGCGAACCCACGCCTGTCTGACTGCCGTGTGCAGAGCCACTCTACACCAGGGATTGGCACTCTCGTTCCCTAAAGGCCCAGGTAGTAAATATTTCATGCTTTGGGGGCCACATTATTTCTGTCACAGCTCTGCCATTATAGGGTAAAAGTAGTAGAGACAGTATGCAATCGGAGGAACATGGGAAGGTTCCAATAAAACTTTATTAACAAAACAGACCATGGGCGGTAGCTGGCCAGCCCCCCTGCTCTACCCTCTTCTCCTACCATTTGCAGGTCTCTGAAAGTGCGAGGCATCTCTGGAGGCGTTCTGGCTTGGTTGGGGGCGGGGGCTGTGAAAAATAAAGCAGAGTCCAGAGGCATCAGGAGACAGACTAGAACCAGGGGCTACTTCCGCTTCCCTCTGAGAAGGGGCTGTTTGAAGTGCCCTGGGGGAGAAGGGGGAGAAAAGGGCATACGGACAGATAAAATTGAGAGAAGACTTCAAGTACTGGTCAGAGCTCTTTCCATTGTATATGGCAGAATTCCAGGCCAAACTAGACTAAATAAACAACAGCCAGCACAAACACAGGATTCATTGGCTCCCATCTCTGGCACATTGAATGTGTGGCGTGGCTTCAGGAGTAGCTGGATCCAGCAGCTTGCTAGAAATCTGTCTCCTTTCTCCACCTGCTGGCTCCACTTCGCATCGTCCATCAGACTGTCTTTGCATCCCAGTGAGGCCGGCCACCAAAGCTCTGGACCTGCTTCATCCCTGCCAGTATTCTCAGTGAGGACAAGTGGACTGCAACCGAAGTTTCGAAGAGCAAAGAAGCACTTCTCTCCCTCCCGCACTCCACCAAAACGCCAGTCAAGAGAAGTCCTAAGGTCCAAAGAACAAGAAAGGAGGCACCACAGCCAACTGGCTGGAAGCCACAGCAGAGCTGTGGGGGGCAAGCGGCTTAGCTGCCCTGAGGAAGGCAGGTTCCGACCTGCAGCTGAAAATCCAGAACCACGACACTCACAGCCAGCAACCGAGGCACCCAGGCACCTCCGGAACCAGAGATGAGGGGAAGGGTGACAAAAACGAAGAGGACTCAGCAAAAACTGTGTGGAGGGCAGCCAAACCCCCATCCCCCAGCACACCTGCACACCACCCCGGCAGCAGGTTGGAGGTTTACTCTCCACGAAGGAAAACAGATCCCGGAGGGGACCCTTCTGGCAGAGCTGACAGGGTTGGGTGTTTGGTTTTGGCACGGGCTCTGGGGCGACACGAACGCAGGACTCTGCATGCAGAAATCCCCACGCTGCCCAAGGGGCTGGCCACCAGCCCTGCTTCCTGGGGAAAGGAGCCTGGAAGAGCCACTCCAGGGAATCTGACCAGCCCGACGGGGGACGGCCCCTGAAACACAGCCCACCCAGACTGCCCTGCAGTGAGGCTCAGCCCTGATCAGCCCCACCTGCACTCAGACCTTCCAGGTGCTCCTTAGGCCCCCATTCCTAATTCTGAGCTGAGGGCCAAGGATTAGCAGATCACCCGCCTCCAGCACAGCGTGCAAAACCGAAGCCAAACACAGAAAAGATCCACACGGAGCAAGCAAGGACTACAGAGGGAGAAGAGATTCCTGAACAACACCCTTAATATCCTTAGAGAAAGAAAATGTTACCTCCGTGAAATAAAGTCAGGAGCTCCAAAAAAGAAATGTAGGAGACGATATCATTTAAAAGGCATGAACATCTCCCGGGAAGGAAAGATCATGGACAGATTGCGAAGGTCACCTAGTGCCCCGTGCAACAGATGAGAGCCGGGTCCACAGCAACGCACATCCCCGGGGAAACTGCAGAGCTTGAGAGTCTTCAGCCTTCCTTCCCCAAACAGGAAGAAACAGGCCACATACAAGGAATCAGAAAGCAAAATGGGTCCGCACACTTCCATGGAAGCCTGAAACCCAGAATGCAGCAAAGGCAAGCTTCCAGATCCTCGGGAGAAATCCTTCCCAGCTGGAATTCATCACCCAGGAGAACTACTGGTCAAGCAAGAGGGTAAAATAATGACATCTGCAGATACACAAGGTCTCAATGCTTTAACTTCCTTGCACCATTCCTCAAGCAAGTCCCAGGAGATGATGCCACCAAAACTAAAGCATGAAAGGGGAGAGGAAGGGGAAGCAAGGGATCAGTGCAGAGACCCCCGCCAGGAGGGGTGTGAAGGGAGGTGGGCATGGGGCGTGGGGGGGCAGTACAGGCTGGAACGGCGTGACCCGAGACAGACACGCTAGGATGGGCGGCACAAGGGGCTCGCTGCTCTCCTGCCGTCCCGTAATGCGAGGACAGATCCTCTGGTGACACCGGCCGGAGTGGCGATCCATGCTGGGCTTGGCCACGTACGGAAGGAGCCCTGTTTCCCCTCCAGACTCATCACCCTCCCTGCAGTTCTGAAACCATGAGACAACAATGGGCCACCGCGCAGCGGTTCCAGATGCCGTGAATGTGGGGAACCCTGGGCTCTCCAGACAGATCGTGCCCACTGACCTCCCCAAGAGGAACTTGCAAACCCCTGGGGGAGCTGAAGCCAGATAGTGAGACCGGAGGCTGTTGGCTTGTCTTGTCCGGAACTGTCTGGCGGCACCATATGCCCTTGCTCACGCATCACGCCGTGCTGGCCCGCGGGTCGTCAGCTCTGCACAGCGGACCCTCCTGAACCATCCAGCAACACTCAGGAAAGACTGAGACAAGTCAGGCTCCTGCCTCCAGAGCCATGGGCTCCCTCCACTAGACCCCAGATACTCTAAACTTCCCCCAAAGCCACCCATTAAAGAAACCCTGGGCGCCACCCTGACCTCCACCCAGCCCGCAACCTGCGCCCAGCAAGACCAGTGCCCCAAGCAGCCAAGACGTGCGTCCCGCCCCCTCCCTCTGCGCCCCAGTTAGCGACACACGCTGACCTCAGGAGGAAGCACCAGGTTCGAGAAAAGCCTCAGTACTTGTCAAATTCTTCCCCTCGAGGCACGGACGCAGGAGATTCTCGCACAACCGTTTTATCCATCTAGATTGCATTGCTCATCAGGCCCCCTTCCCCAGCGGTGCTGAGGGTCCATTGTCCCACTTGGCCTTGGGCAGCGTTCCGTGGTCACGAAGGTCCTCAGGGTGGCGAAGTGCCTGCAAGAGTCACAGAAGCTGGGGACCATCTGCAACATTAGGTCACTCCTCGGACCTTCATGCATTTGTACCTGCGGGAGAATTCCATGTAACAATGCATGGTAGCCACTCTCTGGGAAGTGTGATGGTGACTGTCTCCGGTGAAATTAAATACCAAAGGATTTTCCTTGTGTGAATGAGAACGTGTAACACCCACCCGCATTAGAATGATAAAACATTATAAGCAAAATTTCACAGAAATTTGGTTAATTTCCAAATCAATATATTCCTTTAAGAACTTTATTGGCAGGGGCGCCTGGGTGGCTCAGTCGGTTGAACGTCCAACTCTTGGTTTTGGCTCAGGTCATGATGTCAGGGTCGTGAGATGGAGCCCCCAGGTCGGGCTCCGCGGTCAGCGGGGAGTCTGCTTGAGATTCTCTCCCTCTGCCCCTCCCCCTGCTCTAAAAAATAAAATTTTATTGACAATCCCAGCTGCTAGGGCTTTGGCAGATCAAAGTTTCTCCAAACTGAAATTAATTTTTAGAAACTATCTAAGAACTACAGTAACTCAGGAAAGGTTGTCTAATTTGTCAGTACTGTCAATATGACGCAAATTATGTGAAAATCTTAATTATAACAACATAATTAGGGATATTGCTGAAATGAAGGCAAGAAAATAAATTTTATAGAATAAGCATACGATAATTTATAAATTATGCATGTTTTTGTTTTATTACTCATCCGGGCATTATTGGCCCATCAACAGAACACCCAGGCATATGCAATAATAATTAAATGCACTTCTCTTTGATATTTTGCCAGCTTTCAGTTAGCAAAAGATAACCCACAACTTTATACGTTTTTTTCAATTTTGTTATTATGAAGGTATATTTGTCAAAGCAGGAGGCTGGAACATTTTTTATTTAACAGTTCGTTAACTTGATTTATAATTTATAAATATTTTGACATATGGTGTGTGGGGCTGTGTTTCTATTATTGCTCTAAGCCCCACAAATGTTAGAGGTGGGCCGGGATGAGTCAGGGAGGGAGGAAGACAGAACTGGGAAGGAGCACAGAAGGCTCCAAGGTACTGGAATATTCCACCTCTCATCCAAGGGGTAGGTATGTAGGTGTTCGTTGTACTACTTTTCTGTAAACTGTATTTATATTTTACGCATTCTTTTTCATGTGTGGTATCTAAGGCGGTAATAAACAAAATTAAAATTAGGTTGAAAGAAAGAATTTGCCCCATACACCACGCAGAGGTCATCTGTTTCCCAGACAAGGTCATACATAGGAAAGCACATTACAAACCGAAAGCCTGGCTTCGGTGCGGACTGTCCGTACTGTTTATCCGGCTCTGGCCCGGCCGGTTGAACACTATGAGCTCCACTGAGAATGAAAATCCTGTTGACATTTTCCTTACCAGAATTTTTAATAACACATTTCCCTTTGTACTGACTCCAAACACGAGGCTTGCCCATTTTGGAAAAAGTGGAATCTGATAATACAAAGCAAGGACCTGTCTCACTCCCGAGACAAAACCCCGGCAGAAACATTGGCACAGTTCAGCGTTTAAAAAAAAAAAGACATGTCTATCTTTCCATCTGTAATTTTGTACGGTTGAGATCAGCATCCAGATATCCCTTTTTACCTTGTTGGTTTTCTCATCTAATATGCTAGACATTTCCCCGTGTTATTACAGACTCATCGTAAGCACCTCTGGCTTCGTGATTTACCTCATCATGAGCTCATTATAGGACACTCAGGGGTCTAGCACCTCACTCACAAGCTCATGAACACACCGTGTGCTTCCGACGTCTCCGTGCCGACCTCCGGTGCTTTTCTTAGGGTCGATACCTAGAAATGGCCTTGAGGGTTTTTAAGATTCCTGATACAGCTACTGAAGACGTTGATGCACGTGTTGCTGACCCCTCCCTGTCACCCTGGTGTGCAGTATTAGTTGCTAAGTGGGTCTAAAAGCCATGTAGAGGCAGGCAGCCCTGAATCACATCTCGGCTTTGCAAAACCAATGTCGGGTGACCTCGGTGCAGTCACAAAGGGTCCCCGAGCCTCAATCTCTCACCTATAACAAAGATAGACTCCTGCCGGCCAGGTACATACCTGGAAGGCTTACAAACAAGGTAGGTAAACACCTAGCCCAATGCCCGGCACACAGCAGGTGCTCAATAAATGGTGAGAACATTAAAATTTTTTTAAGTGCCTCTTTTCTAGTTACTCCAGAAGATGTCCCAGGGCAGACTCTGACTGGCCAGCCTGAAGTTAAGTGCCCTTCTCTGAGCCAATCACGGTGGGCTCTGATGGGCCAGCGCTGGGTCTCTTGCTGGTCCTGGGAGGGGAGGTGGCATGGGGTTGGCCGCGCCTGAAACATCAGAACCAAGAATCTTGGGTCCCCAAGGAAGAGAGTCTGCTGCCAGAAGGGAGAAAGGGGCTGGACAACAGACATCCTCGGCATCTCTAAAGATGCTTTCTTGGGAAAAGGCTGGGGTCACAAGACCACGTGGGCATGGGAGAGACATTGCACCGTTGTCTTCATACGGGGAGGAAAAAACAAAACAAAATAAGACAGCCATGAAGAAGTCCACGGTGACCATGAGGGTTCTGAAGACCTGGGGGGAAGTGGAGCCCACTGACCTTGAAAACCTCCCTGACCTTGGAAGACAGAAACCACAGGCTGGTCTAGGAAAGGGGCGGGCTCACCAAGCTGAGGAGGCGGGGCTCCATAGCCCAGGAAAGCCCAGGCTCCACCAGGGAGTCAGGGACAGAGCCTCCACTGCGAGGACCTACAACCCCAGAGCCCTCCTCTAAAAGGCTGCCCAGACCCCGTCACAGGCAAACGGTGCCTGGTGCTAGACAAAGGCAGTGGAAGCAGACTTGACTCCGCGTGTTGCAGTGGAGGGGAGAGTCCAGAGTATACAGAGCTCATCGTCCATGTGTACAGAGGGGACCTGCGTTTCAAAGGGAGGATGAGGGCGGGGAGGCGCGGGAAGGGCGGTCCATGCGGAGCCCAGCGGGGTCTGCTGAGCAGCCCTCATCCACTTAGGCGCCTACCTGCCCACGCAGCCTGTGAGTTCTCCTGGCTGTGGCCGGCCTGCACGGACAGGCCCTGAAGGGGCCTTGAGCTGCTCTTCAGTGCCTGTGCTCATTCAAGTCTCTCGGCGGGGAGACAGAATGATTTACGCTGAGTCTGCAGTCCTTACAGGCCGAGGCCGAGGCCTAGTCGAGAGCAGGGCGCCAAGGAGTCTCTGCCGACCCCCAGATGCCCGTCTTCCTATTGTGCTCCTCCATCGTGGGCACATCAGACCACGTTACAGCTGCTGGGGGCTTACCTATGACCCCGGGAGGCCTCCCATCTCCACATCCCTGGTGCCGGGTCGCGGCGTGATGGAGGCAAATTCTCAGCTAACTCAGCATGACTGGCGCCCCAGTGATGGACAAGATGAGCCGGGCCAGCATGTGCATCGCTCCAAGCCCCTGACAGAGGACACGAAGGGCTCGGATGTCCAGACCCAAGTGCAGGCATTTTGATCCAGAAGATTTGGACCTAGAATTCTTGGGGACTGGTTTTTGTAAAGCTCCCTGACAATCCTGATGTTTAGAGGGACTGGAACCAGTGGTCCCGCACATGTCGATGCACCCATCACAAACGATGCCCTCGGCACAGAAAGACGGGCCTCCAGGAGGCTCCCACCTAGGTCCCCGCTCCCACCTCCACCCCGGCCACCCGGGCCCAGGGGCCACAGAGCCCTCCCGGCCAGCAGGGAGCCTAGGTCCTCTGACTGAGGTCAGTTTGGATGCAAATGCACAAAGGAAGCCCCTCAGCTCGGTTGGCTCAAGCCCGCTCGGGCCTTCTAAGGCTCAGTCCCTGGAGGCCCACTGAGCCAGAGCAGGAGGAACTCTGGGCAGCAGGAACTGCCAACACTCGGCTGCTCACTTCCTCCCGCCGAGGGCAGGACCATCCCTGGACGGCCCTGCAGCCCTGTTACAACACGGTCAGACTCAGCTTGGCCCGACCACTCCTTCCTGGAGCCACAAACCGTAGAAGGTAGGGCAGGAAGGGCCTTCAGGGTCTTCTCGCCCACCACCAGCTACGACAGATGGGGAAACTGAGGCCCAGGTGGCGCGGGCCCTCCAGCCAGGACTCAGTTCGGGAGAGCCTATCCTGCTCCCCGGGGCCCATCGCCAAGAGCTTTTCCTCCCTTTCATCCAACATCCCGGCATGATCGTGAGGACAATTCAAGTTAGCATTCCCTTTAAGGCTTTGGTTTGAAAAACTGTAAAAAGGGGATGCTGGAATTTGCCCATTTTGCCCATTCCTTGGCGGAGTCTCAAAGTCAAAATCAAAAGTCTGCCAACTTTTTTTTTTTTAACTTTTTTTTTTTTAAAAGATTTTATTTATTTATTTGACAGAGAGAGACACAGCGAGAGAGGGAACACAAGCAGGGGGAGTGGGAGAGGGAGAAGTAGGCTTCCCGCAGAGCAGGGAGCCCGACGCGGGGCTCGATCCCAGGACCCCGGGATCATGACCTGAGCCCAAGGCAGACGCTTAACCGACTGAGCCACCCAGGCGCCCAAGTCTGCCAACTTTAAAGACAGATGGAAGCCATCGGGGGAGAAAAGTGGACAGAGACGGCCGGGCTCCTGCTGGCCGCCGTGGGCACCGCGGGGCTGGTTCTGTGCAGCCGGGGGCACCGTGGGCTCAGGCACGCGGGGCAAGTTCCGTCCGCGTCCTCGAAACACAGGGGAAGGAGGCCAGTGCCTGGCCGGCCTGGGGGCCGTCGCGGTGGCCCCGGGGTTTTCGGATGGCAGGGCCGGGACGGCAGCAGAGCCCGTCCACCCCTGGCAAATGCAGCCACCGCTACTCGCCACTGTCCATTATTTACACCTTGACAGTCACTCAGACTCGGAGCTGGCAGACTCATTTTCTCTTAAATCTTTAGCCAGTGGAAATATATCAAAGTGTAGCTTTTTACAACCAGAGTGATAAAACAGAAGTTCTGTCCGTATTTGGGTCGCGCCTGCGCACCAGCGGCGGCCCCACGGCGCTGTCCACCCATCCGAGGGGCGGGACCTCGAGGGCCGGTGTTTGGGTCACGGCCGTGTCCTAGGCGCGTACGCAGCCCCTGGCCCAGAGCAATACTAGCCAATCAAACAAGCCATGACTTACCCAACACATGCACCCATCACTCCTACTACGCGCTCGCCGCGGGGGACGCAACGACAGCGCGCAAAGCAGCGGAGACCCTCCAGGCGAGTGCTCTTTGCCAAGGGGGCTGTGGTGTGGGGAGCAAGGGGAGCCCCTTATCCAGCCCTCGGGCGATCAAGGAGATTTTAACAAGAGGGACAGGCGAGTCCAGGAATACGCTCATTCAGCCACTCCACAGATATTCATGGAGCACCCACCTTGTGCAGGAGATGCGAGCAGAGCTCAGATGGCTGAGCCCAGTCCCTGAGGAGCTGACAGCCCATGAGAATGGGACAAGCACGGGTGAGAGCCACGATGATGAACCAGGACGGGTCTAGGGCTCTGGCTCCGGAAGGAAAGAACTACCCGGACTGGGCAGACAGCACAGCGTGCTGGACGGCAAGCCCCCCAGGTGAGAGGGGCAGCAGTGGACAGGCCCGACTGAGTCATGCTGGGAGTGACCCTGGGGAGGGAGCCACGCAATCCAGTGGAGCAGGAAAGGCTCCCGGCCACCCCTCCTGAGAACCGACAGGGGACAGAACAGAGCAGGGCCCCCAGCATGGAGGAGGTGCTGGGTCTCCCTGCCAGACAGAGCAGGGCTGAGGCCCGGCAGCAGCAGAAGGTGCTAGAACTCCAGCAGATGGAAGCCTGGCCCTTTGGGCCCCCGCCAAGCACTTGTCCCAGCCAGCAACCTGGAGGTGACAATGCCCAGTCCTTGGAAAGTTACTGCAACATTCACGTTCCCTTGTAGCCTTGCCGCAGCCCTGAGCCATCAGCCCCCATCGTAGTTGAGAACCCAGGCTGAGGCAGCACGTGACTTGCCCACAGCCCTGGATAGTCCAGCTGACCCCCCGTTCCACTCAGATCCAGCGCCCCCGGCCTCGCCTGGACATGGTTCCGGCTGGATGTCCCTTCATCAGTCTCCTGTGGCTCAGACACAGATTTCTTATCCTATGGCCCCGGGGCCAGAAGTCCAAAGTGGGTCGACAGGGCGCACATTCCTTCTGGAGGCTCAGGGGAAGGCCATTTCCTTGCCGTCTCGAGATCCTGGGGTCACCCACTTTCCTTGGTTTGAGACCCCACCTAATTGTGATCTGTGCTTCCACGGTCATCTCTCCCTCTGCCTCTGACCCTCCTGCCTCCTTCTAATGAGGGTCCTTGTGTTTACATTGGGCCCACGTGGGTGATCGATCCAGGATAATCCAGGGGTGATCCAAGGGGCCAAGGGGAACCCCCAGATTCCAACATCCAACGAGCTCAAAAATTGGACAGATTTTTCACAATTCATTTGGCAACAAAATCTCAGCTGCGTTCCCAGAAGATCACTTACATCCCCTTTGTTGACCACCTTAGTTTCAGTGATCAAGTTTTGCTACTGAGATGACAGATTGGATTTGGCGTACTTGCCCTGGACCCCAGCAGGGTTGGTAACTGTAATACGTGCTGTACTACCTTTCTGAAATCCAGAGGAGAAGATCTTTAACGGGAAACCTGCCTGGCCCGAGAGTTGGGGCTGGGGCATCCGAGACCTGCATTGTCACCCCCGTTACAGATGAAGACACTGAGCCAAGAGGGGTTGACAACGTTCCTCATGGTGCAGGGTTGCCAGACAACACAGCAAGACATTCCCCTCTGCCCCCAAGCCTGCGGTCCTGACCCAGGCCTCTCTGTGCCTCAGCCCTGACTCTTAATGCCACACGACGCGTCCCCTGGCTTGCGAGTTGGGGGGCCTCGAGAACTCCCTGAGTGCCGTGCATTTGTGAAGACGACGGCAGCCTGCATTTCCAAGGGGACGGGGGCAGGACGATCAAGCTGACCTGTCCACATGGGGTCTCGATTGCAGGATGTTACCGTGGCTCCTGAGGGCCACGCAGGGGCCCGATCCCCGCAGCCTGTGCTCGGGGAGTGGAACACTCTGGCCCCCAGGTGTGGCTGAAGTCCGTCGTCGGGCCGGGAGCAGGTTGGCTCATCTCTCACAGATTAGGTTAATTAAAAGCGGGATGGATGCTTGCCCGTGTTGGCCCGTGTTGATCAGCCCTCGGGCGATCAAGGAGATTTTAACAAGAGGGACAGGCGATCATTAGACACTCAAAATGCTTGGGTACAAGGAAGTAATTGCACTTCACGAGACCCTTTTGCCATGAAGGTAGAATCCATCAATAATTAAATTAGAAGTGAAAATGAGTTGCTCAGGCCCACGGCTCACTGACTTCGCAGCCACTTAGTGAGCCCACCACACGCTGAGGGCAGGGAGATGGGGGAGCCCAGCCACCAGAGTCCCCGAGTCTAGCCCAGCAGTGCCCGGACGGAGGGCGGGGCTCTCGGCAGCACTTGGAAGGGCATCTCACACAGTTGAATCTAAAAGATTGGGAGTACGGTATCTTCTCAGTCTAAAGGTTTTATTCACGTATTTTAGAGAGAGCAGGAGCATGCGAGCAGGGGAAGGAGCAGAGGGAGAGGGAGACAGCATCTCAAGCAGATGCCATGCTGAGCGCACAGACTGATGTGGGGCTCGATCTCGCGACCTGAGATCACAGCCTGAGCGGAAATCAAGAGTCGGATGCTCAACCGACCGTGCCCCCCCGGCGCCCCATCTTCTCAGTTTCAAGACGTAAAGACAAGCAGGAAAGGGGAACGTACAGCCGCTTCTGTTAAAGTCCAGGCACCCCGAGACCCAGTGGGCTGTGAACAGCGCGTGTTGGTTGCTTGGCGTCGGCAGGTGGGCGGGGGTGGCCCTGCTGACCCTGGCTGGTCTGCGCCCCCCTCGGAGGGGCCCAGAGTCTCCGGAAAGCCCCGTCCCCACCTTGGTTCTAATCCAGGGAGACTCGCTGCAGACCTCTGACCGAGACGACCGGAAGAGGACATTTGTGGTCACATGTCACGGTAACAGGACGCTAACAATCATCCTCACTGTGAAACAGATTTTTGAGTCACAGCCTAATACACACACACGCACGTCTACACACATACATACACATGTCCACACCCGTACACACATGCACACATGCACACATGCATCCACACACCACACAGACATCTATACACATCTGCACACCACACGC